>NC_141737.1:1214123-1566623 GCF_971803275.1 Cyanistes caeruleus
AACCCCAAATTTCCCAAAAAAATCCCAAATTTTCCCCCAAAAATCCTCAAATTTCCCCCCCAAACCCCAAATTTCGCCCCCAGACCCCAAATTTTGCCCCCCAGACCCCAAATTTCGCCCCCAGACCCCAAATTTTCACCCCCAGACCCCCAAATTTCACCCCAAAACCCCAAATTTCCCCCAAAAATCCCCAAATTTTCACCCCCAAACCCCAAATTTAACCCCTAAAACCCCAAATATCCCCCAAAAATCCCCAATTTTCACCCCCAGACCCCAAATTTTCCCCCAAATTTCGCCCCCAGACCCCAAATTTCGCCCCCCAAACCCCAAATTTTCACCCCCAGACCCCAAATTTCGCCCCCAGACCCCAAATTTCGCCCCCAGACCCCAAATTTCGCCCCCCCCCCCGATTTCCCCGCCCCTCCCCCACCGTCGGGGCTCTCGGGCTCCGATTCGGGCTCGGGGTCGTCCTCGGGACCCCTCCCCCACTCCTCGTCCATCAGGAACAGCCCTGGGGGGGGGAGGGGACACGGGGGGCGGGGTCAGGGCACCCCAAAATGTCACCGGGACCCCAAAATGTCACAGGGACCCCAAAATGTCACCAGGACCCCAAAATGTCACCGGGACCCCAAAATGTCACAGGGACCCCAAAATGTCACCAGGACCCCAAAATGTCACCGGGACCCCAAAATGTCACAGGGCACCCCAAAATGTCACCGGCACCCCAAAATGTCACCAGGACCCCAAAATGTCACCGGCACCCCAAAATGTCCCCGGGACCCCAAAATGTCACCAGGACCCCAAAATGTCACCAGGACCCCAAAATGTCACCGGCACCCCAAAATGTCACAGGGACCCCAAAATGTCACAGGGACCCCAAAATGTCACCGGCACCCCAAAATGTCACAGGGACCCCAAAATGTCACCGGGACCCCTCCCCCCAGAGACAAAAACAGAACCAAAATCCCCCAAATTCCCCCCAAAAGACCCCAAATCCTCCCCAAATCACCTCCAGACACCCCAAAATTCCCTTGAGAACCCCAAAAGACCCCAAATCCTCCCCAAATCCCCTCCAGAACCCCCAAAATTCCCCAAATTCCCCCCAAATTCCCCAAAATCCCCCAAATTCCCATCAAAATACCCCAAATCCTCCCCAAAATTCCCTTCAGACACCCCAAAATCCCCCAAATCCTCCCCAAATCCCCTCCAGACACCCCAAAATTCCCCAAATTCCCCCCAAAATCCCCCAAATCCCCCAAATTCCCCCCAAAATCCCCCAAATTCCCCAAAATCCCCCAAATTCTCCCCAAAATCCCCCAAATTCCCATCAAAAGACCCCAAATCCTCCCCAAAATCCCCTCCAGACACCCCAAAATTCCCCAAATTCTCCCCAAAATCCCCCAAATTCCCCAAAATTCCCCAAATTCCCCCCAAAATCCCCCAAATTCCCCCCCAAGACCCCAAATCCTCCCCAAAATCCCCTCCAGACACCCCAAAATTCCCCAAATTCCCCCCAAAATCCCCCAAATTCCCCCCCAAAATTCCCCAAATTCTCCCCAAAATCCTCTCCAGACCCCCCAAAATTCCCTCGAGAACCCCAAAATTCCCCAAAATCCCCCCAAAATTCCCCCAAATCCCCTTCAGACCCCCCAAAATTCCCCAAATTCCCCCCAAATCCCTTCCAGACCCCCCAAAATCCCCCAAATTCCCATCAAAAGACCCCAAATCCTCCCCAAAATCCTCTCCAGACACCCCAAAATTCCCTCGAGAACCCCAAAATTCCCTCCAGACACCCCCAAATTCCCATCAAAAGACCCCAAATCCTCCCCAAAATCCTCTCCAGGCACCCCAAAATTCCCTTGAGAACCCCAAAAGACCCCAAATCCTCCCCAAATCACCTCCAGACCCCCCAAAATCCCCCCAAAATCCCTCCCCAAATCTCCAAAATCCCCCCTAAAATCCCCCCCAAACCCTCCCAAATTCCCCCCAAAACCCCCAAGACCCCCCAGAATCCACCCAAACCTCCCCAAATTCCCCAAAATCCCTCTCAAACCCCCCAAAACCCTCCCCAAACCCCCCCGAAACCCCCCCAGGACCCCCCAAAACCCTCCCCAAACCCCCCCCAAAATCCCCAAATTTCCCCCAAAACCCCCAGGACCCCCCAAAATCCCCCCTGGACCCCCCAAACCCCCCCAAAATCCCCAAATTCACCCCCAAATCCCCCCAAAACCCTCCCCAAATTCCCCAAATCCCCCCCAAAACCCTCCCCAAATCCCCCCAAAATCCCCCCAGGACCCCCCAAAACCCCCCCAAACCCCCCCAAAATCCCCAAATTCCCCCCAAATCCCCCCAAAATCCCCCCAGGACCCCCCCAAACCCTCCCCAAACCCCCCCAAAATCCCCAAATTCCCCCCAAAATCCCCCCAGGACCCCCCAAAATCCCCCCCAAACCCCCCAAAACCCTCCCCAAACCTCCCCAAAATCCCCCCAAGACCCCCCAAAACCCTCCCCAAATTCCCCAAATCCCCCCAAAACCCCAGGACCCCCCAAAATCCCCCCAAACCTCCCCAAAATCCCCCCAGGACCCCCCAAACCCTCCCCAAACCCCCCCAAACCTCCCCAAAATCCCTCTCAAACCCCCCAAAATCCCCCCAAAATCCCCCCAGGACCCCCCAAAACCCCCCCAGGACCCCCCAAAATCCCCCCAGGACCCCCTAAAATCCCCCCCAAACCCCCCAAAACCCTCCCCAAACCCCCCCAAAATCCCCAAATTCCCCCCAAACCCCCCCAAAATCCCCCCAGGACCCCCCAAAATCCCCCCAAAATCCCCAAATTTCCCCCAAATCCCCCCAAAATCCCCCCAGGACCCCCTAAACCCTCCCCAAACCCCCCCAAAATCCCCAAATTCCCCCCAAATCCCCCCAAAATCCCCCCAGGACCCCCCAAACCCTCCCCAAACCCCCCCAAAATCCCCAAATTCCCCCCAAAATCCCCCCAGGACCCCCCAAAATCCCCCCAGGACCCCCAAAACCCTCCCCAAACCCCCCCAAAATCCCCCCAAAACCCCAGGACCCCCCGAAATCCCCCCAGGACCCCCCAAACCCTCCCCAAACCCCCCCAAAATCCCCAAATTCCCCCCAAATCCCGCCCAAAATCCCCCCAGGACCCCCCAAAACCCTCCCCAAACCCCCCCAAAATCCCCAAAACCCCCCCAAAATCCCCCCAGGACCCCCCAAAATCCCCCCAGGACCCCCCAAACCCTCCCCAAACCCCCCCAGGACCCCCCAAAACCCTCCCCAAACCCCCCCAAAATCCCCAAAACCCCCCCAAATCCTCCCCAAACCTCCCCAAAATCCCCAAAACCCCCCCAAATCCCCCCAGGACCCCCCAAATCCCCCCAAAATCCCCCCAGGACCCCCCAAAATCCCCCCCAAACCTCCCCAAAATCCCTCTCAAACCCCCCAAAATCCCCCCCAGGACCCCCCAAAATCCCCCCAGGACCCGCTAAACCCTCCCCAAACCCCCCCAAAACCCCCCCAAACCCCCCCAGGACCCCCCAAAACCCCCCCAAACCCCCCCAAAATCCCCAAATTCCCCCCAAATCCCCCCAAAATCCCCCCAGGACCCCCCAAAACCCCCCAAACCTCCCCAAAATCCCTCTCAAACCCCCCAAAATCCCCCCAGGACCCCCTAAAATCCCCCCCAAACCCCCCCAAAATCCCTCTCAAACCCCCCAAAACCCTCCCCAAACCCCCCCGAAACCCCCCCAGGACCCCCCCAAATTCCCCCCAAACCCCCAAAAACCCTCCCCAAACCCTCCAAACCCCCCCAAAATCCCCCCAGGACCCCCCAAAACCCTCCCAAAATCCCCAAATCCCCCCAAAATCCCCAAATCCCCCCAAAATCCCCCCCGTTTCCCCTCCCCCCTCACCAGTGACGTCACTGGGAGCCGCCCCCCCCTTCCTCCTCCTCCCCCCGGGGGGGGTCCCGGGGGGGCTTTGGGATTTCGGGGGGTCCCGGCCGGGATTTGGGGGCGTTTTGAAGGATTTTGGGGCGCCCCGGGCGGGATTTTGGGGCGAAATTCGGAGATTTGGGAGGGGATTTAAGGGGGGGATTTGGGGGGGAATTTGGGGATTTTGGGGGGGATTTTGGGGGGGATTTTTGGGATTTTGGGGGGGATTTTGGGGGGGATTTTTGGGATTTTGGGGGGGATTTTGGGGGGGATTTTGGGGATTTAGGAGAGGATGGAGGGAGGGAATTTGGGGAAAAATTTGGGGATTTTGGGAGGGATTTTGGGGGAAAATTTGGGGATTTTGGGAGGGATTTTGGGGGAAAATTTGGGGATTTTGGGAGGGATTTTGGGGGAAAATTTGGGGATTTTGGGGGGGATTTGGGGAGAAAATTTGGGGATTTTGGGGGGGAATTTGGGGGAAAAAATCGGGATTTTGGGGAAGATTTTGGGGGGGATTTTGGGGATTTTGGGGGGGATTTTGGGGAAGATTTTGGGGAAGATTTTGGGGAAGATTTTGGGGTGGATTTTGAGGATTTTGGGGGGGATTTTGAGGATTTTGGGGTGGATTTTGGGGTGGATTTTGAGGATTTTGGGGGGGATTTTGGGGGTTCAGCTCCCGGTGGGCCGCAGCGATTTGGGGCAGGAATTTTCGGGTGGCCTCACCCAGGGGTCCCGGGCCGTGATGAATCAAAGTGGGGACCCCTCCCTGAGCCCCCCAAAAACCCAAAATGGCCACGTCGGGACCCCCGGGACCCCCCCGGAACCCCTCGGCCGCCGCCAGCAGCGCGGCCCAGCCGGGAGGGGGAGGGGAACACATTTGGGGGGGGATTTGGGGGGTCCTGGGGGGATTTGGGGAGGATTTGGGGGGTCCTGGGAGGAGTTTGGGGAGGATTTGGGGGGATTTGGGGGGTCCTGGGGGGGATTTAGAGGGGATTTGGGGGAGTTTAGGGGGGATTTGGGGGGTCCTGGGGGGATTTGGGGGGTCCTGGGAGGGGTTTGGGGAGGATTTGGGGGGTCCTGGGGGGTCCTGGGAGGAGTTTGGGGAGGATATGGGGGGTCCTGGGGGGTCCTGGGGAGATTTGGGGAGGATTTGGGGGGCCCTGGGAGGGATTTGGGGGGGGTCCTGGGAGGGGTTTGGGGAGGATTTGGGGGGTCCTGGGGGGATTTGGGGGGGGTTTGGGAAGGATTTGGGGGGTCCTGGGAGGGGTTTGGGAGGGATTTGGGGGGATTTGGGGGGTCCTGGGGGGATTTGGGGGGTCCTGGGAGGGGTTTGGGGGGGATTTGGGGAGGATTTGGGGGGTCCTGGGGGGGATTTGGGGGTCCTGGGAGGGGTTTGGGGGGGGATTTGGGGAGTCCTGGGAGGATTTGGGGGGTCCTGGGAGGGGTTTGGGGAGGATTTGGGGGGTCCTGGGAGGGGTTTGGGGAGGATTTGGGGGGGTCCTGGGGGGATTTGGGGGAGTTTGAGGGGTCCTGGAGGGATTTGGGGGGGATTTAGAGAGAATTTGGGGGAGTTTAGGGGGGATTTGAGGGGTCCTGGGGGGGATTTGGGGAGGATTTGGGGGGTCCTGGGGAGATTTGGGGAGTCCTGGGGGGTCCTGGGGGAGTTTAGGGGGGGTTTAGGAGGATTTGGGGGGGATTTAGAGGGGATTTGGGGGAGTTTAGGGGGGATTTGGGGGAGTTTAGGGGGGGTTTAGGAGGATTTGGGGGGGATTTAGAGAGAATTTGGGGGAGTTTAGGGGGGATTTGGGGGTCCTGGGGGGGATTTGGGGGAGTTTAGGGAGGGTTTAGGGGGGTCCTGAGGGGTTTTGGGGGGTTATGGGAGGATTTGGGGGGGGGTTTCGGGTAATTGGGGGGGATTTAAGGGGATTTTGGGGGTCCCGGGGGGGGTTTGGGGGGGTTTGGGGAGGATTTTGGGGGTCCCGGGGCGGTTTGGGGAGGATTTTGGGGGTCCCGGGGGGGTTTGGGGGGGATTTTGGGGGTCCCGGGGGGGTTTGGGGGGGATTTTGGGGGTCCCGGAGGGGTTTGGGGGGGATTTTGGGGGTCCCGGGGGGGTTTGGGGGGGATTTTGGGGGGTCCCGGGGGGGTTTGGGGGGGATTTTGGGGGTCCCGGAGGGGTTTGGGGAGGGTTTTGGGGGTCCCGGGGGGGTTTGGGGAGGGTTTTGGGGGTCCCGGGGGGGTTTGGGGGGGATTTTGGGGGTCCCGGGGGGGTTTGGGGGGGATTTTGGGGGTCCCGGGGGGGTTTGGGGAGGATTTTGGGGGTCCCGGGGGGGTTTGGGGAGGGTTTTGGGGGTCCCGGGGGGATTTGGGGGGGTCCGAAGGAATTTGGGGGGGGGAGGGGTTGAGGGTCCCGGGGGGATCACGCGCGGATTTGGGGGAAAAAAAGGGAATTTTGGGGGTCCCGGGGGGTTTTTGGGGGTCCCGGAGCGGATTTCGGGGGTCCCGGAGCGGTTTTGGGGGGTCCCGGGGCGGTTTTTGGGGGTCCCGGGTCCGGGGGGGGGTCACGGCACCACCGGAACCGCTCGGCGGCCCCGGGGCCGCCCCCAAGATGGCGGCAGCGGAAGAGGCGTGGCCACGTCACGGAATGGGCGTGACCAATCCGCTCAACAACCAATGGGAGCGCGCTCAGGGCTGGGCGGCGGGAAAATGTGGGCGTGGTTTATTTTTGATCGACGTGACCTCCGCGTCTCCCATTGGTTGGCGGGCGGAGTGGGCGTGGACTAACCCGGCGGGGTAATGGGCGTGGTTTCCGCGGGGAGGGGCGCGAAGCGGCGGCTCTGATTGGTCGGATGGGACAGGAAAGGGGCGTGGCCGGAAGCGGAAGCGCCGGGAGCGGCATGGAGGAGGCGGCGGCGGGTGGGAGGGTGAGGCCTCCCCTCCCCCACCCCCGGGACCCCCCTCATTGTCCCCTCCCCCCTCCCCCCATTGTCACCTCCCCCCTCCCCCCATTGTCACCTCCCCCCCCCATTGTCACCTCCCCTCGTCCCCCCGGGTGTCGCCGCGTTGGGGGGGGGTGGTGACAGTGACGGTGACAGGTGACGGTGACAGGGACAGTGACAGTGATGGTGACAGGGACAGGTGACAGGGACAGGTGACAGGGACAGGTGACAGTGACAGGTGACAGGTGACAGGTGACAGTGACACGGTGACACTTTTGGTGCTGGTGGCAGTGACGCAGTGACGGTGACAATGACACAGTGACAATGACACAGTGACAGTGACACAGTGACACAGTGACAGTGACACGGTGACGGTGACACAGTGACACGGTGATGGTGACACGGTGACAGTGACAGTGACACAGTGACAGTGACACAGTGACAGTGACAGTGACACAGTGACACGGTGACAGTGACAGTGACACAGTGACAGTGACACAGTGACACAGTGACAGTGACACAGTGACAGTGACAGTGACACAGTGACAGTGACACAGTGACAGTGATGGTGACACGGTGACACGGTGACGGTGACACAGTGACACAGTGACAGTGACACAGTGACAGTGATGGTGACATGGTGATGGTGCTGGTGAAACAGTGACACTCAGGGTGACACGGTGACACAGTGACAGTGCCGGTGACACTCCGGGTGACACGGTGCCGGTGACACGGTGCTGGTGACACAGTGACGGTGACAAAGTGACAGAGACAGTGACACTGAGGGTGACATGGTGACAGTGACAGTGACACTGAGGGTGACATGGTGACAGTGACAGTGACACTGAGGGTGACACGGTGACGCTGAGGGTGACACTGAGGGTGACGGTGCCACTGAGGGTGACACTCAGGGTGACACGGTGCAGCTAAGGGTGACACGGTGGCGGTGACACTCAGGGTGACACTGAGGATGACATGGTGCCAGTGCCAGTGACACTGAGGGTGACACAGTGCCACTCAGGGTGACACGGTGACGGTGCCACTGAGGGTGACACTCAGGGTGACACGGTGCCATTGAGGGTGACACAGTGCCGGTGACACGGTGCCGGTGCCGGTGACACTGAGGGTGACACGGTGCTGGTGACAGTGACACGGTGACAGTGACACTGAGGGTGACACGGTGATGGTGACAGTGACACGGTGACAGTGACACTGAGGGTGACACGGTGATGGTGACGGTGCCACTGAGGGTGACACTGGGGGTGACACGGTGACGGTGACACTGAGGGTGACACTGGGGGTGACATGGTGCCACTGAGGGTGACACTGGGGGTGACACGGTGCCACTGAGGGTGACACGGTGCCGGTGACACTGAGGGTGACACGGTGACGGTGACAGTGACACTGAGGGTGACATGGTGACGGTGACGCTGAGGGTGACACGGTGCCACTGAGGGTGACACTGAGGGTGACACGGTGACACAGTGACACGGTGCCACTGAGGGTGACACGGTGACACAGTGACACGGTGCCACTGAGGGTGACACGGTGACGGTGCCACTGAGGGTGACACGGTGCCACTGAGGGTGACACGGTGCCACTCAGGGTGACACGGTGCCACTGAGGGTGACACGGTGACACAGTGACACGGTGCCACTGAGGGTGACACGGTGACGGTGCCACTGAGGGTGACACGGTGCCACTGAGGGTGACACGGTGCCACTCAGGGTGACACGGTGCCACTGAGGGTGACACGGTGACACAGTGACACGGTGCCACTGAGGGTGACACTGAGGGTGACACGGTGACACTGGGGGTGACACGGTGACGGTGACACTGAGGGTGACACTGTGACACTCAGGGTGACACGGTGCCACTGGGGGTGACACGGTGACACGGTGACAGTGCCGCTGAGGGTGACACGGTGACATGGTGACAGTGCCACTGGGGGTGACACGGTGACACAGTGACACGGTGCCACTGAGGGTGACACGGTGACACAGTGACACGGTGACGGTGCCACTGAGGGTGACACGGTGACACTCAGGGTGACACGGTGCCACTGGGGGTGACACGGTGACGGTGACACTGGGGGTGACACGGTGACACAGTGACAGTGCCGCTGAGGGTGACACTCAGGGTGACACGGTGCCTCTGAGGGTGACACGGTGACACAGTGACACGGTGCCACTGAGGGTGACACGGTGCCACTGAGGGTGACACGGTGACACAGTGACACGGTGACACTGAGGGTGACACGGTGACGGTGACACTGGGGGTGACACGGTGACACGGTGACAGTGCCACTGAGGGTGACACGGTGACACAGTGACACGGTGACGGTGCCACTGGGGGTGACACGGTGACATGGTGACAGTGCCGCTGAGGGTGACACGGTGACACAGTGACACGGTGACGGTGACACTGAGGGTGACACGGTGCCACTGAGGGTGACACGGTGCCACTCAGGGTGACACGGTGACACGGTGACAGTGCCGCTGAGGGTGACACAGTGACACAGTGACACTCAGGGTGACACGGTGCCACTGGGGGTGACACGGTGACACGGTGACAGTGCCGCTGAGGGTGACCCTGTGCCGCTGACCCCGTGTCCCCCCCGCTGTCCCCAGGTGTTGCTGGCCCTGCCCGGGGTCGCTGTCCCCGTGTCCCTGCCCCCGCGGCTGCTGAGGGGAAACCTCCGAGTGCTGAGGGGGGTGAGACTGGGGGGACTGGGATAAACTGGGATTGAACTGGGATTGAACTGGGATAAACTGGGGGGGACGGGGGGAGACTGGGATTGAACTGGGATTGAACTGGGATTGAACTGGGGGGGACTGGGGGGACTGGGAATGGAACTGGGGGGGACTGGGATGGGACTGGGATAAACTGGGGGGGACTGGGGGGACTGGGATAAACTGGGATTGAACTGGGATTGAACTGGGATAAACTGGGGGGGGCTGGGGGTGAGACTGGGGGGACTGGGGGGAATGGGGGGGCTGGGGGGGACTGGGGGGACTGGGATTGAACTGGGATAAACTGGGATAAACTGGGGGGGACTGGGGGGTGAGACTGGGGGGACTGAGAATGGGACTGGGGGGTGGGACTGGGGGGACTGGGATGAACTGGGATTGAACTGGGATAAACTGGGGGGGACTGGGAATGGAACTGGGGGGGACTGGGGGGGCTGGGATTGAACTGGGATAAACTGGGGGGGACTGGGGGGTGAGACTGGGGGGACTGGGATGGACTGGGGGGACTGGGGGGGAATGGGGGGGGCTGGGGTGGCTGGGGGGGACTGAGGGGAATGGGGGGACTGGGATTGAACTGGGATAAACTGGGGGGGACTGGGGGGGCTGGGGGGTGAGACTGGGGGGGCTGGGAGGGACTGGGGGGGCTGGGATTGAACTGGGAATGGGACTGGGATAAACTGGGAGGGACTGGGGGGAACTGGGGGGAACTGGGATTGAACTGGGGGGGACTGGGGGGGACGGGGGGGTGAGACTGGGGGGGCTGGGAATGGGACTGGGGGGGCTGGGGGGGCTGGGAATGGAACTGGGATGGACTGGGAGGGGCTGGGAGGGGCTGGGGGGGACTGGGGGGGAGTGGGATAAACTGGGATTGAACTGGGATAAACTGGGATTGAACTGGGATAAACTGGGATGAACTGGGGGGAACTGGGAATGGGACTGGGGGGTGAGACTGGGGGGGCTGGGGGGAATGGGATAAACTGGGGGGGACTGGGGGGGCTGGGGGGGACTGGGAATGAAACTGGGGGGACTGGGATAAACTGGGATGGACTGGGAATGGGACTGGGATAAACTGGGGGGGCTGGGGGGTGAGACTGGGGGGACTGGGGGGGCTGGGGGGAACTGGGATTGAACTGGGAGGGACTGGGGGGGACTGGGAATGGAACTGGGGGGACTGGGATAAACTGGGATGGACTGGGATTGAACTGGGAGGGACTGGGATGAACTGGGGTGAACTGGGGGGGGCTGGGGGGGACTGGGATAAACTGGGATGGACTGGGATGGACTGGGAATAGAACTGGGATAAACTGGGAGGGACTGGGATGAACTGGGAGGGGACTGGGGGGGGACTGGGGGGAACTGGGGGGAACTGGGTTATACTGGGATTGAACTGGGAATGGAACTGGGATGAACTGGGATTGAACTGGGATGGGCAGCCACTGGTCCTTACTGGTTTATACTGGTTTATACTGGTCCGTGCTGGTTTATACTGCTTTATCCTGGTTTATACTGGTTTAGACTGGTCTGTACTGGTCTGTACCGATCTGTACTGGTTTATACTGGTTTATACTGGTTTATACTGGTTCATACTGGTCCGTGCTGGTTTCTGGCAGCCGCAGGACCTGGTGCTGCAATGGGAACCCCTGGAGGGGCCCTGGGAGCCCCCCGGTGACGCGGTGAGAGCCCAAAAACCCCCAAAATCCCCCAAAAATCCCCAAAATCCCCAAAATCCCCCCCAAAAAACCCCAAAATCCCCCAAAAAAACCCAAAAAACCCCAAAATCCCCAAAATCCCCCCCAAAAACCCCAAAATCCCCCAAAAAACCCCCAAAATTCCCCCCAAAACCCCCAAAATTCCCCCAAAAAACCCCAAAATCCCCCAAAAAACCCCAAAAAACCCCAAAATCCCCCAAAATCCCCCAAATTCCCCCCAAAATCCCCCCCAAAAACCCCCAAAATTGCCCAAAATCCCAAAAAATTCCCCAAAATTCCCCAAAATTCCCCCAAAATGCCCCAAAATCCCCCCCAAAACCCCAAAATTCCCCCAAAATCCCCCCAGAATTCCCTAAAATTCCCTAAAATTCCCAAATTTTCCCAAATTTTCCCCGAATTGCCCCAAATTCCCCCCAAATTCCCCCCAAATTCCCAAATTTTCCCAAATTTCCACCGAATTCCCCCAAAATCCCCCCCAGATCCCCCCAAATTCCCCAAAAATTCCCCCAAAATCCCCCCAGATCCCCCCAAATTCCCCCAAAATTCCCCCAAAATTCCCCAAAATTCCCCAAAATCCCCCAAAATTCCCCCAAAATTGCCCAAAATCTCCCCAAAATTGTACAAAATCTCCCCAAAATCCCCAAAATTCCCCAAAATTCCCCAAAATCCGAACAAATCCCCAAAAATTCCCCCAAAATTCCCCCAAAATTCCCCAAAAATTCCCCAAAATCCCCCAAAATTCCCCCAAAATCCCCCCAAATTCCCCCAAAATTCCCCCAAAATTGCCCAAAATCTCCCCAAAATTCCCCAAAATTCCCCCAAACTCCCCCCAAATTTCCCCAAAATCCCCCAAAATTCCCCCAAATTCCCCCAAAATTCCCCCCAAATTCCCCCAAAATCTTCCCAAAATCTTCCCAAAATTCCCAAAATCTTCCCAAATTCCCCCAAAATTCCCCCAAAATCCCCCAAAATTCCCAAAAAATCCCCCCAAATCCCCCAAAATTCCCCCAAAATTCCCAAAAATTCCCAAAAATTCCCCAAAATTCCCCCAAAATTGCCCAAAATTCCCCCAAAATCTTCCCAAAATTCCCCCAAATCCCCCAAAATTCCCCAGATTCCCCCCAAATCCCCCAAAATTCCCCAAAATTCCCCAAAATCCCCAAAATCTTTTCAAAATTCACCAAAAATTCCCCCAAAATTCCCCCCAAATTCCCCCAAAATTCCCCAAAATTCCCCAAAATTCCCCAAAATTCCCCCCAAATCCCCAAAATCTTCCCAAAATCTTCCCAAAATCCCCCCAAATTCCCCAAAATTCCCCCAAATTCCCCCAAAATTCCCCAAAATTCCCCCAAAATTCCCCCAAAATTCCCCCAAATCCCCCAAAATTCCCCAAAATTCCCCAAAATTCCCCAAAATCCCCCAAAATCCCCCAAATTCCCCCAAAATTCCCCAAAATTCCCCAAAATCCCCAAAATTCCCCCCAAAATTCCCCCAAATTCCCCCCAAAATTGCCCAAAATTCCCCCAAAATCTTCCCAAAATTCCCAAAATCTTCCCAAAGTTCCCCAAAATTCCCCCCAAATTCCCCCAAAATTGCCAAAAATCCCCCAAAATTCCCCAAAATTGCCCAAAATCTGAACAAATCCCCAAAAATTCCCCCAAAATTCCCCCAAAAATCCCCAAAAATTCCCCCAAAATTGCCCAAAATCTCCCCAAAATTCCCCAAAATTCCCCAAAATCTCCCAAAATCTTCCCAAAATCCCCCAAAATTCCCCCAAAATTCCCTCAAAATCCCCCAAAATCCCCCAAAATTCCCCCAAAATCCCCCCAAAATTCCCCAAAATTCCCCAAATTCCCCAAAATTCCCCCAAAATCCCCCGAAAATCTTCCCAAAATCCCCAAAATTCCCCAAAATTCCCCAAAATCCGAACAAATCCCCCCAAAATTCCCCCAAAATTCCCCCAAAATTCCCCAAAATTCCCCAAAATCCCCCAAAATCTTCCCAAAATCCCCCCAAATTCCCCAAAATCTCCCCAAAATCCCCAAAATTCCCCAAAATTCCCCAAAATCCGAACAAATCCCCCAAAAATTCCCCCAAAATTCCCCAAAATCTCCCCAAATTCCACCAAAATCCCCAAAAATTCCCCCAAAATTCCCCAAAATCCCCCAAAATCTTCCCAAAATCCCCCCAAATTCCCCAAAATTCCCCCAAAATCCCCCAAAATTCCCAAAAAATCCCCCAAAATTCCCCCCAAATCCCAAAAAATCCCCCAAAATTCCCCCAAAATTGCCCCAAAATTCCCCCCAAATTGCCCAAAATCTCCCCAAAATTCCCCAAAATTCCCCAAAATCTCCCCAAAATTCCCCAAAATTCCCCAAAATTCCCCCAAAATTGCCCAAAATCTCCCAAAATCTTCCCAAAATTGCCCAAAATCCCCCCAAAATCCCCCAAAATCCCCCAAAAATTCCCCCAAAATCCCCCCAAAATTCCCAAAAATTCACCAAAATTCCCCCAAAATCTTCCCAAAATTCCCCAAAATCCCCAAAAATTCCCCCAAAATTCCCCAAATTCCCCAAAATTCCCAAATTTTCCCCAAATTCCGGGATTTCCGCAGGACCCCCCCGACCCCGGCTTCGAACCCGACTGGGCCGTGCTGAGCCCCCCCCGGCCCCGCCCCGACCCCGGTACCGAAAGCCGGGAATTTCGGGAACATTTGGGGAAAATTGGGGGATTTGGGGAATTTGGGGAATTTGGGGAATTTTGGGGAATTTTGGGGAATTTTTGGGGAATTTTGGGGAATTTTTGGGGAATTTTTGGGATTTTTTTGGATTTTTTGGGGATTTTTGGGTGGAATTTTGGGGGAGAATTTGGGATTTTGGGGGAGTTTTGGAAATTTTTGGGCTGATTTTGGGGAAGAATTTGGGAAGTTTTGGGGATTTTGGGGAATTTTGGGAGATTTTGGGGAATTTTGGGGATTTTGGGGAATTTTGGGGAATTTTTTGGGATTCTTTTGGGGAATTTTGGGGCATTTTGGGGGGATTTTGGGGAAATTTTGGGGAATTTTGGGGATTTTGGGGGGATTTTTGGGGAATTTTGGGAGATTTCGGGGAATTTGGGGGAATTTTTGGGGTTTTTTTGAGATTTTTGGGTGGAATTTTGGGGGAGAATTTGGGATTTTGGGGGAGTTTTGGGGATTTTGGGGAATTTGGGGATTTTTTTTGGATTTTTGGGTGGAATTTTGGGGGAGAAATTGGGATTTTGGGGGATTTTGGGAGATTTTGGGAGATTTTGGGGAATTTGGGGGAATTTTGGGGATTTTTTGGGGAATTTTGGGGGATTTTTGGGTGGAATTTTGGGGAAGAATTTGGGAAGTTTGGGGGATTTTGGGGAATTTTTGGGGAATTTTTGGGGAATTTTAGGGGATTTTTGGGGGATTTTTGGGGGATTTTGGGGGAGTTTTGGGGATTTTGGGGAATTTTGGGAGAATTTGGGGAATTTTGGGGAATTTTGGGGATTTTTTGGGGATTTTTGGGGATTTTGGGGGGATTTTGGGGAATTTTTGGGGAATTTTGGGCAATTTTTTGGGGATTTTTGGGGAATTTTTGGGATTTTGGGGGGGAATTTTGGGGGAGAATTTGGGATTTTGGGGGAGTTTTGGGGATTTTGGGGGATTTTTTGGGGAATTTTTTTTTGATCTTTGGGGAATTTTGGGATTTTTGGAGGGAATTTTGGGGAAGAATTTGGGAAGTTTGGGGGATTTTGGGAGATTTTGGGAGATTTTGGGAGATTTTGGGGAATTTTGGGGATTTTTGGGGAATTTTTGGGGATTTTTGGGGGATTTTGGGGAAGAATTTGGGAATTTTGGGGGATTTTGGGGAATTTTGGGGGATTTTGGGGAATTTTGGGGAAGAATTTGGGATTTTGGGGGAGTTTTGGGGATTTTGGGGATTTTTGGGGAATTTTTGGGGAATTTTGGGGAAATTTGGGGGATTTTTTTGGGATTTTTGGGGGATTTTGGGGAATTTTGGGGGATTTTTGGGGGATTTTTGGGATTTTTTTGGATTTTTTGGGGCATTTTTGGGTGGAATTTTGGGGAAGAATTTGGGAATTTTGGGAGATTTTGGGGAAATTTGGGGAATTTTGGGGGATTTTGGGGAATTTTGGGGAAGAATTTGGGATTTTGGGGGAGTTTTGGGGATTTTGGGGAATTTTGGGGATTTTTTGGGGAATTTTGGGGAAATTTGGGGGATTTTTTGGGGATTTTTGGGGTATTTGGGGGGATTTTGGGGAATTTTGGGGGATTTTGGGGAATTTTGGGAAGATTTTGGGAATTTTGGGAAGATTTTGGGGATTTTTGGGGGAATTTTGGGAGATTTTGGGAGATTTTGGGCAATTTTGGGCGAATTTTGGGGGATTTTGGTGGAATTTGGGGGAAGAATTTGGAAATTTGGGGGGATTTTGGGGAATTTGGGGGATTTTTGGGGGGAATTTGGGGGGAGAATTTGGGATTTTGGGGGAGTTTTGGGGATTTTGGGGAATTTTTGGGGAATTTTTGGGAATTTGTTGGGATTTTGGGGAATTTTGGGGGATTTTTGGGGAATTTTGGGGATTTTTGGGGGATTTTTGGGTGGAATTTTGGGGAAGAATTTGGGAATTTGGGGAATTTTGGGGGATTTTTGGGTGGAATTTTGGGGGATTTTTGGGGGATTTTTGGGGGGATTTTTGGGGGGAAATTTTGGGGAAGAATTTGGGAATTTTGGGAGATTTTGGGGAATTTTGGGGGATTTTGGGGAATTTTGGGGAAGAATTTGGGATTTTGGGGGAGTTTTGGGGATTTTGGGGAATTTTGGGGATTTTTTGGGGAATTTTGGGGAATTTTGGGGAATTTTGGGGGATTTTTGGGTGGAATTTTGGGAGATTTTGGGGAATTTTGGGGAATTTTTGGGGATTTTGGGGGGATTTGGGGGAATTTTTGGGGAATTTTGGGCAATTTTTTGGGGATTTTTGGGGAATTTTTGGGATTTTTGGGGGGAATTTTGGGGGAGAATTTGGGATTTTGGGGAGATTTTGGGGAATTTTGGGGAATTTTGGGGATTTTTGGGGGATTTTTGGGATTTTTTTGGATTTTTTGGGGCATTTTTGGGTGGAATTTTGGGGAAGAATTTGGGAATTTTGGGAGATTTTGGGGAATTTGGGGGGATTTTGGGGGATTTTGGGGAATTTTGGGGAAGAATTTGGGATTTTGGGGGAGTTTTGGGGATTTTGGGGATTTTGGGGAATTTTGGGAGAATTTGGGGAATTTTGGGGAAATTTGGGGGATTTTTTGGAGATTTTTGGGGTATTTGGGGGGATTTTGGGGAATTTTGGGGGATTTTGGGGAATTTTGGGAAGATTTTGGGAAGATTTTGGGGGAATTTTGGAGGATTTGGGGATTTTTGGGGAATTTTGGGGGGATTTTGGGGGAATTTTGGGGGAATTTTGGGAAGATTTTGGGAATTTTGGGAAGTTTTTGGGGAATTTTGGGGAATTTTGGGGGATTTTTTTGGGAGTTTTGGGAGATTTTGGGGAATTTTGGGGATTTTGGGGAATTTTGGGGATTTTTGGGGATTTTTTTGGGATTTTTGGGGGATTTTTGGGGAATTTTTGGGTGGAATTTTGGGGAATTTTTGGGTGGAATTTTATGGGATTTTTTTGGGATTTTTGGGGGGAATTTTGGGGGGATTTGGGGGGATTTTTGGGGGGAATTTTGGGAAAGAATTTGGGATTTTGGGGGAGTTTTGGGAATTTTGGGGAACTTTGGGGGATTTCTGGGGAATTTGGGGAATTTTGGGGGATTTTTGGGTGGAATTTTGGGGAAGAATTTGGGAAGTTTGGGGGATTTTGGGGAATTTTGGGGAATTTGGGGAATTTTTGGGTGGAATTTCGGGGAATTTTTGGGGATTTTTGGGGATTTTTTGGGGAATTTTGGGGGGATTTTGGGGATTTTGGGGAATTTTGGGGAATTTGGGGAGATTTCATGGAATTTTGGGGAATTTTAGGGGATTTTTTGGGGAATTTGGGGGATTTGGGGGAATTTTTGGGGAATTTTAGGGGATATTTTTGGGATTTTGGGGGGGAATTTTTGGGGAATTTTGGGGATTTCTGGGGGGTTTTTGGGGTATTTTGGGGGAGTTTTGGGGATTTTTGGGAATTTTGGGAGATTTTGGGGAATTTTGGGGAATTTTGGGGATTTTTTGGGGATTTTTGGGGGATTTTTGGGTGGAATTTTGGGAGATTTTGGGGAATTTTGGGGAATTTTGGGGGATTTTGGGGGGATTTTGGGGAATTTTTGGGGAATTTTGGGCAATTTTTTGGGGATTTTTGGGGAATTTTTGGGATTTTGGGGGGAATTTTGGGGGAGAATTTGGGATTTTGGGGGGATTTTGGGAGATTTTGGGGAATTTGGGGGGATTTTGGGGGATTTTGGGGAATTTTGGGGATTTTTGGGGAATTTTGGGGAATTTTGGGGAATTTTGGGGAATTTTGGGGATTTTTGGGTGGAATTTTGGGGAAGAATTTGGGAAGTTTGGGGGATTTTGGGGAATTTTGGGGGATTTTTGGGGGATTTTTGGGGGATTTTGGGGGGATTTTGGGGGAGTTTTGGGGATTTGGGGGAATTTTGGGAGAATTTGGGGAATTTTGGGGAATTTTGGGGATTTTTTGGGGATTTTTGGGGGAATTTTGGGGAAGAATTTGGGAATTGTGGGGTATTTTGGGGGATTTTGGGAAGATTTTGTGGGAATTTTGGAGGATTTGGGGATTTTTGGGGAATTTTGGGGAATTTTGGGGGAATTTTGGGAAGATTTTGGGAATTTTGGGAAGATTTTGGGGATTTTTGGGGGAATTTTGGGAGATTTTGGGAGATTTTGGGCAATTTTGGGCGAATTTTGGGGGATTTTGGTGGAATTTGGGGGAAGAATTTGGAAATTTGGGGGGATTTTGGGGAATTTGGGGGATTTTTGGGGGGAATTTGGGGGGAGAATTTGGGATTTTGGGGGAGTTTTGGGGATTTTGGGGAATTTTGGGGAATTTTTGGGGAATTTGGGGGATTTTGGGGAATTTTGGGGATTTTTTTGGGATTTTGGGGAATTTTGGGGATTTTTTTTGGGATTTGGGGGAATTTTGGGGATTTTTTTTGGATTTTTGGGGGGAATTTTGGGGGAGAATTTGGGAAGTTTTGGGGATTTGGGGGAATTTTTGGGGAATTTTGGGGGGATTTTTGGGATTTTTTTGGATTTTTTGGGGATTTTTGGGTGGAATTTTGGGGGAGAATTTGGGATTTTGGGGGAGTTTTGGGAATTTTTGGGCTGATTTTGGGGAAGAATTTGGGAAGTTTTGGGGATTTTGGGGAATTTTTGGGGATTTTTGGGGAATTTTTTTGGGATTTTTGGAGGGAATTTTGGGGGAGAATTTGGGAATTTTGGGGGATTTTGGGGAATTTTGGGGAATTTTTGGGGATTTTTGGGGAATTTTTGGGGATTTTTGGGGAATTTTTGGGGATTTTTGGGGGATTTTGGGGAAGAATTTGGGAATTTTGGGAGATTTTGGGGAATTTTGGGGGATTTTGGGGAATTTTGGGGAAGAATTTGGGATTTTGGGGGAGTTTTGGGGCATTTTTGGGTGGAATTTTGGGGAAGAATTTGGGAATTTTGGGGGATTTTGGGGAAATTTGGGGAATTTTGGGGGATTTTGGGGAATTTTGGGGAAGAATTTGGGATTTTGGGGGAGTTTTGGGGATTTTGGGGAATTTTGGGGATTTTTTGGGGAATTTTGGGGAAATTTGGGGGATTTTTTTGGGATTTTTGGGGGATTTGGGGGGATTTTGGGGAATTTTGGGGGAATTTTGGGAAGATTTTGGGAATTTTGGGAAGATTTTGGTGATTTTTGGGGGAATTTTGGGAGATTTTGGGAGATTTTGGGCAATTTTGGGCGAATTTTGGGGGATTTTGGTGGAATTTTGGGGAAGAATTTGGAAATTTGGGGGGATTTTGGGGTTTTTTTGGGATTTTTGGGGGGAATTTGGGGGGAGAATTTGGGATTTTGGGGGAGTTTTGGGGATTTTGGGGAATTTTGGGGGAATTTTTGGGGAATTTTGGGGATTTTGGGGAATTTTGGGGAATTTTGGGGAATTTTGGGGATTTTTGGGGGATTTTTGGGTGGAATTTTGGGGAAGAATTTGGGAATTTTGGGAGATTTTGGGGAAATTTGGGGAATTTTGGGGATTTTTGGGGAATTTTTGGGGAATTTTGGGGAAATTTGGGGGATTTTTTTGGGATTTTTGGGGTATTTGGGGGGATTTTGGGGAATTTTGGGGGATTTTGGGGAATTTTGGGAAGATTTTGGGAAGATTTTGGTGAATTTTGGGAAGATTTTGGGGATTTTGGGGGGAATTTTGGGAGATTTTGGGGGATTTTGGGCAATTTTGGGAGAATTTTGGGGGATTTTGGGGAATTTTGGGGAATTTGGGGGGAATTTTGGGGAATTTTTGGGGAATTTGGGGATTTTGGGGATTTTGGGGAATTTTGGGGAATTTTAGGGGATTTTTTTGGGGATTTTCCGTCTGTCCGTGTCCGTCTGTCCCACTTTGGGCCATTTCTGAGCTGGTTTTGGGCCGTTTTTTCCCATTTTTTGTCATTTCTGGCCATTTCTGGGCCATTTTTCACCATTTTTTGCCAATTTTTGCCATTTTTTGCCATTTCTGGGCCATTTTTTCCCATTTTTTTGCCGTTTTTTCCCATTTTTGGGCCATTTTCCCGTCCTTCCCTCAGGTTGGGCCGGGGCCATTTCTGGGCTGGTTTTGGGTCACTTTTGGCCATTTTTGGGCCATTTTTGGGCCATTTTTTGCCATTTTTTGCCATTTTTTGCCATTTCTGGGCCGTTTTTTCCCATTTTTTTGCCGTTTTTTCCCATTTTTTTGCCGTTTTCCCTCATTTTCCCGTCCTTCCCTCAGGTTGGGCCGGGGCCATTTCTGGGCTGGTTTTGGGTCACTTTTGGCCATTTTTGGGCCATTTTTGGGCCATTTCTGGACCATTTCTGGGCCCTTTTTTCCCATTTTTTTGCCGTTTTTTCCCATTTTTGGGCCATTTTTTCCCATTTTTGTGCTGTTTCCGTTCACTTTCCGTCTGTCCATGTCCGTCTGTCCTACTTTGGGCCATTTCTGAGCTGGTTTTGGGTCCATTTTTGCCATTTTTGGTCATTTCTGGCCATTTCTGGGCCATTTTTCACCATTTTTGGGCCATTTTTTGCCATTTTTTGCCATTTCTGGGCCTTTTTTTCCCATTCTTTTGCTGTTTTTTCCCATTTTTGGGCCATTTTCCCTCATTTTCCCGTCCTTCTCTCAGGTTGGGCCGGGGCCATTTCTGGGCTGGTTTTGGGTCACTTTTGGCCATTTTTTGCCATTTTTTGCCATTTCTGGGCCATTTTTTCCCATTTTTTTGCCGTTTTTTCCCGTTTTTTTGCCGTTTTCCCTCATTTTCCCGTCCTTCCCTCAGGTTGGGCCGGGGGTTTCTCGCTGGCCCTGGGGGAGCTGCTGGGGCTGCGCCGGGGCCCCCCCGGGCTGAGCCCCCCCTTTCTGCTGCTGCTGCCCCGGGACGGGGGTCCCGCCCCTCCCCCCCTGCACCTCCCCCGGGGGGGGCTCCGGAAAATCCGCAGGGTCCTGGGATCCCGCCTGCGCCCGTGAGTAACACCCCGAAACACCCCAAAAACAGCCCAAAAACACACTGAAAACAGCCCAAAACCAGCCCAAAAACAGCCCCAAAATACCCTGAAAACACCCCAAAAATACCCCAAAAACAGCCCAAAAACACCCCCAAAAACAGCCCGAAAACACCTGAAAAACAGCCCAAAAACAGCCCGAAAACACCCCAAAAACACCCCAAAAATACCCCAAAAACACCCTGAAAACAGCCCAAAAACAGCCCCAAAAACACCCCCAAAACAGCCCAAAAACACCCTGAAAACAGCCCAAAACCACCCCAAAAATACCCCAAAAACCACCCGAAAAACAGCCCCAAAACAGCCCAAAACCACCCCCAAAACAGCCCGAAAACACCTGAAAAACAGCCCAAAAACAGCCCCAAAAACAGCCCCAAAACAGCCCGAAAACACCCTGAAAACACGCGAAAAATACCCCAAAAACATCTGAAAAACAGCCCAAAAACAGCCCCAAAAACCACCCCGAAAATACCCCCAAAAACACCCCGAAAACAGCCCAAAACCACCCCAAAAATACCCCCAAAAACAGCCCAAAAACAGCCCAAAAACACCCTGAAAACACCTGAAAAACAGCCCGAAAACACCCTGAAAACACCCTGAAAACAGCCCAAAACCACCCCAAAAACAGCCCCAAAAACACCCCCAAAAACACCCCCAAAACCAGCCCAAAACACCCCGAAAACACCCCCAAAACAGCCCAAAAACACCCTGAAAACACCCGAAAAATACCCCAAAAACATCTGAAAAACAGCCCAAAAACCACCCTGAAAATACCCCCAAAAACACCCCAAAAACACCCGAAAAATAGCCCAAAAACACCCAAAACCAGCCCAAAAACAGCCCCAAAAACCACCCGAAAAACAGCCCAAAACCAGACCGAAAACAGCCCAAAAACAGCCCCAAAACACCCCGAAAAACAGCCCAAAACAGCCCGAAAACACCCTGAAAACAGCCCAAAAACAGCCCCAAAAACAGCCCCAAAACAGCCCGAAAACACCCTGAAAACACCCCAAAAATACCCCAAAAACCACCCAAAAAACAGCCCCAAAACAGCCCAAAAACACCCGAAAAATACCCCCAAAAACAGCCCAAAAACACCCTGAAAACAGCCCAAAAACAGCCCAAAAAACACCCCCAAAACACCCCGAAAACACCCCCAAAACAGCCCAAAAACACCCTGAAAACACCCGAAAAATACCCCAAAAACATCTGAAAAACAGCCCAAAAACCACCCTGAAAATACCCCCAAAAACACCCCAAAAACAGCCCCAAAACAGCCCCAAAAACAGCCCAAAAACAGCCACAGAAACAGCCTGAAAACACCCGAAAAACAGCCCAAAAACAGCCCCAAAAACCACCCGAAAAACAGCCCAAAACCAGCCCAAAAACCACCCTAAAACACCCCGAAACACCCCCAAAACAGCCCGAAAACACCCTGAAAACACCCCAAAAATACCCCAAAAACACCTGAAAAACAGCCCAAAAACAGCCCAAAAACCACCCTGAAAATACCCCCAAAAACAGCCCAAAAACACCCGAAAAACAGCCCAAAAACACCCAAAACCAGCCCAAAAACAGCCCCAAAAACCACCCGAAAAACAGCCCAAAACCAGACCGAAAACAGCCCAAAAACAGCCCCAAAACACCCCGAAAAACAGCCCAAAACCAGCCCAAAAATACCCCAAAAACAGCCCAAAATCACCCCAAAAACAGCCTGAAAAACAGCCCAAAAACACCCCGAAAATACCCCCAAAAACACCCCAAAAACAGCCCAAAAACACCCCGAAAACACCCCAAAAACAGCTCAAAAACACCCTTGAAACAGCCCAAAAACCTTCCAAAAACCACCCTGAAAACACCCCCAAAAACACCCCAAAACCAGCCCCAAAACACCCCAAAACAGCACAAAACAGCCCAAAACCACCCCCAAAACAGCCCAAAAACAGCCCCAAAACCAGCCCGAAAACTCCTGAAAAACAGCCCCAAAAATACCCCAAAAACACCTGAAAATAGCCCAAATAAACCCTGAAAATACCCCCAAAAACACCCCAAAAACAGCCCAAAAACACCCCCAAAACAGCCTAAAAACACCCTGAAAACAGCCCAAAACCACCCCGAAAACAGCCCAAAAACAGCCCCAAAAACAGCCCGAAAAACACCCCGAAAACAGCCTTAAAACACCCTGAAAACAGCCCCAAAACCAGCCCAAAAACACCTGAAAAACAGCCCAAAACCAGCCCAAAACAGCCCAAAAACCACCCCGAAAATACCCCCAAAAACACCCCGAAAATACCCCCAAAAACACCCCGAAAACAGCCCAAAAACAGCCCAAAGCCAGCCCAAAAACAGCCTGAAAAACACCCCAAAAAACAGCCCGAAACAGCCCAAAAACTGTCCAAAAACCACCCTGAAAACACCCCCAGAAACACCCCAAAACACCCCGAAAACAGCCCGAAAATACCCCAAAAACAGCCAAAACCAGCCCAAAAACTGTCCAAAAACCACCCGGAAAACACCCCAAAAACAGCCCCAAAAACAGCCCCGAAAACACCCCAAAAATACCCCAAAAACAGCCCAAAATCACCCCAAAACCAGCCTGAAACAGCCCAAAAACCGTCCAAAAACCACCCTGAAAACACCCCCAAAACCACCCCAAAACACCCCGAAAACAGCCCAAAACACCCCAAAAAACAGCCCAGAATTACCTCAGACCTCTCCCCAAAAACACCCCAAAAACAGCCCAAAAACAGCCCCAAAACAGCCCCAAAACACCCAGAAAACACCCCCGAAACACCCTGGAAAACACCCCAAAAACACCCTGAAAACACCCCAGAATTACCTGAGATCCCTCCCCAAAAATACCCCAAAAATACCCCCAAAAACAGCCCAAAAACACCCCAAAAAACACTCCAAAAACACCCCGAAAACACCCGAAAAAACACCCTGAAAACAGCCCAAAAACACCCTGAAAACAGCCCAGAATTACCTGAGACCCCTCCCCAAAAACACCCCAAAAATACCCCCAAAAACAGCCCAAAACACCCTGAAAACACCCTGAAAACACCCCAAAAAACACCCCGAAAACAGCCCAAAACACCCCAAAAAACAGCCCGAAAACAGCCCAGAATTACCTCAGACCTCTCCCCAAAGACACCCCAAAAACACCTCAAAAACAGCCCCAAAACAGCCCGAAAACACCCAGAAAACACCCCCGAAACACCCTGAAAACAGCCCAAAAACACCCCCAAAACCACCAAAAATAGCACTGAGACCCCTCCCCAAAAACACCCCCAAAACAGCCCAAAAAACACCCCAAAAACACCCAAAACAGCCCAAAAAACACCCCAAAAACACCCTAAATCCCGGAGACCCCTCCCCAAATCCCAGAGACCCCTCCCCAAATTCCAGTGCCCCCCACCCCAAAATTTCGAGACCCCTCCCCGAATTTTGGGGTCCCCCCCCCGAATTTTGGGAGCCCCCTCCCCAATTTCGGGAGCCCCCTCCCCAAATTCCCTGCAGGTGTCCCAGAGACCCCTCCCCAAATTCCTGAGACCCCTCCCCAAAAATCCCCCCAAAATCCCAGAGACCCCTCCCCAAATTTCCCCCACCCCAAATCCTGGCGCCCCCACCCCAAAATTTCGAGACCCCTCCCCGAATTTTGGGGCCCCCCCCCGAATTTTGGGAGCCCCCTCCCCAATTTCGGGAGCCCCCTCCCCAAATTCCCTGCAGGTGTCCCGGGGACCCCTCCCCAAATTCCTGAGACCCCTCCCCAAATTCCCCCACCCCAAAATCTCCCTTGAGACCCCTCCCCAAATTCCAGTGCCCCCCACCCCAAAATTTCGAGACCCCTCCCCAAATTTTGGGGCCCCCCCCCCGAATTTTGGGAGCCCCCTCCCCAATTTTGGGAGCCCCCTCCCCAAATTCTGCCCCCCCCCAAAATCCCAGAGACCCCTCCCCGAATTTTGGGGTCCCCCACCCGAATTTTGGGGTCCCCCCCCCGAATTTTGGGAGCCCCCTCCCCAAAAATCCCCCCCAAAATCCCAGAGACCCCTCCCCAAATTCCAGGGACCCCCACCCCAAAATTTTGAGACCCCCCCCCGAATTTTGGGGTGTCCCCCCCGAATTTTGGGGTCCCCCTCCCCAATTTCGGGAGCCCCCTCCCCAAATTCCCCACAGGTGTCCCGGGGACCCCTCCCCAAAATCCCAGAGACCCCTCCCCAAATTCCTCCCACCCCAAATCCTGGCGCCCCCACCCCAAAATTTCGAGACCCCTCCCCGAATTTTGGGGTCCCCCCCCCGAATTTTGGGGTCCCTCCCAGGAATTTTGGGAGCCCCCTCCCCAATTTCGGGAGCCCCCTCCCCAATTTTGGGAGCCCCCTCCCCAAATTCTGCCCCCCCTCAAAATCCCAGAGACCCCTCCCCGAATTTTCGCCCCCCAAATTTCGAGACCCCTCCCTGAATTTTGGGGTCCCCTCCCCCCGAATTTTGGGAGCCCCCTCCCCAAAAATCCCCCCCAAAATCCCAGAGACCCCTCCCCAAATTCCTGAGACCCCTCCCCAAAAATCCCCCCAAAATCCCAGAGACCCCTCCCCAAATTTCCCCCACCCCAAATCCTGGCGCCCCCACCCCAAAATTTCGAGACCCCTCCCCAGATTTTGGGAGACCCCTCCCCAAATTCCCCACCCCAAAATCCCAGAGACCCCTCCCCAAATTTTTCCCCCCCAAAATATCCCTTGAGACCCCTCCCCAAATTCCAGTGCCCCCCACCCTAAAATTTCGAGACCCCTCCCCAAATTTTGGGGTCCCCCCCCGAATTTTGGGGTCCCCCTCCCCGAATTTTGGGGTCCCCTCCCCAATTTCGGGAGCCCCCTCCCCAAATTCCCCGCAGGTGTCCCGGGGACCCCCGGCTGCTGCTCCTGGCGACCCCCGAGGACCCCCCCGAGACCCCCCCCGAGCCCGGCCTGGTCACCGTGAGTGAACCCCAAAATTTGGGGGGGGGTCCCCAAAATTTGGGGGGGGTCCCAAAATCCGGGAGGGTCCCCGAAGATGGGGGGAGGGACCCCAAAATATGGGGGGTGGTCCCTAAAATATGGGGGGTGGTCCCTAAAATTTGGGGGGAGGGACCCAAAAATATGGGGGGGGGGTGTCTCCAAAATTTGGGGGGGGGGTCCCTAAAATTTGGGGGGGGTCCCTAAAATTTGTGGGGGTCCCTAAAATTTGGGAGGGTCCCCAAAGATGGGGGGAGGGACCCCAAAATATGGGGGGTGGTCCCTAAATATGGGGGGGACCCCAAAATTCGGGGGGGGGTCCCAAAATCCGGGAGATCCCAAAATAGGGGGGGGGGTCCCTAAAATTTGGGGGGGGTCCCTAAATCCGAGAGGGTCCCTAAAATTTGGGGGGGGATCCCTAAAATTGGGGCGTCCCTAAAATTTGGGGGGGGTCCCAAAATAGGGGGGGTCCCTAAAATTTGGGGGTGGTCTCTAAATATGGGGGGGGGGTCCCAAAACTCGGGGAGACCCCAAAATTTGGGGGTGGTCCCTAAAATCTGGGAGGGACCCAAAAATTTGGGGGGGGGGGTCCCCAAAAGTCCGGGAGACCCCAAAAATTGGGGGGGGGGTTCCAAAACTCGGGGGGGACCCCAAAATATGGGGGGGGTCCCTAAAATTTGGGGGGGGGTCCCAAAATCCGGGAGATCCCAAAATAGGGGGGGGGTCCCTAAAATTTGGGGGTGGTCCCTAAAATATGGGGGGGGTCTCTAAATATGGGGGGGGTCCCAAAATTGGGGGGTCCCTAAAATTTGGGGGGGGTCCCAAAATCCGGGAGACCCCAAAATAGGGGGGGGTCCCTAAAATTTGGGGGGGGTCCCTAAATCCGGGAGGGTCCCTAAAATTTGGGGGGGGATCCCTAAAATTTGGGGGGGGATCCCTAAAATTGGGGCGTCCCTTAAATTTGGGGTGGTCCCTAAATTTGGGGGGTGGTCCCTAAAATTTGGGGGGGGGTCCCAAAATCCGGGAGATCCCAAAATAGGGGGGGGGGGTTCCTAAAATTTGGGGGGGGTCCCAAAATTTGGGGGGGGTCCCAAAATTTGGGGGGAGGGACCCAAAAATATGGGGGGGGTCTCTAAATATGGGGGGGGTCCCAAAATCCGGGAGATCCCAAAATAGGGGGGGTCCCTAAAATTTGGGGGTGGTCCCTAAAATATGGGGGGGGTCTCTAAATATGGGGGGGGTCCCAAAATTGGGGGGTCCCTAAAATTTGGGGGGGGTCCCAAAATCCGGGAGATCCCAAAATAGGGGGGGGTCCCTAAAATTTGGGGGGGGTCCCTAAATCCGGGAGGGTCCCTAAAATTTGGGGGGGGATCCCTAAAATTGGGGCGTCCCTAAAATTTGGGGGGGTCCCAAAATAGGGGGGGTCCCTAAAATTTGGGGGTGGTCTCTAAATATGGGGGGGGGGTCCCAAAACTCGGGGAGACCCCAAAATTTGGGAGGGGTCCCTAAAATCTGGGAGGGACCCAAAAATTTGGGGGGGGGGGTCCCCAAAAGTCCGGGAGACCCCAAAAATTGGGGGGGGGGTTCCAAAACTCGGGGGGGACCCCAAAATATGGGGGGGGTCCCTAAAATTTGGGGAGGGGGGTGCCAAAATCTGGGAGGGTCCCCAAAACTTGGGGAGACCCCGAAATTTGGGGGGGGGTCCCAAAATTTGGGGGGGACCCCAAAATGGGGGTCCTTAAAATTTGGGAGGGTCCCTAAATATGGGGGGGGGTTCCCCAAAATTTGGGGGGTCCCCAAAATATGGGGGGGTCCCTAAAATAGGGGGGGGGGTCCCAAATCCAGGGGGGTCCCCAAAATTTGGGGGGGTCCCCAAAACTTGGGGAGACCCCAAAATATGGGGGGGGGGTCCCCAAAATTTGGGGGAGGGGGATTTTGGGGGTCCCGGGGGTGTTTTTTGGGGTCCCAGGGGTGTTTTTGGGGTCCCGAGATGATTTTTTGGGGGTCCCAGGGCTGTTTTTGGGGGTCCCAGGGCTGTTTTTGGGGGTCCCAGGGCTGTTTTTGGGGGTCCCGGGGATGTTTTTGGGGGTCCCGAGATGACTTTTGGGGGTCCCGAGATGATTTTCGGGGTTCCCGGGGGTGTTTTTGGGGGTCCCAGGGTGATTTTTGGGGGTCCCGGGGGTGTTTTTGGGGTTCCCGGGGCTGTTTTTGGGGGTCCCAGGATGATTTTTGGGGGTCCCAGGGCTGTTTTTGGGGGTCCCGGGGGTGTTTTTGGGGGTCCCGGGGGTGTTTTTGGGGGTCCCGGGGCTGTTTTTGGGGGTCCCGGTGTTGATTTTGGGGGTCCCAGGATGATTTTTGGGGGTCCCGGGGCTGTTTTTGGGGGTCCCGGGGCTGTTTTTGGGGGTCCCAGGGTGATTTTTGGGGGTCCCAGGGCTGTTTTTGGGGGTCCCAGGGCTGTTTTTGGGGGTCCCGGGGGTGTTTTTGGGGGTCCCGGGGATGTTTTTGGGGGTCCCGAGATGATTTTCGGGGTTCCCGGGGGTGTTTTTGGGGGTCCCAGGGTGATTTTCGGGGGTCCCGGGGGTGTTTTTGGGGGTCCCGGGGGTGTTTTTGGGGGTCCCGGGGGTGTTTTTGGGGGTCCCAGGATGATTTTCGGGGGTCCCAGGGTGTTTTTGGGGGTCCCGGGGCTGTTTTTGGGGGTCCCGATATGATTTTTGGGGGTCCCGGGGTGTTTTTGGGGGTCCCGGTGTTGATTTTGGGGGTCCCAGGATGATTTTTGGGGGTCCCGGGGCTGTTTTTGGGGGTCCCGGGGCTGTTTTTGGGGGTCCCAGGGTGTTTTTGGGGGTCCCGAGATGATTTTCGGGGGTCCCGGGGTGATTTTTGGGGGTCCCGGGGGTGTTTTTGGGGGTCCCAGGGCTGTTTTTGGGGGTCCCGGGGGTGTTTTTGGGGGTCCCGAGATGACTTTTGGGGGTCCCGAGTTGATTTTTGGGGGTCCCGGGGCTGTTTTTGGTGTCCCAGGATGATTTTCGGGGGTCCCAGGGCGATTTTTGGGGGTCCCGGGGGTGTTTTCGGGGGTCCCAGGGCTGTTTTTGGGGGTCCCAGGATGATTTTTTGGGGTCCCGAGATGATTTTTGGGGGTCCCGAGATGATTTCGGGGGTCCCGGGGCCGTTTTTGGGGGTCCCGGGGCTGTTTTCGGGGTTCCCAGGGCTGTTTTTGGGGGTCCCGGGGGTGTTTACGGGGGTCCCGGGTGTATTTTTGGGGGTCCCGGGGCTGTTTTTGGGGGTCCCAGGATGATTTTTGGGGGTCCCGGGGCTGTTTTTGGGGTCCCTGACCCCCCAAATCTCCCCAGCGGCTGCTGCAGGGTCCCTACGCCGCCACCCTGGGGGGGCTCAGCCGCCTTTTGGGGGGGCCCCGGGGGGAGACCCCCGAGCCCGAGCCCCCCTTCGAGGTCCTCACCTGCGTGAGTGGGCGGGGCTTAAAGGGGAGGGGCTTAAAGGGGGCGGAGCTTAACGGGGAGGGACCGGAGGGGGCGGGGCTTAAAGGGGTGGGGCCGCAGGGGGGGGGTTGGGGGGGATTTTAAGGAATTTTGGGGGATTTGGGGGGATTTTGGGGAGGTTTGGGGGGATTTGGGGGATTTTGGGGGGATTTGGGGCAGTTTTGGGGAGGTTTGGGGAGGTTTGGGGATATTTTGGGGGTTTTGAGGGAAATTTGGGGCAGTTTTGGGGAGGTTTAGGGGGGTTTTGGGGGGATTTTGGGCAGTTTTGGGGAGGTTTGGGGGGGTTTGAGGGGGATTTGGGGGATTTTGGGGGGATTTGGGGCAGTTTTGGGGAGGTTTAGGGGGGTTTTGGGGGGATTTTGGGCAGTTTTGGGGAGGTTTGGGGGGATTTTGGGGGTTTTGAAGGGGATTTTGGGGGATTTTGGGCAGTTTTGGGGAGGTTTGGGGGGATTTAGGGGAGGTTTGGGAGGATTTTGGGGGATTTGGGGCAGTTTTGGGGGCTTTGAAGGGGATTTTGGGGGGATTTGGGGAGGTTTGGGGGGATTTTGGGGGATTTTGGGCAGTTTTGGGGAGGTTTGGGAGGATTTTGGGGGATTTGGGGCAGTTTTGGGGGGGGTTGGGAGGATTTTGGGGGATTTTGGGGGATTTGGGGAGGTTTTGGGGGTTTTGAAGGGGATTTTGGGGGGATTTGTGGCAGTTTTGGGGGGATTTTAAGGGATTTGGGGCAGTTTTGGGGGCTTTGAAGGGGATTTTGGGGGGATTTGGGGAGGTTTGGGGGGATTTTGGGGGATTTGGGGCAGTTTTGGGGGGGTTGGGAGGATTTTGGGGGGATTTGGGGAGGTTTTGGGAGGATTTTGGGGGATTTTGGGCAGTTTTGGGGGGATTTTAAGGGATTTTGGGGGATTTGGGGAGGTTTTGGGGGTTTTGAAGGGGATTTTGGGGGGATTTGTGGCAGTTTTGGGGGGGTTTGGGAGGATTTTTAGGAGGTTTTGGGGGATTTTGGGCGGTTTTGAGGCAATTTGGGAGGGTTTTGGAGGATTTGGGGCAGTTTTGGGGGGTTTTGGGGGGATTTGGGGGGATTTGGGGGTTTTGAAGGGGATTTGGGGGAATTTTGGGGGTTTTGAGGGAAATTTGGGGCAGTTTTGGGGGGGTTTGGGGGAATTTTGGGGGGATTTGGGGCAGTTTTGGGGGGGTTGGGAGGATTTGGGGGGATTTTGGGGGGATTTGGGGAAGTTTTGGGGGTTTTGAAGGGGATTTTGGGGGATTTGGGGCAGTTTTGGGGGCTTTGAAGGGGATTTTGGGGGGATTTGGGGAGGTTTGGGGGGATTTTGGGCGATTTTGGGCAGTTTTGGGGAGGTTTGGGAGGATTTTGGGGGATTTTGGGCAGTTTTGGGGGGTTTGGGAGGATTTTGGGGGATTTTGGGGGGATTTGGGGAAGTTTTGGGGTTTAGAAGGGGATTTTGGGGGGATTTGGGGCAGTTTTGGGGAGGTTTGGGGGGATTTTGGGGAGGTTTGGGGAGGTTTTGGGGGTTTTGAAGGGGATTTTGGGGGATTTGGGGCAGTTTTGGGGGGGTTGGGAGGATTTTGGGAGATCTGGGGAGGTTTTGGGGGCTTTGAAGGGGATTTTGGGGGATTTGGGGCGGTTTTGGGGAGGTTTGGGAGGATTTGGGGGGATTTTGGGCAGTTTTGGGGGGGATTTTAAGGTATTTTGGGGGATTTTGGGCAGTTTTGGGGAGGTTTGGGGGGATTTTGGGGGGATTTTGGGCAGTTTTGGGGAGGTTTGGGGGATTTAGGGGAGGTTTGGGGGGATTTTGGGGCATTTTGGGCAGTTTTGGGGAGGTTTGGGAGGATTTGGGGGGATTTTGGGCAGTTTTGGGGGGGATTTTAAGGGATTTTGGGGGGATTTGGGGCAGTTTTGGGGAGGTTTGGGGGGATTTGGGGAGGTTTGGGGGGATTTTGGGGGATTTTGGGCAGTTTTGGGGAGGTTTGGGAGGATTTTGGGGGATTTTGGGGGGATTTGGGGAGGTTTTGGGGGTTTTGAAGGGGATTTTGGGGGGATTTGGGGCAGTTTTGGGGGGGATTTTAAGGGATTTTGGGGGATCTGGGGAGGTTTTGGGGGTTTTGAAGGGGATTTGGGGGAATTTTGGGGGTTTTGAGGGAAATTTGGGGAGGTTTTGGGGAGGTTTTGGGGGTTTTTGGGCAGTTTTGGTGAGGTTTGGGGATATTTTGGGGGTTTTAAGGGAAATTTGGGGCAGTTTTGGGGAGGTTTAGGGGGGTTTTCGGGCGGTTTTGGGGGGATTTTGAGCAGTTTTGGGGAGGTTTTGAGGAGATTTTGGGGGTTTTGAAGGAGATTTTGGGGGGATTTGGGGCAGTTTTTGGGCGGTTTGGGGGAATTTGGGGAAGTTTTGAGGAGATTTCGGAGATCTCGCGGTACTTGGGGGCGGGGTTTCAGTGAGGGCGTGGCTTGATCGACCCCACCTCTTTCAGGTGACGCTGGGACCCCGCCCCTCTCCGGTTCGGGGCCCGCCATTGGCTGGCGCGGAATGGGGGCGTGGCCTGGACCCGGAAGTGCTGCGGGAGCGAATCTTCCGCGGGGTGAGGGGCGGGGCTTTGTGGTGGGCGTGGCCTCGGGTGGGCGTGGCCAGGGGTGGGACCCCAAAATTGACCCCAAACCCTCTCAGCCACCCCAAATGTCCCCAAATATTCCCGAAATGTCCCCAGAATGTCCCCAGAATGTCCCCGAAATGATCTCCAGATCCCCAAAATCCCCCAAAATCCCCCAAATCTCCCCCAAAATCCCCCCAAATCTCCCCCAAAATCCCCTAAAATCCCCAAAATGTCCCCAAAATGTCCCCAAAATCTCCCAAATTTCCCCAAAATCCCCCCAAATCTCCCCTAAATCTCCCCAAAATCCCCCCAAATCTCCCCCAAAATCTCCCAAATCTCCCCAAAATCCCCAAATCTCCCCCTAAATCTCCCAAATCTCCCCCTAAATCCCCCAAAATCCCCAAAATCCCCCCAAATCTCCCAAAATCCCCCCAAATCCCCTAAATTTCCCCCAAAATCCCCCCAAATGACCTCAAATGTCACCAAATTTCCCCCCAAATCTCCCCAAATCTCCCCAAAATCCCCCAAAATCCCCAAAATCTTCCCCAAATGACCTCAAATGTCCCCAAAATCCCCCCAAATCTCCCCAAAAATCCCCAAATCTCCCCAAAATCCCCAAAATCCCCAAAAATCCCCGAAAATCCCCCCAAATCTCCCCCAAATGACCTCAAATGTGCCCAAAATCCCCGCAAATCTCCCCAAAATCCCCCTAAATCCCAAATCCCCCAGATTTCCCCCCAAATCCCCCAAATCTCCCCCAAAATCCCCCCAAATCCTCCCAAATCTCCCCAAAATCCCCCCAAATCTCCCCCAAAATCCTCCAAAATCCTCCCAAAATCCCCCAAAATCCCCCCAAAACTGCCCCAAATCCCCCAAATCTCCCAAATCTCCCCCAAAATTCCTCAAAATCCCCCCAAATCTCCCCAAAAATCCCCAAAAATCCCCCAAATCTCCCCCAAATGACCTCAAATGTCCCCAAAGCCCCCAAAATCCCCCCAAATCTCCCCCAAATCTCCCCAAAATCCCACAAAATCCCCCCAAAACTGCCCCAAATCCCCCAAATCTCCCAAATCTCCCCAAATCTCCCCAAATCTCCCCAAATCTCCCCAAAAATCCCCCAAATCTCCCTCAAAATCCCCCCAAATCTCCCCAAAATCTGCCCAAATCTCCCCAAAATCCCCCAAAATCCCCCCAAATCTCCCCAAAATCCCCCCAAATCTCCCCAAAATCCCCCAAAATCCCCCCAAATCCCCTAAATTTCCCCCAAAATCTCCCCCAAATCTCCCCAAAAATCCCCCCAAAACTGCCCCAAATCCCCCAAATCTCCCCAAAATCCCCCAAATCTCCCAAAATCTCCCCCAAATCTCCCCAAATCCCCCAAAAATCCCCAAAAATCCCCCAAAATCCCCCAAATCCCTTAAATTTCCCCCCAAATCCCCAAAATCTCCCCAAAAATCCCCCGAATCTCCCCAAAAATCCCCAAAAATCCCCAAAATCTCCCCCAAATGACCTCAAATGTCCCCAAAATCCCCCCAAATCCCCCCCCAAATCCACCCAAATCTCCCCAAAATCCCCCAAAATCCCCCAAAATCTCCCCAAATCTCCCCAAATCTCCCCAAATCTCCCCAAAATCCCCCAAAATCCCCCAAAATCCCCCCAAATCTCCCCAAAATCCCCAAATCTCCCAAAAAATCCCCCAAAATCCCCCCAAATCTCCCCAAAATCCCTCAAAATCCCCCCAAATCTCCCCAAAATCTCCCCCAAATGACCTCAAATGTCCCCAAATTTCCCCCCAAATCTCCCCAAAATCTCCCCAAATCCTCCCAAAATCCCCCAAATCCCCCCAAAACTGCCCCAAATCCCCCCAAATCTCCCCAAAATCCCCCCAAATCCCCCAAAATCCTCCCAAATCCCCTAAATTTCCCCCCAAATACCCCCAAATCTCCCCAAAAATCCCCAAAATCTCCCCCAAATGACCTCAAATGTCCCCAAAATCCCCCCAAATCCCCCCAAAATCCCAAAATCCCCCCAAAATCTCCCCAAAAATCCCCCCCCAATCTCCCCTCTGTCCGTCTGTCCGTCCGTCCGTCTGTCCGTCCGTCCGTGCCAGGGTTTGAGCGCCGAGGTTCGGGCTCGGGGCTGGCGGCTCCTGCTGGGGCTGGAACCGGGGGGGGACCCCCAGAGACCCCCGGGGAGCCCCCAAATCGCCCCGGGGACCCCCGGGGGTCAAAGGTCAGCGGGGGAAGGGGGGGGGGGAGGGGTTGGGGGGGGTCTTAAAGGGGGGAGGGGAGATTTGGGGGGGGGTTGGGGTGATTTTGGGGGGTCCTAAGGGGGGTTTGGGGGGGGTTTGGGGGTCCTAAGGGGGGTTTGGGGGGTCCTAAATGGTTTTGGGGGGTCCTAAGGGGGGTTTGGGGAGATTTGGGGGGGGGTTGGGGTGATTTTGGGGGGTCCTAAGGGGGGTTTGAGGGGGGTTTGGGGGGTCCTAAGGGGGGTTTGGGGGGTCCTAAGGGGGATTTGGGGGGTCCTAAATGGTTTTGGGGGGTCCTAAAGGGGGGGTGGGGAGATTTGGGGGGGGTTGGGGTGATTTTGGGGGGTCCTAAGGGGGGTTTGAGGGGGGTTTGGGGGTCCTAAGGGGGGTTTGGGGGGTCCTAAAGGGGGTTTGGGAGGGGTTTGGGGGGTGGGGGGTCCTAAATGGTTTTGGGGGGTCCTAAAGGGGGTTTGGGGAGATTTGGGGGGTCCTAAGGGGGGTTTGGGGGTCTGGGGGGAGTTTGGGGGGTCCTAAAGGGGGGTTTGGGGAGATTTGGGGGGGGGTTGGGGTGATTTTGGGGGGTCCTAAAGGGGGTTTGGGGGGGGTTGGGGGGTCCTAAGGGAGGATTTGGGGTGATTTTGGGGGGTTTTGGGGAGGTTTTGGGGGGATTTGGGGGGGTCCTAAGGGGGTTTTGGAGGGTCCTAAGGAGGGTTTGGGGAGGTTTTTGGGGGGTTGGGGGGTCCTAAAGGGGGTCTGGGGGGGTTTGGGGTGATTTTGGGAGGGTTTGGGGGGTCCTGAAGGGGGGAGGGGAGATTTGGGGGGGGTTGGGGTGATTTTGGGGGGTCCTAAGGGGGGTTTGAGGGGGGTTGGGGGGTCCTAAGGGGGATTTGGGGGGTCCTAAGGGGGGTTTGGGGGGTCCTAAATGGTTTTGGGGGGTCCTAAAGGGGGGGTGGGGAGATTTGGGGGGGGTTGGGGTGATTTTGGGGGGTCCTAAGGGGGGTTTGAGGGGGGTTTGGGGGGTCCTAAAAGGGGTTTGGGGGGGGATTGGGGTGATTTTGGGAGGGTTTGGGGGGTCCTAAAGGGGGTTTGGGGAGATTTGGGGGGTCCTAAGGAGGATTTGGGGTGATTTTGGGGGGTTTTGGGGAGGTTTTGGGGGGATTTGGGGGGGTCCTAAGGGCGTTTTGGGGGGTCCTAAGGAGGGTTTGGGGAGGTTTTTGGGGGGTTGGGGGGTCCTAAAAGGGGTCTGGGGGGGTTTGGGGTGATTTTGGGAGGGTTTGGGGGGTCCTATGGGAGGATTTGGGGGGTTTGGGGGGTCCTAAATGGGTTTTGGGAAGTTTTTGGGGGGTCCTAAGGGTGATTTTGGGGGGTCCTAAAAGGGGTTTGGGGGGGTTTGGGGTGATTTTGGGAGGGTTTGGGGGGTCCTAAGGGGGTTGGGGGGTCTTAAAGGGGGTTTGGGGGGGCGGGGGGGGGTTTGGGGGGTCCTAAGGGAGGATTTGGGGGGTTTTGGGGGTCCTAAGGGGGGTTTGGGGTGATTTTGGGGGGTTTTGGGGTGATTTTGGGAGGGTTTGGGGGGTCCTAAAGGGGGGTTTGGGGAGATTTGGGGGGGGGTTGGGGTGATTTTGGGGGGTCCTAAAGGGGGTTTGGGGGGGGTTGGGGGGTCCTAAGGGAGGATTTGGGGTGATTTTCGGGGGTTTTGGGGAGGTTTTGGGAGGGTTTGGGGGGTCCTAAAGGGGGATTTGGGGGGGTTTGGGGTGATTGTGGGAGGGTTTGGGGGGTCTTAAAGGGGGGTGGGGAGATTTGGGGGGGGGTTGGGGTGATTTTGGGGGGTCCTAAAGCGGGTCTGGGGGGGTTTGGGGTGATTTTGGGAGGGTTTGGGGGGTCCTAAGGGGGGTTTGGGAGGGGTTTGGGGGGGGTTGGGGTGATTTTGGGGGTCCTAAAGGGCGTTTTTGGGCTGTTTTTGGGGTTCCAGGGACATTTTTGGCTGTTTTTGGGGTTCCCGAGATGTTTTTTGGCCGTTTTTGGGGTTCCAGGGACGTTTTTTGGCCGTTTTTGGGGTTCCAGAGATGTTTTCTGGCTGTTTTTGGGGTTCCAGAGCAGCTTTTGGGGTTCCAGGGACGTTTTTTGGGGTTCCAGGGACGTTTTCTGGCTGTTTTTGGGGTTCCAGAGCAGCTTTTGGGGTTCCAGGGACGTTTTTTGGGGTTCCAGGGACGTTTTTTGGCCGTTTTTGGGGTTCCAGGGACGTTTTTTGGCCGTTTTTGGGGTTCCAGAGATGTTTTCTGGCTGTTTTTGGGGTTCCAGAGCAGCTTTTGGGGTTCCAGGGACGTTTTTTGGGGTTCCAGGGACGTTTTCTGGCTGTTTTTGGGGTTCCAGAGCAGCTTTTGGGGTTCCAGGGACGTTTTTTGGGGTTCCAGGGACGTTTTTTGGCCGTTTTTGGGGTTCCAGGGACGTTTTTTGGCCGTTTTTGGGGTTCCAGGGACGTTTTTTGGCTGTTTTTGGGGTTCCCGAGCCGTTTTTTGGGGTTCCCGAGCCGTTTTTTGGGGTTCCAGGGACGTTTTTTGGCTGTTTTTGGGGTTCCAGGGACGTTTTTGGGATTCCAGGGACGTTTTTTGGCTGTTTTTGGGGTTCCAGGGACGTTTTTTGGCTGTTTTTGGGGTTCCAGGGACGTTTTTTGGCTGTTTTTGGGGTTCCAGAGCAGTTTTTGGGGTTCCAGGGACGTTTTTTGGGGTTCCAGCGACGTTTTTTGGGGTTCCAGGGACGTTTTTTGGCTGTTTTTGGGGATTCCAGAGCAGTTTTTGGGTTTCCCGAGCCGTTTTTTGGCAGTTTTTGGGGTTCCAGAGACATTTTTTGGGGTTCCAGGGGCGTTTTTGGGCTGTTTTTGGGGTTCCAGGGACGTTTTTTGGGGTTCCCGAGCCGTTTTTTGGGGTTCCAGGGATGGTTTTTGGGGTTCCAGGGATGTTTTTTGGGGTTCCCGAGCCGTTTTTTGGGGTTCCCGAGATGTTTTTTGGGGTTCCAGGGACGTTTTTTGGGGTTCCCGAGCCGTTTTTTGGGGTTCCCGAGATGTTTTTTGGCTGTTTTTGGGGTTCCCGAGCCGTTTTTTGGGGTTCCAGGGACGTTTTTGGGGTTCCAGGGACGTTTTTTGGCCGTTTTTTGGGGTTCCAGGGACGTTTTTTGGCTGGTTTTGGGGTTCCAGGGACGTTTTTGGGCTGTTTTTGGGGTTCCAGGGATGTTTTTTGGGGCTCCCGAGCCGTTTTTTGGGGTTCCAGGGACGTTTTTTGGCTGTTTTTGGGGTTCCCGAGCCGTTTTTTGGGGTTCCAGGGACATTTTTGGGGTTCCAGGGACGTTTTTTGGCCGTTTTTGGGGTTCCAGGGACGTTTTTTGGGGTTCCAGGGACGTTTTTGGCTGTTTTTGGGGATCCCCGAGCCGTTTTTTGGGGTTCCAGGCACGTTTTTTGGGGTTCTCGAGCCATTTTTTGGGGTTCCCGAGATGTTTTCTGGCTGTTTTTGGGGTTCCAGAGCAGTTTTTTGGGGTTCCAGGGACGTTTTTTGGGGTTCCCGAGCCGTTTTTTGGGGTTCCAGGGATGGTTTTTGGGGTTCCCGAGCCGTTTTTGGGGGTTCCAGGGATGGTTTTTGGGGTTCCCGAGCCGTTTTTTGGGGTTCCAGGGACGGTTTTTGGCCGTTTTTGGGGTTCCCGAGCCGTTTTTTGGGGTTCCAGGGATGTTTTTGGGCTGTTTTTGGGGTTCCAGGGATGTTTTTTGGGGTTCCAGGGATGTTTTTTGGGGTTCCCGAGCCGTTTTTTGGGGTTCCCGAGCCGTTTTTTGGGGTTCCAGGGACGATTATTTCCGGATGAAGCTCCAGTGGCGCTCGCTGAGCCCGGGGCAGCTGCGGAGGAACAAAATCCTGAGGGGGTACCAGGAACAGCTGGGTGAGAGCCCAAAACTCACCAAAATTACCCCAAAACTCACCCAAAATTACCCCAAAACTCACCCAAAATTACCCCAAAACTCACCCAAAATTACCCCAAAACTGGCCCCAAAACTCACCCAAAATTACCCCAAAATTACCCGAAAACTCACCCAAAATTACCCGAAAACTCACCCAAAATTACCCCAAAACTCACCCAAAATTACCCCAAAACTCACCCAAAATTACCCCAAAATTACCCCAAAACTGGCCCCAAAACTGGCCCAAAATTACCCCAAAACTCACCAAAATTACCCCAAAATTACCCCAAAACTCACCCAAAATTACCCCAAAACTCACCCAAAATTACCCCAAAATTACCCCAAAACTGGCCCCAAAACTGGCCCCAAAACTCACCCAAAATTACCCCAAAATTACCCGAAAACTCACCCAAAATTACCCGAAAACTCACCCAAAATTACCCCAAAACTCACCCAAAATTACCCCAAAATTACCCCAAAACTCACCCAAAATTACCCCAAAATTACCTCAAAATTACCCCAAAACTCACCCAAAATTACCCCGAAACTCACCCAAAATTTCCCCAAAACTCACCAAAATTACCCCAGAACTCACCCAAAATTACCCCAGAACTCACCCAAAATTACCCCAAAATTACCCCAAAACTCACCCAAAATTACCCCAAAACTGGCCCCAAAACTGGCCAAAAATTACCCCAAAACTCACCAAAATTACCCCAAAACTCACCCAAAATTACCCCAAAATTACCCGAAAACTCACCCAAAATTACCCCAAAACTCACCCAAAATTACCCCAAAACTGACCCCAAAATCACCTGAAACTGACCCAAAACTGACCCCAAAATCACCTGAAACTGACCCAAAACTGACCCCAAAATCACTCAAAAATGACCCAAAATTGCCCCAAAATTACCACAAAACTGACCCCAAAATCACCCAAAAAATGACCCAAAACTGACCCAAAACTGACCCCAAAATCTCCCGAAATTCACCCAAAACTGACCCAAAATTACCCCAAAATTGCCCAAAAAATTGACCCAAAATTGCCCCAAAACTGACCCAAAATTGCCCCAAAATTGCCCCAAAACTGACCCCAAACCTGAGTCTAAAATTACCCCAAAAATGCTCTCAAAACTCACCAAAATTACCCCAAAAGTGACCCAAAATTACCCCAAAATGCACCTGAAACTGACCCCAAAATCACTCAAAAATGACCCAAAATTGCCCCCCAAATCACCCAAAACTGACCCAAAATTACCCCAAAAATGACCCAAAACTGACCCAAAACTGACCCCAAAATCACTCAAAAATGACCCAAAATTGCCCCCCAAATCACCCAAAACTGACCCAAAATTACCCCAAAAATGACCCAAAATTACCCCAAAACTGACCCCAAACCTGAACCTAAAATTACCCCAAAAATGCCCTCAAAACTCACCAAAATTACCCCAAAAGTGACTCGAAGTTATCCCAAAATGCACCTGAAACTGACCCAAAACTGACCCAAAATTACCCCAAAATGGCCCCAAAAATTGATCCAAAATGGACCCAAAAGTGACTTCAAAGTGACCCAAAAGTGACCAAAATTACCCCAAAATGGACCTGAAACTGACCCAGAAGTGACCCCAAAAGTGACCCAAAATTACCCCAAAACTGACCCAAAAATGACCCAAAATTACCCCAAAACTGACCCAAAAATGACCCAAAATTACCCCAAAACTGACCCAAAACTGACCCCAAATTCACCCAAAACTGACCCAAAATTGCCCCAAAATTACCACAAAACTGACCCAAAATTACCCAAAACTGACCCAAAATCACTCAAAACTGACCCCAAAATCACCCAAAACTGACCCAAAATCACCCAAAAATGACCCAAAATTACCTGAAATTGACCCCAAAATCACCTGAAACTGACCCAAAACTGACCCCAAAATCACCCAAAACTGACCCAAAATCACCCAAAAATGACCCAAAATTACCTGAAATTGACCCCAAAATCACCTGAAACTGACCCAAAACTGACCCCAAAATCACCCAAAACTGACCCAAAATTACCCCAAAAATGACCCAAAATTACCCCAGAATTGCCCCAAAACTGACCCCAAACCTGAGCCTAAAATTACCCCAAAAATGCCCTCAAAACTGACCCAAAATGGCCCCAAAAATTGACCCAAAATGGACCCAAAAGTGACTTCAAATTGACCCAAAAGTGACCCAAAATTACCCCAAAACTGCCCCAAAAATCTCCTGAAATTGACCCCAAAATCACCCAAAACTGACCCCAAAACTGCCCCCAAAATCACCCGAAACTGACCCCAAAATTACCCCAAAAGTGACCCAAAACTGGCCCAAAATTGACCCAAAATTGACCCCAAAATCACCTGAAACTGACCCAAAACTGACCTCAAATTCACCCAAAACTGACCCAAAATTACCCCAAAAATTACCCAAAATTCCCCAAAATTCCCAAAAATGCCCCCAAAAATGCCCCAAAATCCCCAAAAATTCCCCCAAAATTCTCAAAAAAAAGAATAAAAATCACCCAAAATCTCCGAAAATCTCCCAAAAATCCCCAAAATTCCCCAAAATTCCCCAAAATTTTCCAAAATTTTCCAAAATTCCCCCAAAATTCCCCCAAATTTTCCAAAATTTCCCAAAATTTTCCAAAATTTTCCAGAATTCCCCAAAATTTCCCCAAAATGCCCCCAAAAATGCCCCAAAATCCAAAAAAATTCCCCCAAAATTCTCAAAAAAAAGAAAAAAAATCCCCCAAAATCAAAAAAAATCTCCCGAAAATCCTCAAAAATTCCCAAAAATTCCCCAAAATTTTCCAAAATTCCCCAAAATTCCCAAAAATGCCCCCAAAAATGCCCCAAAAATGCCCCAAAATCCCCAAAAATTCCCCCAAAATTCTCAAAAAAAAGAAAAAAAATCCCCAAAAATCAAAAAAAATCTCCCGAAAATCCCCAAAATCCCCCAAAATTCCCCAAAATTTTCCAAAATTCCCCCAAATTTTGCAAAATTCCCCAAAATTTTCCAAAATTTTCCAGAATTCCCCAAAATTTCCCCAAAATGCCCCCAAAAATGCCCCAAAATCCAAAAAAATTCCCCCAAAATTCTCAAAAAAAAGAAAAAAAATCCCCAAAAATCTCCCAAAAATCCCCAAAAATCCCCAAAAATTCCCCAAAAATTCCCCAAAATTTTCCAAAATTCCCCAAAATTCCCCAAAAATGCCCCCAAAAATGTGCCAAAATCCCAAAAATCATCCAAAAATCAAAAAAATTCCCCCAAAATTCTCAAAAAGGAAAAAAAATCCCCAAAAATAAAAAGAACCCCAAAAATCCCCCCAAAATCCCCAAAAATCTCCAAAAATCCCCCAAAATTCCCCAAAATTCCCCAAAATTCTCCAAAATTCCTAACAATTCCCAAAAATTCCCCCAAAAATGCCCCAAAATGCCAAAAATCATCCAAAAAATCCCAAAAATAATTCCCTCAAAATTCCCCAAAAATTCCCCAAAAATTCCCCAAAATTCCCCAAAATTCCCCAAAATTCCCCAAAATTCCCCCAAATTTTCCAAAATTCCCCAAAATTCCCAAAAATTCCCCAAAATTCTCCAAAATTCCCCAAAATTTCCCCAAATCTCCCCCCAGAGCGGGACCTGGCCCGGAGCCCCCCCTCGGTTCCTCCCTCGCTGCTCCGCGACGTCCTCATGACCTTCTGCATGTTCAACTTCGACCTCGGTGAGTTTTGGGGAGAATTCCGGGAATTTTGGGGATTTTGGGGAATTTTGGGAATTTTTAAGAATTTTTAGGAATTTTTTTGGATTTTTTTTGGATTTTTTGGGGTATTTTGGGGGGATTTGAGGTGTCCTCATGACCTTCTGCATGTTCAACTTCGACCTTGGTGAGTTTTGGGGAGAATTCCGGGAATTTGGGGAATTTTGGGAATTTGGGGAATTTTTTGGGAATTTTTTGAGATTTTTTGGGAATTTTTAGGAATTTTTTTTTATTTTTTGGGGAATTTTTTTGGATTTTTTTTGGATTTTTTGGGGGATTTTGGGGGGGATTTGAGGTGTTCTCATGACCTTCTGCGTGTTCAACTTCGACCTCGGTGAGTTTTGGGGAGAATTCCGGGAATTTGGGGAATTTTGGGAATTTTGGGAATTTTTAGGAATTTTTAGGAATTTTTTGGGATTTTTTTGGATTTTTTTTTTATTTTTTGGGGAATTTTTTTGGATTTTTTTTATTTTTTGGGGGGATTTTTGGGGGGATTTGAGGTGTCCTCATGACCTTCTGCATGTTCAACTTCGACCTCGGTGAGTTTTGGGGAGAATTCCGGGAATTTTGGGAATTTGGGGAATTTTGGGAATTTTTAGGATTTTTTTGGGAATTTTTAGGAATTTTTTTTTATTTTTTGGGGAATTTTTTTGGATTTTTTTTGGATTTTTTGGGAAATTTTTGGGGGGATTTGAGGTGTCCTCATGACCTTCTGCATGTTCAACTTCGACCTCGGTGAGTTTTGGGGAGAATTCCGGGAATTTTGGGAATTTGGGGAATTTTGGGAATTTTTAGGAATTTTTTGGGATTTTTTAGGAATTTTTTGTGGATTTTTTGGGGATTTTTTGGGTTATTTTGGGGGGATTTGAGGTGTCCTCATGACCTTCTGCATGTTCAACTTCGACCTCGGTGAGTTTTGGGGAGAATTCCGGGAATTTTGGGAATTTGGGGAATTTTTAGGAATTTTTTGGGAATTTTTTTGATTTTTTTTTATTTTTTGGGGAATTTTTTTGGATTTTTTTGCATTTTTTGGGGATTTTTGGGGGGATTTGAGGTGTCCTCATGACCTTCTGCATGTTCAACTTCGACCTCAGTGAGTTTTGGGGAGAATTCCGGGAATTTTGGGAGTTTGGGGAATTTTGGGGAATTTTTGGAATTTTTTGGAATTTTTTGGCATTTTTTTCGATTTTTTTTTATTTTTTGGGGAATTTTTTTGGATTTTTTTTTGATTTTTTGGGGAATTTTTTGGATTTTTTTTGGATTTTTTTGGGGTATTTTGGGTGGATTTGAGGTGTCCTCATGACCTTCTGCATGTTCAACTTCGACCTCGGTGAGTTTTGGGGAGAATTCCGGAAATTTTGGGAATTTTGGGAATTTTGGGAATTTTTAGGAAATTTTTAGGAATTTTTTGGGATTTTTTTTATTTTTTGGGGAATTTTTTTGGATTTTTTTGGGATTTTTTGGGGGATTTTGGGGGGGATTTGAGGTGTTCTCATGACCTTCTGCATGTTCAACTTCGACCTCGGTGAGTTTTGGGGAGAATTCCGGGAATTTGGGGAATTTTGGGAATTTGGGGAATTTTTTGGGAATTTTTTGAGATTTTTTGGGAATTTTTAGGAATTTTTTTTTATTTTTTGGGGAATTTTTTTGGATTTTTTTTGGATTTTTTGGGGGATTTTGGGGGGGATTTGAGGTGTTCTCATGACCTTCTGCGTGTTCAACTTCGACCTCGGTGAGTTTTGGGGAGAATTCCGGGAATTTGGGGAATTTTGGGAATTTTTGGGAATTTTTGGGGATTTTTTGGGATTTTTTTGGATTTTTTTGATTTTTTGGGAATTTTTTTGGATTTTTTTTTGATTTTTTGGGTTATTTTGGGGGGATTTGAGGTGTCCTCATGACCTTCTGCATGTTCAGCTTCGACCTCAGTGAGTTTTGGGGAGAATTCCGGGAATTTGGGGAATTTTGGGAATTTTTTGGGAATTTTTAGGAATTTTTGGGGATTTTTTGGATTTTTTTTGATTTTTTTTTTTATTTTTTGGGGAATTTTTTTGGATTTTTTTTGGATTTTTTGGGTTATTTTGGGTGGATTTGAGGTGTCCTCATGACCTTCTGCATGTTCAACTTCGACCTTGGTGAGTTTTGGGGAGAATTCCGGGAATTTTGGGAATTTTGGGAATTTTGGGAATTTTTGGGAAATTTTGGGGATTTTTTTGGCATTTTTTGGGATTTTTTGGGATTTTTTTGGATTTTTTTTTTGATTTTTTTTAATTTTTTGGGGAATTTTTGGGGGGATTTGAGGTGTCCTCATGACCTTCTGCATGTTCAGCTTCGACCTCAGTGAGTTTTGGGGAGAATTCCGGGAATTTTGGGAATTTGGGGAATTTTGGGAATTTTTAGGAATTTTTTGGATTTTTTTGATTTTTTATTTTATTTTTTGGGGAATTTTTTGGATTTTTTTTGGATTTTTTGGGGTATTTTGGGGGGATTTGAGGTGTCCTCATGACCTTCTGCATGTTCAACTTCGACCTCGGTGAGTTTTGGGGAGAATTCCGGGAATTTGGGGAATTTTGGGAATTTTGGGAATTTTTAGGAAATTTTTTGGCATTTTTTTGGGGTTTTTTTTGATTTTTTGGGGAATTTTTTTGGATTTTTGGGGATTTTTTGGGGGGATTTTTGGGGGGATTTGAGGTGTTCTCATGACCTTCTGCGTGTTCAACTTCGACCTCGGTGAGTTTTGGGGAGAATTCCGGGAATTTTGGGAATTTTGGGGAATCTTGGGAATTTTTAAGAATTTTTAGGAATTTTTGGGGATTTTTTTTGATTTTTTTGGGATTTTTTTTGGATTTTTTTTGATTTTTTGGGGGATTTTGGGGAGATTTGAGGTGTCCTCATGACCTTCTGCATGTTCAACTTCGACCTCGGTGAGTTTTGGGGAGAATTCTGGGAATTTTGGGAATTTTGGGGAATTTTGGGAATTTTTAAGAATTTTTAGGATTTTTTTTTTATTATTTTGGGAATTTTTGGGGGCATTTTTGGGTTTTTTTTGATTTTTTGGGGGATTTTGGGTGGATTTGAGGTGTCCTCATGACCTTCTGCATGTTCAACTTCGACCTCGGTGAGTTTTGGGGAGAATTCCGGGAATTTTGGGAATTTTGGGGAATTTTGGGAATTTTTGGGATTTTTTTGGATTTTTTGGGATTTTTTGGGGAATTTTTGGGATTTTTTTGGATTTTTTGGGTTATTTTGGGGGGATTTGAGGTGTCCTCATGACCTTCTGCGTGTTCAACTTCGACCTCGGTGAGTTTTGGGGAGAATTCCGTGAATTTTGGGAATTTTGGGAATTTTTTGGGAATTTTGGTGATTTTTTGGGCATTTTTTGGGGATTTTTTGTGATTTTTTGGATTTATTTTGATTTTTTGGGGAATTTTTTGGATTGGGATTTTTGGGGTAGAAAATTGGGATTTTTTTAGGAAATGTTAATTTTGGGGTGAAAAATCAGGATTTTGGGGTGGAAAATTTAATATTTTTGGGGAAAATTGGGATTTTGGGGTGAAAAAATGGATTTTTGGGTAAAAAAATGGATTTTTTAGGGGGAGAAAAATGGATTTTTTTGGGGAAAAATGAGATTTTTTTGGGAAAAATGGGATTTTGGGGTAGAAAATGGGGATTTTGGGGGAAATGTTAATTTTGGGGTGGAAAATTGGAAATTTTTGGGGGAAAATTGGGATTTTTGGGTGAAAAAAATGAATTTTTTGGGGGAAAAAATGGATTTTTGTGTAGAAAAATGAGATTTCTTGGGAGAAAATTGGGATTTTGGGGGGAAAATGGGATTTTTTTTGGAAATGTTAATTTTGGGGGGATTTTGGGGGATTTTGGGGTGGAAAATTGGAAATTTTGGGGGAAAATTGAGATTTTTGGGTAAAAAAATGGATTTCTTAGGGGGAAAAAATGGATTTTTTTTGGAAAATTGGGATTTTGGGGTGGAAAATTTGGTATTTTTGAGTAGAAAATTGGGATTTTTTTGGGGAAAAATGGGATTTTGGGGTAGAAAATGAGGATTTTTTTGGGGCAATGTTAATTTTGGGGGGATTTTGGGGGATTTTGGGGTAGAAAATCGGGATTTTTTTTTAGGAAATGTTAATTTTGGGGTGATTTTGGGTGATTTTGGGGTAGAAAATCGGGATTTTTTTTAGGAAATGTTAATTTTGGGGTGATTTTGGGGGATTTTGGGGTAAAAAATGAGGATTTTTTTTAGGAAATGTTAATTTTGGGGGGATTTTGGGGGATTTTGGGGTGATTTTGGGTGATTTTGGGGTAGAAAATGAGGATTTTTTTTGGGCAATGTTAATTTTGGGGTGATTTTGGGGGATTTTGGGGTCCCACAGGGTACGTGAGGGGGATGAGCGAGGTCCTGACCCCCCTGGTCAGCGTCAGCCCCGAGGAGGTCGAAGCTTTCTGGGCCTTCTGCAGCCTCATGGAGATGGTGGTGAGGAACTGCCAAAATTGGGGGAAAATCCCAAAAATCCGGGGGAAAAATTCCCAAAATTTGGGGGGAAAATCACAAAATTTAGGAGGAAAAAAAATCCTGAAATTTGGGGGGGAAAATCCCAAAAATTGGTGGAAAAATCCCAAAATTTGGGGGAAAAAATCCCAAAATTCCGGAGGAAAAATCACAAAATTTGGGGGGGAAAATCCCAAAAATTTGGGGGGAAAATCACAAAATTTAGGGGGAAAAAAATCCTGAAATTTGGGGGGAAAATCACAAAAATTTGGGGGAAAAATCCCAAAATTTGGGGGAAAAAATCCTAAAAATCCGGAGGAAAAATCACAAAATTTGGAGGGAAAATCACAAAATTTGGGGGGAAAATTCCCAAAGTTTGGGGGGAGAATCCCAAAAATCCGGGGGAAAAATTCCCAAAATTTGGGGGGAAAATCACAAAATTTGGGGGGGAAAATCACAAAATTTAGGGGGAAAAAAAATCCTGAAATTTGGGGGGGAAAATCCCAAAAATTGGTGGAAAAATCCCAAAATTTGGGGGAAAAAATCCCAAAATTCCGGAGGAAAAATCACAAAATTTGGGGGGGAAAATTCCAAAATTTGGGGGGAAAAAATCCTGAAATTTGGGGGGGAAAATCCTGAATTTTGGGGGCAAAAATCCCGAATTTTGGGGAAAAAATTCCCAAAGTTTGGGGGAAAAATCACAAAAATCCGGAGGAAAAATCACAAAATTTGGGGGGGAAAATTCCCAAAATTTGGGGGGAAAATCCCAAAAATTGGTGGAAAAATGCCAAAATTTGGGGGAAAAAATCACAAAAATCCAGAGGAAAAATCACAAAATTTGGGGGAAAAATTCCCAAAGTTTGGGGGGAGAATCCCAAAAATCCGGGCGGGAAAATTCCAAAATTTTGGGGGGAGAAAATCCCAAAATTTTTGGGGAAAAATCACAAAATTCGGGGGAAAATCCCAAAATTTGGGGGAAAAAATCCCAAAAATCCGGAGGAAAAATCACAAAATTTGGAGGGAAAAATCACAAAATTTGGGGGAAAAATCCCGAATTTTGGGGAAAAAATTCCCAAAGTTTGGGGGAGAGAATCCCAAAAATCTGGGGGAAAAATCACAAAATCTGGGGGAAAATCCCAAAAATTGGTGGAAAAATCCCAAAATTTGGGGGAAAAAATCACAAAAATCCAGAGGAAAAATCACAAAATTTGGGGAAAAAATTCCCAAAGTTTGGGGGGAGAATCCCAAAAATCCGGGGAAAAATTCCCAAAATTTGGGGGGAAAATTCCCAAAATTTGGGGGGAAAATTCCCAAAAATTGGGGAAAAAAATCCCAAAATTTGGGGGAAAATTCCCAAAAATCAGGGGGGAAAATTCCCAAATTTTGGGGGAAAAAATCCCAAATTTGGGGGAAAAAATTCCCAAAAATTGGGGGAAAATCCCAAAAATTTTAGGGAAAATCCCAAATTTTGGGGGGAAAAATCACAAATTTGAGGAAAAAATCCCAAAAATTGGGGAAAAAATCCCAAATTTGGGGGAAAATTCCCAAAAATCAGGGGGGAAAATCCCAAATTTTGGGAAAAATTCCCCAAAATTGGGGGAAAATTCCCAAAAATCGGGAAAAAAAATCCCTAAATTGGTTGGGAAAATCCCAAATTTTGGGGGAAAAAAATCCCAAATTTGGGGGGAAAAATCCCAAAAATTGGGGGAAAATCCTAAAAATTTCAGGGAAAATCCCAAATTTTGGGGAAAAAAATCCCAAATTTTGGGGAAAAATCCCAAATTTGGGGAAAAATCCCAAAAATTGGGGGAAAAAATCCCAAATTTTGGGGGAAAATTCCCAAAAATCAGGGGGGAAAATCCCAAATTTGGGGGAAAATTCCCAAAAATTGGGAAAAATCCCTAAATTGGTTGGGAAAATCCCAAATTTTAGGGGAAAAAAATCCCAAATTTGGGGGGAAAGATTCCCAAATTTGGGGGAAAAAATCCCCAAAAATTGGGGGGAAATCCCAAAAATTGGGGAAAAATTCCCAAAATTTGGGGAAAAATCCCAAAAATTGTGGAAAAATTCCCTAAATTTGGGGGAAAATTCCCAAAAATCAGGGGGGAAAATCCCAAATTTTGGGGGAAAAATCCCAAAAATTGGGGGGAAATCCCAAAAATCCAGGAAAAAAGTCCCAAAATTTGGGGGTAAAAATCCCAAAATTAGGGGTAAAATTCCCAAAAATTTGTGAAAAATTCCCAGAATTGGGGGAAAATCCCAAATTTGGGGAAAAAAATCCCAAAAATTGGGGGAAAATTCCCAAAACTGGGGAAAAAATCCCAAAAATTGTGGAAAAATTCCCTAAATTTGGGGGAAAATTCCCAAAAATCAGGGGGGAAAATCCCAAATTTTGGGGAAAAAATCCCAAAAATTGGGGGAAAAAATCCCGAAAATTAAGGAAAAAATCAAAAAAATTGGGGAAAAATTCCCAAAAATTGGGGAAAAATTCCCAAAAATTGGGAAAAAATCACAAAATTGGTTGGGAAAATCCCAAATTTGGGGGGAAAATCCCAAATTTTGGGAAAAATTCCCAATTTCTCCTGGTTTTTCCCCCAGGGTGAGAACTTCGGGCCGGGGCTGAAGAGGAAGCTGGGAGAAGTGGGAGCGCTGGTGCGAGTGCTGAACCCCGGGCTGAGCCCCCTGCTGGGTGAGAAACACCAAATTTGGGGGGAAAAACCCGAAATTTGGGAAAAAATAAAAAAAAATCGGGGGGAAAAATCAAAATTTGGGAAAAAATAAAAAAAATCGGGGGGAAAAACTCAAAATTTGGGGGGAAAAATCAAAAATTTGGGAAAAAATAGCAAAAATTGGGGGAAAAATCAAAATATTTGGGGAAAAATTGAAAAATTGGGGGGAAAAACTCAAAATTTGGGGGGAAAAACTCAAAATTTGGGGGGAAAATCACAAAATTTGGGAAAAAAACCAAAAAAATTGGGAAAAAATAGCAAAAATTGGGGGAAAAATCAAAATATTTGGGGAAAAAAACAGCAAAATTTGGGGGGAAAAACTCAAAATTTGGGAAAAAATAAAAAAAATTGGGGGGAAAAAACCAAAATTTGGGGGGAAAAATCAAAAATTTGGGAAAAAATAGCAAAAATTGGGGGGAAAAATCAAAATATTTGGGGAAAAATTGAAAAATTGGGGGTAAAAAACTCAAAATTTGGGAAAAAATAAAAAAAATCGGGGGGAAAAAAACAAAATTTGGGAAAAAATAAAAAAAATCGGGGGAAAAAAACAAAATTTGGGAAAAAATAAAAAAAATCGGGGGGAAAAACCAAAAATTTGGGGGGAAAAATCAAAAATTTGGGAAAAAAAATGTAAAATTTGGGGGGAAAAATCAAAAATTTGGGAAAAAATAGCAAAAATTGGGGGGAAAAAACCGAAATTTGGGAAAAAATAAAAAAAATCGGGGGGAAAAAAATAAAATTTGGGAAAAAATAAAAAAAATTGGGGGAAAAAAACAAAAATTTGGGAAAAAACAGCAAAATTTGGGGGGAAAAACTCAAAAATTTGGGGAAAAAACACCCAAAATTTGGGAAAAAATAAAAAAAATCGGGGGGAAAACCCAAAAATTTGGGGGGAAAAATCAAAATTTGGGAAAAAATAAAAAAAATTTGGGGGGAAAATCCAAAAATTTGGGAAAAAATAGCAAAAATTGGGGGGAAAAATCAAAAATTTGGGAAAAAATAAAAAAAATCGGGGGGAAAAACAAAATATTTGGGGGGAAAAACCCAAAATTTGGGAAAAAATAAAAAAAATTGGGGGAAAAACCCAAAAATTTGGGGAAAAAACCCCCAAAAATTGGGGAAAAAATAGCAAAAATTGGGGGGAAAATCAAAATATTTGGGGAAAAATTGAAAAATTGGGGGGAAAAACCCAAAATTTGGGAAAAAAAAAAAAAATCGGGGGGAAAAACTCAAAATTTCGGAAAAAATAAAAAAAATTGGGGGAAAAAAACCAAAATTTGGGAAAAAATAAAAAAAATTGGGGGGAAAACCCAAAAATTTGGGGGGAAAAATCAAAAATTTGGGGAAAGAACACCCAAAAATTGGGAAAAAATAGCAAAAATTGGGGGAAAAATCAAAATATTTGGGGAAAAATTGAAAAATTTGGGGGGAAAAACTCAAAATTTGGGGGGAAAAACTCAAAATTTGGGGGGAAAATCACAAAATTTGGGAAAAAAACCCAAAAAATTGGGAAAAATAGCAAAAATTGGGGGGAAAATCAAAATATTTGGGGAAAAAACAGCAAAATTTGGGGGGGAAAACCCAAAATTTGGGAAAAAATAAAAAAAATTGGGGGGAAAAAACCAAAATTTGGGGGGAAAAATCAAAAATTTGGGAAAAAATAGCAAAAATTGGGGGGAAAAATCAAAATATTTGGGGAAAAATTGAAAAATTTGGGGTAAAAAACTCAAAATTTGGGAAAAAATAAAAAAAATTGGGGGGAAAAACTCAAAATTTGGGAAAAAATAAAAAAAATTGGGGGGAAAAATCAAAAATTTGGGAAAAAACAGCAAAATTTGGGGGGAAAAATCAAAAATTTGGGAAAAAATAAAAAAAATTGGGGGAAAAAACCAAAAATTTGGGGGGGAAAATCAAAAATTTGGGAAAAAATAGCAAAAATTGGGGGGAAAAATCAAAATATTTGGGGAAAAATTGAAAAATTTGGGGTAAAAAACTCAAAATTTGGGAAAAAATAAAAAAAATTGGGGGGAAAAATCAAAAATTTGGGAAAAAATAAAAAAAATTGGGGGGAAAAACTCAAAATTTGGGAAAAAATAAAAAAAATTGGGGGGAAAAATCAAAAATTTGGGAAAAAACAGCAAAATTTGGGGGGAAAAACCCAAAATTTGGGAAAAAATAAAAAAAATTGGGGGAAAAACCCAAAAATTTGGGGAAAAAACCCCCAAAAATTGGGAAAAAATAGCAAAAATTGGGGGGAAAATCAAAATATTTGGGGAAAAATTGAAAAATTGGGGGGAAAAACCCAAAATTTGGGAAAAAATAAAAAAAATTGGGGGGAAAAATCAAAAATTTGGGAAAAAACAGCAAAATTTGGGGGGAAAAATCAAAAATTTGGGAAAAAATAAAAAAAATCAGGGGGAAAAAACCCAAATTTGGGGGGAAAAATCAAAAATTTGGGAAAAAAACACCCAAAAATTGGGAAAAAATAGCAAAAATTGGGGGAAAAATCAAAATATTTGGGGGGAAAATGGAAAATTTGGGGGGAAAAACTCAAAATTTGGGGGGAAAATCACAAAATTTGGGAAAAAATAAAAAAAAATGGGGGGAAAAAACAAAATATTTGGGGGAAAATGTAAAATTTGGGGGGAAAAATCAAAAATTTGGGGGGAAAATCACAAAATTTTGGGAAAAAAACACAAAAAATTGGGAAAAATAGCAAAAATTGGGGAGAAGAACTCAAAATTTGGGGGGAAAACCCAAAATTTGGGAAAAAATAAAAAAAAATGGGGGGAAAAAACAAAATATTAGGGGGAAAATGTAAAATTTGGGGGGAAAAACTCAAAAATTTGGGGGAAAAACAAAAATATTGGAAAAAAATTGTAAAAATTGGAGAAAAAATAGCAAAAATTGGGGGGAAAACCCAAAAATTTGGGAAAAAACACCCAAAATTTGGGAAAAAATAGCAAAAATTGGGGGAAAAATGAAAAAATTTGGGGGGAAAATGGAAAATTTGGGGGGAAAAAAAAAACAAAAAATTGGGAAAAATAGCAAAAATTGGGGGGAAAATCCAAAAATTTTGGGGAGAAAATGCAAAATTTGGGGGGAAAAATCAAAAATTTGAGGGGAAAAATCAAAAATTTGGGGGGAAAAATCACAAAATTTGGGAAAAAACCCAAAAAATTGGGAAAAAATAGCAAAAATTGGGGAGAAAATCCCAAAATTTGGGGGAAAATCCAAAAATTTGCGGGGAAAAACTCAAAATTTGGGGGGAAAAATCAAAAATTTGGGGGGAAAATCCAAAAATTTGGGAAAAAAACTCAAAATTTGGGGGGAAAGATCAAAAATTTGGGGGGAAAATCACAAAATTTGGGAAAAAACCCCAAAAAATTGGGAAAAAATTGTAAAAATTGGGAAAAAGTAGCAAAAATTGGGGGAAAAAATCAAAATTTGGGGGAAAAAAACCAAAATTGGAGGAGAAAATAGTAAAATTTAGGAAGAAAATCCAAAAATTTCGGTCAAAAGTAATAAAGTTTGGGGAAAAATTGTAAAAATTCAGGGGAAATCACAAAATTTGAGGGGAAAAATCAAAAATTTGGGGGGAAAATAACAAAATTTGGGAAAAAAACCCAAAAAATGGGAAAAAATGAAAAAAAATGGGGAAATAAACCCCAAAAAATACAGGAATATAAAAAAAATTTGGGAAAAAATTCCCAAAAAAAGGAAAACCCCAAATTTGTGTTTGGGAGGGGCTCAGGGACCCCAAAAATGGGGAAAAAAACCAAAAATTTGGGAAAAACCACGAGAAAATGGAGAAAAAACCCCAAAAAATGCGAGAAAAAAACCAAAAAAAAAGGGAAAAAATTCCTAAAAATTGGGAAAAAAATCTCCTAAAAATGGGAAAAAATTCCCAAAAAAAGGAAAACCCCAAATTTGTGTTTGGGAGGGGCTCGGGGACCCCAAAAATGGGGAAAAAACCCAACAATTTGGGAAAAACCACGAGAAAATGGAGAAAAAAATCAAAAAAATGAGAGAAAAATACAAAAAAAATGGGAAAAAAATCCTAAAAATGGGAAAAAAATCAAAAAAATGAGAAAAAATCAAAAAAAAATGGAAAACCCCAAATTTTTGTCTGGGAGGGGCTTGGGGACCCCAAAAGTGGGGAAAAACCTGAAAATTTGGGAAAAACAATGAAAAAATGGAGAAAAAAACCAAAAAAATGAGAGAAAAAAACCAAAAAAAAATGGGAAAAAAATCCCTAAAAATGGGGAAAAATCGCCAAAAAACGGGAAAAAATTCCCAAAAAAAGGAAAACCCCAAATTTTTGTCTGGGAGGGGCTTGGGGACCCCAAAAGTGGGGAAAAATCCAAGAAATTTGGGAAAAACAATGAAAAAAATTGAGAAAAAAATCCAAAAAATGTGAGAAAAATACCAAAAAAAAATGGGAAAAAATTCCTAAAAATGGGAAAAAATTCCCAAAAAAAGGAAAACCCCAAATTCGTGTTTGGAAGGGTCTTGGGGACCCCAAAAATGGGGAAAAACCCAAAAATTTGGGAAAAACCACGAGAAAATTGAGAAAAAAACCCCAAAAAATGAGAGAAAAAAACAAAAAAAAAATGGGAAAAAAATCCCTAAAAATGGGAAAAAATTCCCAAAAAAAGGAAAACCCCAAATTTGTGTTTGGGAGGGGCTCGGGGACCCCAAATTTGGGGTTTCCCCCCCTGAGACCCCCCCAAATCCCCCCCAGAGGCGCGGGGGCCCCGCAGGTGCTGCTCCCAGTGGCTCCAGTTCAGGTTCCAGCGGCAACTGGGATTGGAGGGGACGCGGCGGCTCTGGGAGGTACCGGGGGATTTGGGGGATTTTGGGATCATTTGGGATCTTTTGGGATCATTTGGGATAATTTGGGACCATTTGGGATTTTTTGGGATCATTTGGGATCGTCTGGGATTTTTTGGGGATTTTTTGGGGATTTTTTGGGGATTTTTTGGGATTTTTGGGGGATTTTTTGGGGATTTTTTTGGAGATTTTTTGGAATTTTTTTGGATTTTTGGGGGATTTTTTGGATTTTTTGGGACCATTTGGGATCATTTGGGATCTTTTGGGATCATTTGGGATCATTTGGGATCTTTTGGGATCATTTGGGATCGTCTGGGATTTTTTTGGGGATTTTTTGGGGATTTTTTGGGATTTTTTGTGGATTTTTTTTTATTTTTTTGGATGTTTTTTGGGGGTTTTTTGGGGGTCATTTGGGATTTTTTGGGATCATTTGGGATCGTTTGGGATCATTTGGGATCATTGGGGATTTTTTGGGATCATTTGGGATTTTTTGGGGGATTTTTTGGGATTTTTTGGGGATTTTTTTGGAGATTTTTTGGATTTTTTTTTGATTTCTTGGGGATTTTTTGTGGATTTTTTTTTTATTTTTTTGGATTTTTTGGGGGGTTTTTTGGGGGTCATTTGGGATTTTTTGGGACCATTTGGGATTTTTTGGGATTTTTGGGGATCATTTGGGATCATTTGGGATTTTTGGGGGATTTTTGGGATTTTTTGGGGATTTTTTTGGAGATTTTTTGGATTTTTTTGCCATTTTTGGGGGTTTTTTGTGGATTTTTTTTTATTTTTTTGGGGTTTTTTTGGGGATCATTTGGGATTTTTTGGGACCATTTGGGATTTTTTGGGATTTTTGGGGACCATTTGGGATCATTGGGGGTTTTTTGGGATCATTTGGGAATTTTTTGGATATTTTTGGGTGATTTTTGGGGGATTTTTGGGGATTTTTTGGGGGATAATTTGGGATTTTTTGGGGGGACATTTTTTTCCCATCCTGTTGTCCCCAAGTGTCCCCAGATGTCCCCAGGTGTCCCCAGGTGTCCCCAACCCTGTCCCAGGTGTCCCCAGGTGTCCCCAGGTGTCCCCAGGTGTCCCCAACCCTGTCCCTGATGTCCCCAGGCGTCCCCAGGTGTCCCTAACCCTGTCCTGATGTCCCCAGGTGTCCCCAAGTGTCCCCAGGTGTCCCCAGGTGTGTCCCCAACCCTGTCCAGGTGTCCCCAGGTGTCCCCAGGTGTGTCCCCAGGTGTCCCCAACCCTGTCCCTGATGTCCCCAGGTGTCCCCAGGTGTGTCCCCAGGTGTCCCCAGGTGTGTCCCCAGGTGTCCCCAGGTGTGTCCCCAACCCTGTCCAGGTGTCCACAAGTGTCCCCAGGTATCCCCAGCTGTGTCCAGGTGTGTCCCCAGGTGTCCCCAACCCTGTCCCTGATGTCCCCAAGTATCCCCAGCTGTCCCCAGGTGTGTCCCCAACCCTGTCCAGGTGTCCCCAGGTGTCCGCAACCCTGTCTCTGATGTCCCCAGGTGTCCCCAGGTGTCCCCAACCCTGTCCCTGATGTCCCCAGGTGTCCCCAGGTGTGTCCCCTGATGTCCCCAGGTGTCCTCAGGTGTCCCCAGGTGTCCCCAACCCTGTCCCTGATGTCCCCAGGTGTCCCAGGTGTGTCCCCAGGTGTCCCCAGGTGTCCCCAACCCTGTCCCTGATGTCCCCAGGTGTCCCCAGGTGTGTCCCCAACCCTGTCCAGGTGTCCCCAGGTGTCCCCAACCCTGTCCCTGATGTCCCCAGGTGTCCCAGGTGTGTCCCCAGGTGTCCCCAGGTGTCCCCAGGCGTGTCCCCAACCCTGTCCAGGTGTCCCCAGGTGTCCCCTGGTGTGTCCCCAGGTGTCCCCAGGTGTCCCCAACCCTGTCCCTGATGTCCCCAGGTGCTCTGGACGGGGCTGCCCTGCCCCAATTTCCACCTCTTGGTCACCTGTGCCCTCCTGGAGCTGCTCGGGGACAGCGCTGGGGACACCTGGGGACACCCCGGGGACACCTGGGGACACCCCGGGGACAGCGACAGCGACGGCGACGCGGCCCAGGGGGACACGGACAGCGAGGACAGCGACGGGGACAAGGTGGGGACACGGGGGGGACACTGGGGTGGGGTTGGGGACAAGGTGGGGACACGGGGGGGACACTGGGGTGGGGTTGGGGACAAGGTGGGGACACGGGGGGACACTGGGGTGGGGTTGGGGACAGGGTGGGGACACGGGGGGGACACTGGGGTGGGGTTGGGGACAAGGTGGGGACACGGGGGGGACACTGGGCTGGGGCTGGGGACAAGGTGGGGACACGGGGGGGACACTGGGGTGGGGCTGGGGACAAGGTGGGGACACGGGGGGGACACTGGGGTGGGCTTGGGGACAAGGTGGGGACACGGGGGGGACACTGGGCTGGGGTTGGGGACAGGGTGGGGACACGGGGGGGACACTGGGGTGGGGCTGGGGACATCGAGATGGGCTTGGGGACACTGGGATGGGCTTGGGGACAGGACTGGGGACACCAAGAGGGGGTTGGGGACATCAGGATGGGGTCGGGGACAGAGTTGGGGACACCCAAGAAAAGGCTGGGGACATGAGGATGGGGTTGGGGACACCGGGGACAGGGTTGGGGACACTGGGGATGGGATTGGGGACACTGGGATGGGGTTGGGGACATCAGGATGGGGTAGGGGACACGGTGGGGACAGTGGGGTGGGGATGGGGACAAGGTCAGGGACAGCAAGATGGAGTTGGGGACATCAGGATAGGGTTGGGGACAGGGTTGGGGACATCGGGATGGGCTTGGGGACACCAGGACAGGATTGGGGACAGGTTTGGGGACACCAAGAAGGGGTTGGGGACATCAGGATGGGATTGGGGATATTGGGATGGGGTTGGGGACACACCAGGACAGGGTTGGGGACATCAGGACGGGGTTGGGGACATGGTGGGGACACTGGGGTGGGGTTGGGGACAAGGCTGGGGACACCAAGAAGGGTTTGGGGACATCAGGATGGGGTTGGGGACACTGGGACAGGGTTGGGGACACCAAGAAGGATTTGGGGACATCAGGACAGGGTTGGGGACACAGTGGGGACACTGGGGTGGGGATGGGGACATCAGGACGGGGTTGGGGACACGGGGGGGACACTGGGGTGGGGTTGGGGACAGGGTTGGGGACATCAGGATGGGATTGGGGACATCAAGATGGGGTTGGGGACACGGTGGGGACACTGGGCTGGGGATGGGGACAAGGTCAGGGACACCAAGAGGGGGCTGGGGACATTGGGACAGGGTTGGGGACATCAGGATGGGACTGGGGACACTGTGGGGACACTGGGGTGGGCTTGGGGACATCAGGACGGGGTTGGGGACATCAGGATGGGGTTGGGGACACTGGAACAGGGTTGGGGACACTGGGGATGGGGTTGGGGACAGGGTTGGGGACATGGGGGTGGCCCTGGGGACACCAGGACAGGGTTGGGGACATCAGGATGGGATTGGGGACATCAAGATGGGGTTGGGGACAGGGTTGGGGACACCAAGAAGGGGTTGGGGACATCAGGACAGGGTTGGGGTCAGGGCTGGGGACATCAGGACGGGGTTGGGGACATCAGGACGAGGTTGGGGACATGGTGGGGACACCGGGGTGAGGATGGGGACAGGTTTGGGGACACTGGGGTGGGCTTGGGGACATCAGGATGGGGTTGGGGACACTGGGACAGGGTTGGGGACACCAAAAAGGATTTGGGGACATCAGGACAGGGTTGGGGACACAGTGAGGACACTGGGGTGGGCTTGGGGACATCAGGACAGGGTTGGGGACACAGTGGGGACACTGGGGTGGGGTTGGGGACAGGGTTGGGGACACCAAGAAGGGACTGGGGGACTGGGGACATCAGGACGGGGTTGGGGACACTGGGACAGGGTTGGGGACACCAAGGAGGGTTTGGGGACATCAGGATGAGGTTGGGGACAGGTTTGGGGACACCAAGGAGGGTCTGGGGACACCAGGACGGGGTCGGGGACACGGTGGGGACACTGGAGTGGGGATGGGGACAAGGTCAGGGACACCAAGAGGGGGCTGGGGACATTGGGACAGGGTTGGGGACATCAGGATGGGACTGGGGACACTGTGGGGACACTGGGGTGGGCTTGGGGACATCAGGACGGGGTTGGGGACAGGGTTGGGGACATCAGGATGGGATTGGGGACATGGTGGGGACACTGGGGTGGGGATGGGGACAGGGTTGGGGACATCGGGATGGGGTTGGGGACATCTGGACGGGGTTGAGGACAGGGTTGGGGACACCAAGGAGGGTTTGGGGACATCAGGATGGGGTTGGGGACACTGGGACAGGGTTGGGGACACTGGGGATGGGGTTGGGGACAGGGTTGGGGACATGGGGGTGGCCCTGGGGACACCGGGACAGGGTTGGGGACATCAGGACGGGGTCGGGGACATGGTGGGGACACTGGGGTGGGGATGGGGACAAAGTCAGGGACACCAAGAGGGGGTTGGGGACATCAGGATGGGGTTGGGGACACTGGGACAGGGTTGGGGACACCAAGAAGGATTTGGGGACATCAGGACGGGGTTGGGGACAGGTTTGGGGACACCAAGGAGGGTCTGGGGACATCAGGACAGGGTTGGGGACACGGTGGGGACACTGGGGTGGGGATGGGGACAAGGTCAGGGACACCAAGAGGGGGCTGGGGACATCAGGATGGGGTTGGGGACACGGTGGGGACATCGGGATGGGCTTGGGGACAGGGCTGGGGACACCAAGGAGGGTTTGGGGACACCAGGACAGGACTGGGGACACCGGGACAAGGTTGGGGACAGGGTTGGGGACCCCTGGGGACACCAGGGCGGGGTTGGGGACACGGGGGTGGCCCTGAGGACACCAGGGAGGGGTTGGGGACACCAGGACAGGGTTGGGGACACCAGGATGGGGTTGGGGACACCAGGACAGGGTTGGGGACACCAGGATGGGGTTGGGGACACGGGGGTGGCCCTGGGGACACCAGGGCGGGGTTGGGGACACCAGGACAGGGTTGGGGACACCAGGGCGGGGTTGGGGACACCAGGACGGGGTTGGGGACACGGGGGTGGCCCTGCTGTCCCCAGGTGTCCCCTGCGGTGGCGCTGGAGGCGGGGGAGGTGCTGAGCAGGGCCGAGGGGATCTTCCTGCAGCTGGCGGCCACCACGGTGAGAGCCCGCTGTCCCCAGATGTCCCCAAATGTCCCCAAATGTCACCAAATGTCACCAAATCTCCCAAAAGTGTCCCCAAATGTCCCCAAAGTGTCCCCAAAGTGTCCCCAGAGGGATCTTCCTGCAGCTGGCGGCCACCACGGTGAGAGCCCGCTGTCCCCAGATGTCCCCAAATGTCCCCAAATGTCACCAAATGTCCCAAAAGTGTCCCCAAATGTCCCAAAAGTGTCCCCAAATGTCCCCAAAGTGTCCCCAAAGTGTCCCCAGAGGGATCTTCCTGCAGCTGGCGGCCACCATGGTGAGAGCCCGCTGTCCCCAGATGTCCCCAAATGTCCCCAGATGTCACCAAATGTCCCCAAAGTGTCCCCAAATGTCCCCAAATGTCACCAAATGTCCCCAGATGTCACCAAATGTTCCCAGATGTCCCCAAATGTCACTAAATGTCACCAAAGTGTCCCCAAATGTCACCAAATGTCCCCAGATGTCACCAGATGTCCCCAAAGTGTCCTCAGTGTCCCAAATCTGCCCCAAAGTGTCCCCAAAATGGCCCCAAAAGTGACCCCAACCCCCCCCAGGTGGCCCCAAAAGTGACCCCCAAGTGACCCCCAGGTGTCCCCAGACACCCCAGGTGACCCCAAAAATTACCCCAGACCCCAAAAGTGACCCCCAGGTGACCCCAAAAGTGACCCCAGATCCCCCAAAAGTGACCCCAGCCCCCCCAGGTGTCCCCAGACCCCCCCCAGGTGACCCCAAAGTGACCCCAAACCCCCCCATGTGACCCCAAAGTGACCCCAGACCCCAAAAGTGACCCCCAGGTGACCCCCAGGTGACCCCAGACCCCCCAAAAGTGACCCGTGACCCCAAAGTGACCCCAAAGTGACCCCAAAGTGACTCCCAGGTGACCACAGCCCCCCCCAGGTGACCCCCAGGTGACCCCAAACCCCCCAAAGTGACCCCAGACCCCAAAAGTGACCCGCAGGTGACCCCAGACACCTCAGGTGACCCCAAAAATTACCCCAGACCCCAAAAGTGACCCCAAAGTGACCCCAGATCCCCCAAAAGTGACCCCCAGGTGTCCCCAGACCCCCCAGGTGACCCCAAAGTGACCCCAGACCCCAAAAGTGACCCCAAAGTGACCCCCAGGTGACCCCAGACCCTCCAAAAGTGATCCCAGACCTACCAGGTGACCCCAAAGTGACCCCAGACCACCCAAAAGTGACCCCAGCCCCCCCAGGTGAACCCAAAAGTGATTCCAGACCCCAAAGTGACCCCAAAGTGACCCCCAGGTGACCCCAGACCCCCCAAAAGTGACCCGTGACCCCAAAGTGACCCCAAAGTGACTCCCAGGTGACCCCAGCTCCCCCAGGTGACCCCCAGGTGACCCCAAACCCCCCAAAGTGACCCCAGACCCCAAAAGTGACCCGCAGGTGACCCCAGACCCTCCAAAAGTGATCCCAGACCCCCCAAAGTGACCCCAAAGTGACCCCAGACCCCAAAAGTGACCCCAGCTCCCCCCAGGTGAACCCAAAAGTGATTCCAGACCCCAAAAGTGACCCCCAGGTGACCCCCAGGTGACCCCAGCCCCCCTCAGGTGACCCCAGACCTCTCAAAGTGACCCCAGCCCCCCCCAGGTGACCCCAAAGTGACCCCAGACCACCCAAAAGTGACCCCAGCCCCCCCAGGTGAACCCAAAAGTGATTCCAGACCCCAAAAGTGACCCCAAAGTGACCCCCAGGTGACCCCCAAGTGACCCCAAAGTGACCCCAGACCCCAAAAGTGACCCCCAGGTGACCCCAGACCCCCCAGGTGACCCCCAAGTGACCCCAAAGTGACCCCAAAGTGACCCCCAGGTGACCCCCTCTGTCCCCAGGAGCTGCCCCCGGCCCTGCGGGAGCTGCTGGGGCTGGGGGGGCCCCCGGAGCCGCCCCCCGAAACCCGGCCCTGAGCCGGCCCAAACTGGGACGGACTGGGAGCAACTGGGACGGACTGGGAGCCCAAACTGGGATGGACTGGGAGCAACTGGGAGCCCAAACTGGGATGGACTGGGACGGCTGGGACGGCTGGGAACCCAAACTGGGATGGACTGGGAGCAACTGGGACGGCTGGGAACCCAAACTGGGATGGACTGGGAGCAACTGGGAGAGACTGGGAGCGACTGGGACGGCTGGGAACCCAAACTGGGACAGACTGGGAGTGACTGGGACAGCTGGGAACCCAAACTGGGATGGACTGGGAACCCAAACTGGGATGGACTGGGACGGCTGGGAACCCAAACTGGGATGGACTGGGAGCAACTGGGAGCAACTGGGACGGCTGGGACAGCTGGGAACCCAAACTGGGAGTGACTGGGAACCCAAACTGGGATGGACTGGGAGCGACTGGGACAGCTGGGAACCCAAACTGGGACAGACTGGGAACCCAAACTGGGAGAGACTGGGAACCCAAACTGGGACAGACTGGGAGCAACTGGGAGCAACTGGGACGGCTGGGACAGCTGGGAACCCAAACTGGGACGGACTGGGAGAGACTGGGATGGACTGGGAACCCAAACTGGGAGCGACTGGGAACCCAAACTGGGAGAGACTGGGAGCGACTGGGAGCGACTGGGACGGCTGGGAACCCAAACTGGGAGCAACTGGGAACCCAAACTGGGAGAGACTGGGAACCCAAACTGGGAGAGACTGGGAGCAACTGGGAACCCAAACTGGGATGGACTGGGAACCCAAACTGGGAGCGACTGGGAGCGACTGGGAGTGACTGGGATGGACTGGGAGTGACTGGGAGTGACTGGGAACCCAAACTGGGACAGGCTGGGAGCAACTGGGACAGCTGGGAACCCAAACTGGGACGGACTGGGATGGACTGGGACAGCTGGGATGGACTGGGACGGACTGGGATGGACTGGGACTGCTGGGAATCCAAACTGGGATGGACTGGGAGCAACTGGGAGCGACTGGGACAGACTGGGAGCCTGAACTGGGACAGACTGGGACAGACTGGGACAAACTGGGACAAACTGGGAGCCCGAACTGGGACAGACTGGGATTGGAGCGTGAACTGGGATTGGAGCCCAAACTGGGAACCCAAACTGGGACAGACTGGGAGCCCGAACTGGGACAGACTGGGATAGACTGGGAGCCCAAACTGGGACAGACTGGGACAAACTGGGAGCCCGAACTGGGACAGACTGGGAGCCTGAACTGGGACAGACTGGGACAGACTGGGATTGGAGCCCAAACTGGGATTGGAGTGTGAACTGGGAACCCAAACTGGGACAGACTGGGAGCCCAAACTGGGACAGACTGGGATTGGAGTGTGAACTGGGATTGGAGCCCAAACTGGGAACCCAAACTGGGAACCCAAACTGGGAACCCAAACTGGGACAGACTGGGAGCCTGAACTGGGATAGACTGGGATTGGAGTGTGAACTGGGATTGGAGCCCGAACTGGGATTGGAGCCCAAACTGGGAGCCCAAACTGGGACAAACTGGGATTGGAGCCCAAACTGGGAACCCAAACTGGGACAAACTGGGAGCCTGAACTGGTTTTGTCCCCCCCTTGTTGTGCCCCATTAAAGTTGTTGGAACCCGCCGGGGTCTGGGGATGTTTGGGGTTCGGCGGAAACTGGGGATACTGGGAATACTGGGAGGGAACTGGGGATACTGGGAGGGAACTGGGAGGGAACTGGGAGGGCACTGGGGATACTGGGAGGGAACTGGGAGGGAACTGGGAGCACTGGGGATACTGGGAGGGCACTGGGAGGGAACTGGGAGGGCACTGGGGATACTGGGGATACTGGGAGGGAACTGGGAGGGCACTGGGAGGGAACTGGGGATACTGGGAATACTGGGAGGGAACTGGGAGGGAACTGGGAGGGAACTGGGAGGGCACTGGGGATACTGGGAGGGCACTGGGAGGGCACTGGGAGCACTGGGAGTTAATTAACCAATTAACTAATTAACCAATTAACTGGGAGGGGTAACTGGGAGCACTGGGAGAGGTCACTGGGAGTTAATTAACCAATTAACCAATTACCAATTAAGGGAGCACTGGGAGGGAACTGGGGATACTGGGAGGGCACTGGGAGTTAATTAACCAATTAACTAATTAACCAATTAACTGGGAGGGGTAACTGGGAGCACTGGGAGAGGTCACTGGGAGTTAATTAACCAATTAACCAATTAACCAATTAAAGGAGCACTGGGAGAGAACTGGGAGCACTGGGAGGGCACTGGGAGTTAATTAACCAATTAACTAATTAACCAATTACCAATTAAGGGAGCACTGGGAGGGGTAACTGGGAGCACTGGGAGAGGTCACTGGGAGTTAATTAACCAATTAACCAATTAACCAATTAACCAATTAAAGGAGCACTGGGAGTGGTTACTGGGAGCACTGGGAGGGGTTACTGGGAGTTAATTAACCAATTAACCAATTAACTAATTAACCAATTAAGGGAGCAGTGGGAGGGAACTGGGAGTTAATTAACAAATTAACCAATTAACTGCTGGGGGAGTCTTGGGGGCGTGGCCAACTGGACACAAGGACAGTGTTGTAATTAATATGCGTTAATTAGCTAATTAATATTAATATTATGACGATATAATTGGAATATTCTGCATGTTAATTAGCATAAATTAATGAGTAATTAAGCATTTTTTATATGAGTAAATCTTAATTCTTTTGCATAAAATATTTTAATTATAATTAAATATATCTAAATATATTTGATATAAATAGGTGTAGTTATTAATTAACTTTACATTAAAAATTTCTGGATGTTAATTAGATATTAAACTTTATTAATTACATATTAAATAAATTAAATGTTTATTAGATAAAATTAAATTAATTTATTAGATAAATTAATTAATAATTAGATATATAAATTAGATAAAATTAGATCTATAAATTAGATAGATAAATTAATTAATTTATTAGATAAAATTAAATTAATTAAATTAATTAGGTATTAAACTAAATAGATGTTTATTAGATAATTATTAAATTAATCAGATATTAAATTTTATTTTGGTAGAAATAAATTTTATATTAATAATTCTTATTATATGGATCAGTTTCTTATCAAAATTTTTAATTAAAATTAATTAAATCTAAATATATTTGATGCAAATAGGTTTAATTATTAATTAGCTGGCCATTAATACTTTCTAGATATTAATTAAGCGTTTCATAGAAATAAACTTTATATTAATAAATCTTAATTTTGATACAGATTTGCTTCATATAAAAATTTTAATTGAAATTAATTTTATATATTATATGTAAATAAATGCACTTATTAATTAGCTGACCATTAATACCTTCTAGATATTAATTAATCGTCGTTAATTAACTGTTAAATGAATAAAAACCACTTTTTTTTCCCATATTAAAAATAAAAATTTGTTTTATGGACTCGGATATAAATTTAGAAATAAATATTTTATTTGCAATAAAATGTTTTCTTTTTAACGAATTAATAACTAATTAATAAGTTAAATAAATCAATTTAATAAATTAATGTAATGAAATATTTAATTTATAATAAATAAATACATGTATGGCCTCACGGAGGGGGCGTGGCCAAGCTGTGGTGGGCGTGGTCTTTCGCTGAGCGGTGGGCGTGGCCTGAAAGGGGGCGTGGTTCGCCCTGTTTGTGGGCGTGGCCTGCCCTTATATGGCTTAGTGGGCGTGGCCACGGAGGGGGCGTGACTTTTGCAGGGTGGGCGTGCCCTTGTTGACTCAGGGGTGGGGCTTTGGCCAGTGGGCGTGGTCTAATCCACCCGGGGGCGTGGCTTCACCCCCTCATTCTGGGCGTGTCCTCAGCCACACCCTGGGGGCGTGGCTTCGCGGGGTGGGTGTGGCTTTATGCCCTCATTGTGGGTGTGTCCTCAGCCAATCAGGAGCGTGGCTTTACAGGGTGGGTGTGTCTTCCTACCTCGGAGGCGTGGCCTATATGGGGTGGGCGTGGCCTCGGTCACTCGGGGGCGTGGCTTTTCTCAATGGGAGTGTCCTACTCCACTCGGGGGCGTGGCTATATGGAGTGGGCGTGGCTTTACCATATTCTGGGCGTGTTCTCAGCCACGGGGCGTGGTTTTCTGGGGTGGGCGTGGCTTCACGGGGTGGGCGTGGCTTCACAACCTCATTATGACCATACCCTCCATCAGGGGGCGTGGCTTTACGGGGTGGGCGCGGTTTTCAGGGGTGGGCGTGGCTTCACCACATCATTCTGGGTGTCTCCTTGCCCACTCAGGGGGCGTGGCTTTACGGGGTGGGCGTGGCTTCACGACCTCATTCCTGACATCCCCTCCCTCACTCGGGGGCGTGGCTTTAAGGGGGTGGGCGTGGCTATACGGGAGGGCGTGGCTTCACCACCTCATTCTGGACATATCCTTGCCCACTCAGGGGGCGTGGCTTTCCGGGGTGGGCGTGGCCTCAGCACATTCGGGGCGTGTCCTACTCCACTCAGGGGCGTGGCTGTTACGACGTGGGCGTGGCTTCGCGGCGTGGGTGTGGCTTCACTGCCTCATCCCCTCCCTCATTCAGGGGGCGTGGCTTTAAGGGGTGGGCGTGGCTCTAAGGGGTGGGCGTGGCCTCATCGCATCATTCGAGCGTGTCCTACTCCACTGGGGGCGTGGCTTCACCCCTCATTTCTGACATTACCTCCCTCGGGGGGCGTGGCGTTAAGGGGTGGGCGTGGCTTTTACGGGGTGGGCGTGGCTTTTACGGGTGGGCGTGGCCTCGTCGCATCATTCGGGGCGTGTCCTACTTCACGGGGGGCGTGGCTATACGGGGTGGGCGTGGCCTCACCACCTCATTCCCTGCACCCCCTCCCTCAGTGGGCGTGGCTTCACTCGGTGGGCGTGCCCCGCCCCTTTTGGGGGGCGTGGCTTCGCTCGATGGGCGTGTCACCCACCCACCCACTGGGCGTATCTTCGCTCCGTGGGCGTGTCCAAAGGTGGGCGTGGCTTCTCGTGGAGCGAGGGGGGAGGGGGAGGCAGAACCCGCCGGGCTTTTCCCATTGGCCGCTCGCCGCCTTTTGTGGGCGTGGCCTAAAGGAGGAGGAGGAGGAGGAGGAGGGGGAGGAAGGGGAGGGGAGGGGGGGGGGTTTGTGGGCGTGGCCTGAGGGTGGGCGGGGCCCGGAGCCGCCGCTCCAGCTCCGCCGTTTCTCGGCCGCCCCCGCCGCTCGCGGAGCCCCCGGCAGGTACCGGCGGGGGGGGGGGGGGAGGGGAGGAGGGGAGGGGTCCCCGCTCACCTGGCCCGGGGGGGGGAGGGGGAGGGTGGGTGGGGGGAGGGGTCCGGGCTCACCTGGGGAGGGGTCGCGCTCACCTGGAGCCCCCCCCCTCCCCCCCCCCCCCATCCAATCGGCGGTGGGTGGGTGGGGGAGGGGAGGACGGAGGGGGTTTTTTTTTTTGGGGGGGGGGGTGGGGGTGGGGCGCGCGCGGAGGAATTTGGGGAGGGGTCGCCGATGGGGGGGGAGGGGGTTTTTTTTTTTTTGGGGGGGGGGGGAGGGGTCGCGGAATCGGGGCCGCGCGCCGGGGGAGGGGGGGGTGGGGGGAGGGGTGGAACGGGGCCGCGTGGAGGGGGGGGGGGGGAGGGGGAGGGTGGGGGAGGGGTGGGAAAATTGGGGGGAGGGGTCGCGGGGTTTTTTTTTGGGGGGGGGGAGGGGTGGGCGTGCGAAAAATGGGGAGGGGGGGGAGGGGCGGGCGCGTGAATTTGGGGAGGGGGGGAGGGGTCGCTGCAGTGACACGTGGGGGGAGGGGGGGGATGGGCGTGACCCAAACCCCGCCCCCCACCCCTTCCCCCCCCCCTCCTCCAGACCCCTCCCCAAATCCCGCGCCCCCTCCCCAATCAAGAGGCGGGCGCTAATTAAAAGGCCCGGCTCACTAATTAAGGACCCCTCCCCTCAATTTGGCGACCCCCCCCCCTTTTTCCCCCTAATTAATGACCCGCCGCTCTAATTAAGGACTCCTCCCTAATGAAGGACCCTTCCCTAATTAAGGACCCCTCCCCAATTAAGGACCCCGCTCTAATTGTGGGCTCCTCTCTAATTAGGAGATTCAGGGACCCCTCCCCAATTAAGGACCCCTCTCTAATTGAGGTCTCCACCCTAATTAAGCGACCCCTCCCCAATTTAGGGTCCACCCCCTAATTAAGGACCCTTCTGTAATTAAGGAGTCCTCTCTAATTAAGGACTTGTCCCTAATTAAGTGACCCCCTCCCCAATTAAGGACCCCTCTCTAATCGAGGACTTGTCCCTAATTAACGACCCCTCCCCAATTAAGGACCCCTCCCTAATTGAGGTCTCCACCCTAATTAAGCGACCCCTCCCCAATTTAGGGTCCACCCCCTAATTAAGGACCCTTCTGTAATTAAGGAGTCCTCTCTAATTAAGGACTTGTCCCTAATTAAGGACCCCTCCCCAATTTAGATCCCTTCCCTAATTAAGGGTCTCTCTTTAATTGAGGTCTCCACCCCAATTAAGGATCCCTCCCTAATTAGTGACTCCTCCCTAATTAAGGACCCCTCCCCAATTAAGGACCCCTCTCTAATCGAGGACTTGTCCCTAATTAACGACCCCTCCCCAATTAAGTCCCCCTCTCTAATTGAGGTCTCCTCCCCAATTAAGGACCCTTCCCTAATTAATGACTCCTCCCTAATTAAGGACTTGCCCCCAATTATGGACCCCTCCCCAATTAAGCGCCCCTTCCTCAATTTCACGACCCCTCCCTAATTAAGGCCCCCTCTCTAATTAAGGCCTCCTCCCCAATTAAGGCCCCCTCCCTAATTAACGACCCTCCCCAATTAAGAACCCCTCTCTAATTAAGCACCTGTCCCTAATTAGCGACCCTCCCCAATTAAGAACCCCTCTCTAATTAAAGACCTGTCCCTAATTAGCGACCCTCCCCAATTCTGAGCCCCTCTCTAATTAAAGACCTGTCCCTAATTAGCGACCCTCCCCAATTCTGAGCCCCTCTCTAATTAAAGACCTGTCCCTAATTAACGACCCTCCCCAATTAAGAACCCCTCTCTAATTACGACCCCCTTTCCCTAATTAATTATGGCCCCTTTCCCTAATTAATGTCCCCCCCTTCCCTAATTAAGGTCCCCCCTTCCCTAATTAAGGTCCCCCCATCCCTAATTAAGGTCCCCCCATCACTAATTAAGGTCCTCCCCTCCCTAATTAAGGTCCCCCCCTCCCTAATTAAGGCCCCCCCGTTAATTACCCCCCCGTGTCCCGCCGGGGGTGGGGGAGGGGCGGCGCGGCCTCGTTTTGGCCTCGATTTGGGTCGCTGCCCCTCCCCCCCCCGGTGACACTTGGGGACACTTTTGGGGTGGGGGAGGGGCGGTGTCACCTCCCCTGCCCCTCCCCCCCCCCCCCCCCGGTGACACTTGGGGACACTTTTGGGGTGGGGGAGGGGCGGTGTCAGGTTCCCCTCCCCCTCCCCAAAAATGGGAGAGGCCGCGGTGTCACCCCAGTGTCACCCCAAGGGTCCCGGTGTCACCCCGATGTCACCCCCAGGGTCCCAGTGTCACCTCGATGTCACCCCCGATGTCACCCCGGTGTCACCCCAAGGGTCCCGGTGTCACCCCGATGTCACCCCCAGGGTCCCAGTGTCACCTCGATGTCACCCCCGATGTCACCCCGGTGTCACCCCAAGGGTCCCGGTGTCACCCCGATGTCACCCCCGATATCACCCCGGTGTCACCCCGGTGTCACCCCAAGGGTCCCGGTGTCACCCCAGTGTCACCCCCAGGGTCCCAGTGTCACCCCGATGTCACCTCGGTGTCACCCCGATGTCACCTCTGGTGTCACCCCAGTGTCACCCGAAGGGTCCTGGTGTCACCCCGATGTCACCTCCAGTGTCACCCCTGGTGTCACCCCGGTGTCACCCCCAGGGTCCCGGTGTCACCCCAGTGTCACCCCAAGGGTCCCGGTGTCACCCCCAGTGTCACCCCAAGGGTCCCAGTGTCACCCCCGGTGTCACCCCAGTGTCACCCCCGGTGTCACCGGATGGGTACCAGTGTCACCCCAGTGTCACCCCAAGGGTCCCGGTGCCACCCCAGTGTCACCCCAGTGTCACCCCCAGGGTCCTGGTGTCACCTGACAGGTCCCAGTGTCACCCCCAGGGTCCCAGTGTCACCCCAGTGTCACCCCAATGGTCCTGATGTCACCCCCAGTGTCACCCCAGTGTCACCCCAATGTCACCCCCAGGGTCCCGGTGTCACCCCGGTGTCACCCCAAGGGTCCCAGTGTCACCCCTGGTGTCACCTGATGGGTCCCAGTGTCACCCCAATGTCACCCCAAGGGTCCCGGTGCCACCCCAGTGTCACCCCAATGTCACCCCCAGGGTCCCGGTGTCACCCCAATGTCACCCCCGGTGTCACCCCTGTGTCACCCCCAGGGTCTCGGTGTCACCTGATGGGTCCCGGTGTCACCCCAATGTCACCCCCAGGGTCCCCCAGTGTCACCCCCTGGGTCCCGGTGTCACTCCAATGTCACCCCTGGTGTCACCCTGGTGTCACCCCGATGGGTCCCCCAGGGTCCCAGTGTCACCTCTCAGGTCCCGGTGTCACCCCAATGTCACCTCTGGTGTCACCCCCAGGGTCCCAGTGTCACCCCTGGTGTCACCCCAATGTCCCTCGAGGGGTCCCGGTGTCACCCCCGGTGTCACCCGGTGTCACACGGGAGGTCACAGTGTCACCCTCGGTGTCACCTGAGTGGTCCCAGTGTCACCCCAATGTCACCCCCCGGGTCCCAGTGTCACCTGACGGGTCCCGGTGTCACCTGACAGGTCCCGGTGTCACCCCAATGTCACCTCCAGTGTCCCCCCAGTGTCACCTCCAGGGTCTCGGTGTCACCTCAACGTCACCCTAGGGGTCCTGGTGTCACCTGAGGGGTCCCAGTGTCAATGTCACCCCTGGTGTCACCCCCAGGGTCACCCCATTGTCACCCTCAGTGTCACCCCCAGTGTCACCTCCAGGGTCTTGGTGTCACCTCAACGTCACCTGAGGGGTCCCGGTGTCACCTGAGGGGTCCCAGTGTCACCCCAATGTCACCCCTGGTGTCACCCCCTGGGTCTCAGTGTCATCCCCGCTGTCACCTGGTGTCACACAGGGGGGTCACAGTGTCACCCCTGGTGTCACCCCCTGGGTCCTGGTGTCACACGAGGGGTCCCGGTGTCACCCCAATGTCACCCCCAGTGTCACCCCCAGGATCTCGGTGTCACCCTTGGGGTCCCGGTGTCAATGTCACCCCTGGTGTCACCACCAGTGTCCCCCCAGTGTCACCCAATGTCACCTCCAGTGTCACCCTCAGTGTCACCCCAAGTGTCACCCCCGGGGTCCCGGTGTCACCCCAATGTCACCTCCGGTGTCACCCCCAGGATCTCGGTGTCACCTGAGGGGTCCTGGTGTCAATGTCACCCCCGGTGTCCCCCCAGTGTCACCCCGGTGTCACCCCCGGTGTCACCCCCGGTGTCACCTCCAGTGTCACCTCTGTGTCATCCCCGGTGTCACCCCCAGGCTCTCGGTGTCACCCCAGTGTCACCCGGTGTCACACGAGGGGTCCCAGTGTCACCTCCAGTGTCACCCCCAGGGTTTCAGTGTCACCCCCAGGGTCCCCCCAGTGTCACCTCTGGGTCCTGGTGTCACCCTGGTGCCACCCAATGTCACCCCCAGGATCTCAGTGTCACCCCCAGGGTCCCCCCAGTGTCACCTCTGGGGTCCTTGTGTCACCTGAGGGGTCCCGGTGTCACCTTTGGGGTCCCAGTGTCACCCCCGGTGTCACCCCCGGTGTCACCCCCAGGGTCCTGGTGTCACCCTCGGTGTCACACCCTGGTTCCCGGTGTCACCCCCGATGTCACCTAAGAGGTCCTGGTGTCACCCCTGGTGTCACCCAATGTCACCCCCAGGGTCACAGTGTCACTTCCAGCGTCACCCCTGTGTCCTGGTGTCACCCCCAGTGTCACCCAATGTCACCCCCAGGGTCCCAGTGTCACCCCAGTGTCACCTCCAGTGTCACCCCAGTGTCACCCCCGGTGTCACCCAGTGTCACCTGAGGGGTCCCAGTGTCACCCCCAGGGACCCGGTGTCACCCTCGGTGTCACCTCTAGGGTCTCGGTGTCACCTCCAGTGTCACCCCTGGGCTCCCAATGTCACCCCCGGTGTCACCCCCTGGGTCCTGGTGTCACCCTTGGTGTCACCCTCGGGGTCCCGGTGTCACCCCAATGTCACCCTTAGGGTCCTGGTGTCACCTGAGGGGTCCCGGTGTCAACGTCACCCCTGGTGTCACCCTCGGTGTCACCCCCAGGGTCCTGGTGTCACCCTCGGTGTCACCCTCGGGGTCTCAGTGTCACCCTCAGGGTCCCGGTGTCACCCCCAGTGTCACCACCAGGGTCCCAATGTCACCTGGTGTCACCCCCGGTGTCACCCAGTGTCACATGAGGGGTCCCGGTGTCACCTCCAGTGTCACCCTTGGGATCCTGGTGTCACCCCAATGCCACCCCCGGGGTCCTGGTGTCACCCCAATGTCACCCCTGGTGTCACTCCCAGGGTCCCGTTGTCACCCGGTGTCACCTGAGGGGTCCCGGTGTCACCTCAATGTCACCCCCAGGGTCCTGGTGTCATCTCTGGGGTCACCCTGGTGTCACCTGGGGGCTCCTGGTGTCACCTGAGGGGTCCCGGTGTCACCTCAATGTCACCCCCAGGGTCCCAGTGTCACCCTCGGGGTCCCGGTGTCACCCCCAGTGTCACCCCTGATGTCACCCCCAGGGTCCCAGTGTCACCTGAGGGGTCCCAGTGTCCCCCAGTGTCCCCCAGGGTCACACGGTGTCACCCCCGGGGTCACCCCTGGGGGTCACAATGTCACCCTCGGGGTCCTGGTGCCACCCCCGGTGTCACCCGGTGTCACCTCTGGTGTCACTCCCAGGGTCCCGGTGTCATCTCTGGGGTCACCCTGGTGTCACCTGGGGGCTCCTGGTGCCACCCCCGGTGTCACCCGGTGTCACCCAATGTCACCCCCAGGGTCCCGGTGTCACTGCTGGGGTCACCCGCTGTCACCTGAGGGCTCCTGGTGTCACCTGGTGCCACCCCCGGGGTCCTGGTGTCACCTCTGGTGTCACCTGAGGGGTCCCGGTGTCACCCCAGTGTCCCCCTGTGTCCCCCAGTGTCACCTCAGTGTCACCTCAGTGTCACCCCTGGGGTCCCGGTGACACCCCTGGGGTCACCCAGGTGTCACCCCAATGTCACCCTGGTGTCACCCCCCATGTCCCCCAGTGTCACCTCAGTGTCACCCCCAATGTCACCCGGTGCTAGCCCTGCTGTCCCCCAGTGTCACCTGATGTCACACGAGAGGGGTCCCGGTGTCACCCTTGGGGTCCTTGGTGTCACCTGGTGTCACCCCCAGGGTCTCGGTGTCCCCCGGTGTCACCTCAGTGTCACCCCCAGTGTCACCCGGTGTCAGCCCAATGTCACCTTGTGCTACCCCCAGTGTCACCCGGTGTCACCCGGTGTCATTCCAGTGTCACACGAGAGGGGTCCCAGTGTCACCCTTGGAGTCCTTGGTGTCACCTGGTGTCACCCCCAGGGTCTCATTGTCCCCCAGTGTCACCCCTGGGGTCCCGGTGTCACCTGGTGTCACCCCCGGTGTCCCCCAGTGTCACCTGATGTCACACGAGAGGGGTCCCGGTGTCACCCCCGGTGTCACCCCAATGTCACCTGGTGCTACCCCCAGTGTCCCCCAGTGTCCCCCGGTGTCACCCAGTGTCACACGAGGGGTCCCAGTGTCACCCTTGGGGTCCTTGGTGTCCCCTGGTGTCACCCCCAGGGTCCCCCAGTGTCACCCGGTGTCCTCTGGTGTCACACGAGAGGGGTCCCGGTGTCACCCGGTGTCACCCACCCCCAGTGTCCCCCAGTGTCACCCGGTGTCACCCGGTGTCACACGAGAGGGGTCCCGGTGTCACCTGGTGTCACCCCCAAGGTCTCGGTGTCCCCGGGTGTCACATGAGGGGTCTCAGTGTCACCCCCAGTGTCACCCCCAGGGTCCCGGTGTCACCCCCAATGTCACCTGGTGCTACCCCCAGTGTCACCCGGTGTCACCCGGTGTCATTCCAGTGTCACACGAGAGGGGTCCCAGTGTCACCCTTGGGGTCCTTGGTGTCGCCTGGTGTCACCCCCAGGGTCTCGGTGTCCCCCGGTGTCACCCCTGGGGTCCCGGTGTCACCTGGTGTCACCCCCGGTGTCCCCCAGTGTCACCTGATGTCACACGAGAGGGGTCCCGGTGTCACCCCCGGTGTCACCCCAATGTCACCTGGTGCTCCCCCCAGTGTCCCCCAGTGTCCCCCGGTGTCACCCAGTGTCACACGAGGGGTCCCAGTGTCACCCTTGGGGTCCTTGGTGTCCCCTGGTGTCACCCCCAGGGTCCCCCAGTGTCACCCGGTGTCCTCTGGTGTCACACGAGAGGGGTCCTGGTGTCACCTCAGTGTCACTCCCGGGGTCCCAGTGTCACCCCCAGTGTCACCCGGTGCTACCCCCAGTGTCACCCCCAGTGTCACCCGGTGTCACACGGTGTCATTCCAGTGTCACCCCTGGTGTCCCCTGGTGTCACCCAGTGTCACCCTTGGGGTCCCGGTGTCACCCCAATGTCACCTGATGCTACCCCCAGTGTCACCCGGTGTCACTCCAGTGTCACATGAGGGGTCCCAGTGTCACCCTTGGGGTCCTTGGTGTCCCCTGCTGTCACCCCCAGTGTCCCCCAGGGTCCCCCAGTGTCACCCGGTGTCACCCAGTGTCACCCTTGGTGTCTCAGTGTCCTCCCACTGTCCCCCAGTGTCACCTGATGTCACACGAGAGGGGTCCCGGTGTCACCCCCGGTGTCACCCCCAGGGTCTCGGTGTCCCCCTGGTGTCACCCTTGGAGTCTTTGGTGTCCCCCAGTGTCACCTATGTGTCACCCCTAGGGTCCCAGTGTCACCCCAATGTCACCTGGTGCTACCCCCGGTGTCCCCCGGTGTCACCCGGTGTCACCCTTGGGGTCTCAGTGTCCTCCAGTGTCACCCAGTGTCACACGAGAGGGGTCCCGGTGTCACCCCTGGTGTCACCCCCAGGGTCTCGGTGTCCCCTGGTGTCACATGAGGGGTCCCAGTGTCACCCCCAGTGTCACCCTTGGTCCCGGTGTCACCCTTGGAGTCCTTGGTGTCACCTGGTGTCACCCCCAGGGTCCTCCAGTGTCACCTCAGTGTCACCTGATGTCACACGACAGGGGTCCCGGTGTCACCCGGTGTCACCCCTGGGGTCCCAGTGTCACCCCAATGTCACCCGGTGCTACCCCCGGTGTCCCCCAGTGTCCCCCAGTGTCCCCCATTGTCACCTGGTGTCACCCGCTGTCACCCGCTGTCACCCGCTGTCACCCGATGTCACACAAGAGGGGTCCTGGTGTCACCTGGTGTCACCCCTGGGGTCCTGGTGTCCCCCCCAGTGTCCCCCAGTGTCACCCGATGTCACATGAGAGGGGTCCTGGTGTCACCTGGTGTCACCCCTGGGGTCCTGGTGTCCCCCCCGGTGTCCCCCAGTGTCACCTCAGTGTCACCCCTGGGGTCCCAGTGTCACCCCAATGTCACCTGGTGCTACCCCCACTGTCACCTGCTGTCACCCGGTGTCACCCAATGTCACTCCAGTGTCACACGAGGGGTCCCAGTGTCACCCCTGGGGTCCCAGTGTCACCCCGGTGTCCCCCGCTGTCACCTGATGTCACACGAGAGCGGTCCTGGTGTCACCTGGTGTCACCCCTGGGGTCCCGGTGTCCCCCCCAGTGTCCCCCAGTGTCACCCGATGTCACACGAGAGGGGTCCCGGTGTCACCTGGTGTCACCCCCAGGGTCCTGGTGTCCCCCCCGGTGTCCCCCAGTGTCACCTCAGTGTCACCCCCAGGGTCCCAGTGTCACCCCCAGTGTCACCCGGTGCTACCCCTGGTGTCCCCCAGTGTCCCGCAGTGTCACCCGGTGTCACCCGATGTCACACGAGAGGGGTCCTGGTGTCACCTGGTGTCACCCCCAGGGTCCCAGTGTCCCCTGGTGTCACCCCCGGTGTCACCCCCAGTGTCACCCCCAGGGTCCCAGTGTCACCCCCAATGTCACCCGGTGCTACCCCTGGTGTCCCCCAGTGTCACCCGGTGTCACCCGGTGTCACCCGGTGTCATTCCAGTGTCACACGAGGGGTCCCAGTGTCACCTGAGGGGTCCCAGTGTCCCCCCCAGTGTCCCCCGCTGTCACCTGATGTCACACGAGAGGGGTCCCGGTGTCACCTGGTGTCACCCCTGGGGTCCCCCAGTGTCACCCGGTGTCACTCCAGTGTCACCCTTGGGGTCTCAGTGTCCCCCCACTGTCCCCCAGTGTTCCCCAGTGTCACCCTTGGGGTTCCCGGTGTCACCTGGTGTCACCCCCAGGGTCCCCCAGGGTCCCCCAGTGTCACCCGGTGTCACACGAGAGGGGTCCTGGTGTCACCTGGTGTCACCCCCAGGGTCTCAGTGTCCCCCCCAGTGTCACATGAGGGGTCTCAGTGTCACCCCCAGTGTCACCCTTGGTCCCGGTGTCCCCCCCAGTGTCACCTCAGTGTCACCTGATGTCACACGAGAGGGGTCCCGGTGTCACCTGGTGTCACCCCTGGGGTCCCGGTGTCACCCCGGTGTCACCCCCAGGGTCTCGGTGTCCCCCTGGTGTCACCCTTGGAGTCCTTGGTGTCACCCCCGGTGTCCCCCAGTGTCACCTCAGTGTCACCCGGTGTCATTCCAGTGTCACACGAGAGGGGTCCCGGTGTCACCCCGGTGTCACCCCCAGGGTCCCAGTGTCCCCTGGTGTCCCCCCCCGGTGTCCCCTCCCCGTCCCCTCAGTGTCACCCCCAATTCTGCCCCCAAAACAGCCCGGCCGGGCCTGGGGGGGAGGGGCCAGAAATGGGTCTGGGGGGGAGGGGCCAGAAATGGGTCTGGGGGGGAGGGGCCAGAAATGGGTCTGGGGGCTTCGGGGGAGGGGCCAGAAATGGGTCTGGGGGGGAGGGGCCAGAAATGGGTCTGGGGGCTTCGGGGGAGGGGCCAGAAATGGGTCTGGGGGGGAGGGGCCAGAAATGGGTCTGGGGGCTCCGTGGGGGGGTCAGAAATGGGTCTGGGGGCTTCGGGGGGTCCCAAATGGGTCTGGGGGCTTCAGGGGGGGGGTCAGAAATGGGTCTGTGGGCTTTGGTGAGGGGCCAGAAATGGGTCTGGGGGCTTCGGGGGGGTCAGAAATGGGTCTGTGGGCTTTGGGGAGGGGCCAGAAATGGGTCTGGGGGCTTCGGGGGGGTCAGAAATGGGTCTGGGGGCTTCACACGTGTCTGTGAGGTTAAAATGGGTCTGGGGGCTTCGTGTGAGGGGGAAGGGGTCAGAAATGGGTCTGGGGGCTTCGGGGGGGGGTCAGAAATGGGTCTGGGGGCTTCGGGGGGGGGTCAGAAATGGGTCTGGGGGCTTCGGGGGGGGTCAGAAATGGGTCTGGGGGCTTCAGGGGGCCAGAAATGGGTCTGGGGGCTTGGGGGGGTCAGAAATGGGTCTGGGGGCTTCAAATGTGTGTGCGAGGGGATGGGGGGTTAAAAATGGGTCTGGGGGCTTTGTGTGGGGGTCCCAAATGGGTCTGGGGGCTTCGAGTGAGGGGGGAGGGGTCAGAAATGGGTCTGGGGGCTCCACACGCATTTCTGAGGGGTGTGAGGGGTCCCAAATGGGTCTGGGGGCTTCGGGGGGAATTTTGGGGGGGATTTGGGGGAATTTGGGGGGGATTTGGAGCCAATTTTGGGGATTTTGAGCCATTTTTGGGGAATTTGAGCCACTGGGTTATTTTGAGCCAAATTTGGGGATTTGGAGCCAAATTTTGGGGATTTTGAGCGAATTTGGGGAATTTTGAGCCAAATTTGGGGATTTTGAGCGAATTTGGGGAATTTTGAGGAGATTTGGGGGATTTGGAGCCACTTTTGGGGAATTTTGAGCAAAAGTTTGAGGATTTGGAGCCAAATTTTAGGAATTTGGAGCCATTTTTGGGTTATTTTGAGCCGCTTTGGTGATTTTGAGGAGATTTGGGAGGATTTGGAGCCAAATTTGGGGAATTTGGAGCCACTTTTGGGGATTTGGAGCCGCTTTGGGGGGATTTTGAGTCAAATTTTGGGAATTTTGAGGAGATTTTGGGGGATTTTGACCCAAATTTGCGGATTTGGAGCCATTTTTGGGTTATTTTGAGCAGCTTTGGTGATTTTGAGGAGATTTGGGGGGATTTGGAGCCAAATTTTGAGGATTTTGAGGAGATTTTGGGGGATTTTCAGCAAAATTTGTGGATTTTGAGCCAAATTTTGGGATTTGGAGCCACTTTGGGGGGATTTGGAGCCACTTTTGGGGATTTTGAGCCATTTTGGGTTATTTTGAGCCACTTTGGTGATTTTGAGGAGATTTGGGAGATTTTGAGCCAAATTTTGGGGATTTGGAGCCAAATTTGGGGGATTTTGAGCCAAATTTGCGGATTTGGAGCCATTTTTGGGTTATTTTGAGCAGCTTTGGTGATTTTGAGGAGATTTGGGGGGATTTGGAGCCAAATTTTGGGGAGTTTGAGCTGCTTTGGGGGATTTTGAGTCAAATTTGAGGAATTTGGAGCCATTTTTGGGTTATTTTGAGCAGCTTTGGTGATTTTAGGGAGATTTTTGGGGTTTTTGAGACAAATTTCGAAGATTTTGAGCCACTTTGGGGGATTTTGAAGAGATTTGATTCGATTTTGAGCCAAATTTGGGGATTTTGAGTCAAATTTTGTGGATTTTGAGCGACTTTTGGGGATTTTAAGTCAAATTTGGGAAATTTTGAGCCATTTTGGGGATTTTGAGGAGATTTGGGGGATTTGGAGCCACTTTTGGGGAATTTTGAGCAAAATTTTGGGGATTTGGAGCCAAATTTTAGGACTTTGGAGCCATTTTTGGGTTATTTTGAGCCACTTTGGTGATTTTGAGGAGATTTTCGGGGATTTTGAGACAAATTTTGGGGATTTTGAGGAGATTTTGGGGATTTGGAGCCAAATTTGGGGATTTTCACCTAAATTTTGGGAATTTGGAGCCAAATTTTAGGAATTTTGAGCAACTTTTGGGGATTTGGAGCCAAATTTGGGAAATCTGAGCCATTTTTGGGTTATTTTGAGCCACTTTGGTGATTTTAGTGAGATTTTCGGGGATTTGGAGCCAAATTTGGGGAATTTGGAGCCATTTTTGGGGATTTGGAGCCGCTTTGGGGGGACTTTGAGCCAAATTTTGTGGATTTTGGGCGAATTTGGGGGGATTTTGAGCCACTTTTGGGGATTTTGAGACATTTTTGGGTTATTTTGAGCCACTTTGGTGATTTTAGGGAGATTTGGGAGGATTTGGAGCCAAATTTGGGGAATTTTGAGCCACTTTGGGGGATTTTGAAGAGATTTGATTCGATTTTGAGCCAAATTTGTGGATTTTGAGCCAAATTTTGGGGATTTTGAGCGACTTTTGCGGGGATTTTGAGTCAAATTTGGGAAATTTTGAGCCAAATTTTGTGGATTTTGAGCCAAATTTGGGGGATTTTGAGCCACTTTGGGAAATTTTGAGTCAAATTTGGGGATTTGGAGCCAAATTTTGGGGAGTTTGAGCCGCTTTTGGGGATTTTGAGTCAAATTTTCAGAATTTGGAGCCATTTTTGGGTTATTTTGAGACACTTTGGTGATTTTAGGGAGATTTTCGGGGATTTGGAGCCAAATTTTGGGGAGTTTGGAGCCAAATTTTAGGGATTTTGAGCCATTTTGGGGATTTTTAATCATTTTTGGAGGGATTTTGAGCCATTTTGGGTTATTTTGAGCCACTTTGGTGATTTTGAGGAGATTTGGGGGGATTTTGAGCCAAATTTTGGGAATTTGGAGCCGCTTTGGGGGGACTTTGAGCCAAATTTTGTGGATTTTGGGCCAATTTGGGGGGATTTGGAGCCACTTTTGGTGATTTTGAGGAGATTTGCGGGGATTTGGAGCCAAATTTGGGAAATTTTGAGTCAAATTTGGGGAATTTGGAGCAACTTTGGGGGATTTTGAAGAGATTTGATTCGATTTTGAGCCAAATTTGGGGATTTTGAGCCAAATTTTGGGGATTTTGAGAGACTTTTGTGGATTTTGAGTCAAATTTGGGAAATTTTGAGTCAAATTTGGGAAATTTTGAGTCAAATTTGGGGATTTGGAGCCAAATTTTGGGGAGTTTGAGCCACTTTTGGGGATTTTGAGTCAAATTTTAGGAATTTGGAGCCATTTTTGGGTTATTTTGAGCCACTTTGGTGATTTTAGGGAGATTTTTGGGGATTTGGAGCCAAATTTGGGGAATTTGGAGCCATTTTTGGGGATTTGGAGCTGCTTTGGGGGGACTTTGAGCCAAATTTTGTGGATTTTGGGCCAATTTGGGGGGATTTTGAGCCATTTTGGGTTATTTTGAGGAGATTTGGGGGATTTGGAGCCAAATTTTGTGGATTTTGAGCGACTTTGGGGGAGATTTTGAGCCAAATTTGGGAAATTTTGAGTCAAATTTGGGGATTTTGAGTCAAATTTTGTGGATTTTGAGCCAAATTTGGGGATTTTGAGGAGATTTTTGGGGATTTTGAGTCAAATTTTGTGGATTTTGAGCCAAATTTGGGGATTTTGAGGAGATTTTTGGGGATTTTGAGTCAAATTTGGGGATTTGGAGCCAAATTTTGGGGGATTTGGAGCCAAATTTGGGGAATTTTGAGGAGATTTTGGGGATTTGGAGCCAAATTTTGGGAATTTTGAGCCAAATTTTGGGGATTTGGAGCCATTTTTGGGGAATTTTGAGCAAAAGTTTGAGGATTTGGAGCCAAATTTGGGTTATTTTGAGCCACTTTGGGGGATTTTGAAGAGATTTGATTCGATTTTGAGCCAAATTTGGGGATTTTGAGTCAAATTTTGTGGATTTTGAGCCAAATTTGGGGGATTTTGAGGAGATTTTTGGGGATTTTGAGTCAAATTTGGGAAATTTTGAGTCAAATTTGGGGATTTGGAGCCAAATTTGGGGAATTTGGAGCCATTTTTGGGTTATTTTGAGCCACTTTGGTGATTTTAGGGAGATTTGGGGGAATTTGGAGCCATTTTTGGGGATTTTGAGCCAAATTCTGTGGATTTTGGGCCAGTTTTGGGGGATTTGGAGCCACTTTTGGGGATTTGGAGCCATTTTGGGTTATTTTGAGGAGATTTGGGGGGATTTTGAGTCAAATTTTGGGAATTTTGAGGAGATTTTGGGGGATTTTGACCCAAATTTGCGGATTTTGAGCCATTTTGGGTTATTTTGAGCCACTTTGGTGATTTTGAGGAGATTTGGAGCCAAATTTTGGGGATTTTGAGTCAAATTTGGGAAATTTTGAGTCAAATTTGGGGATTTGGAGCCAAATTTTGGGGAGTTTGAGCCACTTTTGGGGATTTTGAGTCAAATTTTAGGAATTTGGAGCCATTTTTGGGTTATTTTGAGCCACTTTGGTGATTTTAGGGAGATTTTTGGGGATTTGGAGCCAAATTTTGGGGATTTTGAGCCAAATTTGGGGGATTTTGAGCCAAATTTTATGGATTTGGAGCCATTTTTGGGTTATTTTGAGCCACTTTGGTGATTTTGAGGAGATTTGGGAGGATTTGGAGCCAAATTTTGGGGATTTGGAGCCAAATTTGAGGAATTTGGAGCCATTTTTGGGGATTTGGAGCCGCTTTGGGGGGACTTTGAGCCAAATTTTGTGGATTTTGGGCCAATTTGGGGGGATTTTGAGCCACTTTTGGGGATTTCGAGCCACTTTGGTGATTTTGAGGAGATTTGAGGGGATTTTGAGCCAAATTTGGGGATTTTGAGCCACTTTGGGGGATTTTGAGCCAAATTTTAGGGATTTGGAGCCACTTTTGGGGAATTTTGAGCCAAATTTGGGGATTTTGAGCCACTTTGGGGGATTTTGAATCAGTTTGGTGATTATGAGGAGATTTGGGGGGATTTCGAGCCAAATTTTGGGGATTTTGAGCCCAATTTTGTGGATTTTGAGCCATTTTGGGGGGATTTGGAGCCACTTTTGGGTTATTTTGAGCCGCTTTGGTGATTTTGAGGAGATTTGGGAGGATTTTGAGCCAAATTTTGGGGGTTATCAGCGACTTTTGGGGGGATTTTGAGCCACTTTGGGAGGATTTTCAGCCAAATTTGGGGGAGTTTGAGCGACTTTTGTGGATTTGGAGCCAAATTTTGTTGATTTTGAGCCACTTTGGGGGAATTTTGAGACAAATTTTGGGGATTTTGAGCCAAATGTGGGGAATTTTGAGCCATTTCGGGTTATTTTGAGCCAAATTTGGGGGGATTTGGAGCCGGTTTGGGGGATTTTAGGGAGATTTGGGGGGATTTGGAGCCAAATTTTGGGAATTTTGAGCCAAATCTGGGGGGATTTTGACCCAAATTTTGTGGATTTTGAGGCAGATTTTGTGGATTTTGAGGCAGATTTTGTGGATTTTGACCCAAATTTCGCAGATTTCCCAATTTTTGGTCTCTGTTTCTCCCCCAGCCTGGGATGGTGACGCGATGCCCTCCCCTCCCCCACCCCCAACACTCCTGGGGGGATTTGGGGGGATTTGGAGCCACTTTTGGGGGATTTTCAGCCAATTTTGGGGGTTTTGAGCCACTTTGGGGGATTTTGAGGAGATTTGGGGGGATTTTGAGGCAGATTTTGTGGATTTTGAGCCAAATTTTGGGGATTTTGAGGCACTTTGGGGGATTTTGAGACAAATTTTGGGGATTTGGAGCCAAATTTGGGGAATTTTGAGCCAAATTTTAGGAATTTTGAGCCATTTTGGGTTATTTTGAGCCATTTTGGGGATTTGGAGCCGCTTTGGGGGATTTTAAGGAGATTTGGGGGGATTTTGAGCCAAATTTTGTGGATTTTGAGCCATTTTGGGGGATTTTGAGCTGCTTTGGGTGGATTTTGAGCCAAATTTTGCGGATTTTGAGGCAGATTTTGTGGATTTTGAGGCAGATTTTGTGGATTTTGACCCAAATTTCGCGGATTTCCCAATTTTTGGTCTCTGTTTCTCCCCCAGCCTGGGATGGTGACGCGATGCCCTCCCCTCCCCCACCCCCAACACTCCTGGGGGGATTTGGGGGGATTTGGAGCCACTTTTGGGGGGATTTGGAGACACTTTTGAGGGATTTGGAGCCACTTTGGGGAAATTTTGAGCCAAATTTTGGGAAGTTTTGAGCCATTTTGGGGATTTGGAGCCGGTTTGGGGGATTTTGAGGAGATTTGGGGGATTTTGTGCCAAATTTGGGGGATTTTGAGCCAAATTTTGGGAATTTTGAGCCACTATTGGGTATTTTGAGCTGGTTTTGTGGATTTTAAGGCGATTTAGGGGATTCTGAGCTGCTTTGTGAGGATTTTGAGCCACTTTTGGGGGATTTTGAGCCAAATTTTGGGGATTTTGAGCCAAATTTGGGGGGTTTTGAGACACTTTGGGGGATTTTGGGCTGCTTTGGGTGGATTTTGAGCCAAATTTTGTGGATTTTGCGCCATTTTTTGTGGATTTTGAGGCAGATTTTGTGGATTTTGAGGCAGATTTTGTGGATTTTGACCCAAATTTCGCGGATTTCCCAATTTTTGGTCTCTGTTTCTCCCCCAGCCTGGGATGGTGACGCGATGCCGCGCACTCCGGCCTCCAGCGAGGAGGAGGAGGGGGGCCGAGGCTCCGAATACCCCGAGGGCGACTCGGATTCGGGGAGTTCCCGCGAGGGCCCCCCCGGAACCAACCCCGGACCCCCCCGAACCCCTCGGGGACCCCCGAGACCCCCCCCGGCCCCCGACGACGCCCATTTCAGCATGATGGTTTTCCGCATCGGCATCCCCGACCTGCACCAGACGGTGAGGGAACAGCAAGAAAAACGCCGGATTTCACCCTAAAAAAATGGGGAATTCCACCCCAAAAAATTGGGAAATTCTTCCCAAAAAATCGGGAAATTCTCCCCAAAAAATTGGGAAATTCTCCCCAAAAAATTGGGAAATTCTCCCCAAAAAATCGGGAAAGGCACCCTAAAAAATCAGGAATTTCTCTTAAAAAAAGCGGGAAATTCCCCCAAAAAAATCAGGAAATTCTCCCCAAAAAATTGGGAAATTCACCCCAAAAAATCAGGAATTTCTCTCAAAAAATCCAGGAATTTACCCCAAAAATTTGGGAAATTCTCCCCAAAAAATCGGGAAAGGCACCCCCAAAAAATCAGGAATTTCTCTTAAAAAAATTGGGAAATTCCCCCCAAAATTTGGGAAATTCTCCCCAAAAAAGCGGGAAAGTCACCCCAAAAAATTGGGAAATTCTCTTAAAAAAATTGTGAAATTTACCCCAAAAAATTGGGAAATTCTCCCCAAAAAATTGGGAAATTCTCCCCAAAAAATTGGGAAATTCTCCTCAAAAAATTGAGAAATTCTCCCCAAAAAAGTGGGAAATTCTCCCAAAAAAATTGGGAAATTCTCCCCAAAAAAGTGGGAAATTCTTCCCAAAAAAATCGGGAAAGGCACCCCCAAAAAATCAAGAATTTCTCTTAAAAAAATTGGGAAATTCCCCCCAAAAAATCAGGAATTTCTCTCAAAAAAATCCAGGAATTTACCCCAAAAAATCGGGAAATTCACCCCAAAATTTGGGAAATGCATCCCAAAAAATCGGGAAAGGCACCCCCAAAAAATTGGGAAATTCTCTTAAAAAATTTGTGAAATTTACCCCAAAAAATTGGGAAATTCTCCCCAAAAAATCGGGAAATTCTCCCCAAAAAAGTGGGAAATTCTTCCCAAAAAATTGGGAAATTCTCCCCAAAAAATCGGGAAATTCTTCCCCCAAAATTGGGAAATTCTCCCCAAAAAAGTGGGAAAGGCACCCCAAAAAATTGGGAAATTCTCCCCAAAAAAGTGGGAAATTCTCCCCAAAAAAATCGGGAAATTCTTCCCAAAAAATCGGGAAATTCAACCCCCAAAAAATCGGGAATTTCTCTTAAAAAAATTGGGAAATTCCCCCCCAAAAAAATCGGGAAATTTACCCCAAAAAATCGGGAAATTTTTCCCAAAAAATCGGGAAATTCAACCCAAAATTTGGGAAATTCTCCCCAAAAAATCGGGAAATTCTCCCCAAAAAAGTGGGAAATTCTCCCCAAAAAATTGGGAAATTCTTCCCAAAAATCGGGAAATTTTCCCCCAAAAATTGGGAAATCCTCCCCAAAAACCAAAATAAAATTGGGGGAAAAAAGGAAAAAAATTGGGAGAAAATTCCAAAAAAAATTAGGAAATATTGGAAAAAATTTGGGGAAAGATCAGGAATATTCCCCTAAAAAAATTGGGAATATCTTTGAAAAAAAATTTGGGGGGACTGAAGAAATGGAGGGAAAAATCCTAAAAACTGGGAGAAAGGCTTCAAAAAATTTGGGATTTTCCACCCAAAAAAATAGGGGAGAAAAAGGAAAAAAATTGGGAGAAAATTAAAAAAAAAAATTGGGGAATGTTGGAAAAAAATTGGGGAAATGGTCTCAAAAAATTTGGGATTTTCCACCCAAAAAAATCGGGAGGAAAAAGGAAAAAAAATTGGGAAAAAATTCCAAAAAATTCCCAGGGGTTTTTTGGGGTCATTTTGGGAAGATTTGGGGCGATTTTCTCACACCAAACACCCCAAACCTGGGGATTTTTGGGTTTTCCTCACCCCAAAATTCCCAGCATTGAATTTTTGGGGTTCCCCTGTCCCAAACCCCAAAAACCTTTGGGATTCCCATTTTTTGCATCATCCCAGAGTCATTTTGAGTCAATTTTGGGTCATTTTGAGTCAATTTGGGGCCATTTCCTCACCCATTCACCCTTGAATCTGGGAACTTTTGGGATTCCCTCATCCCAAAATTCCCAGCATTGAATTTTTGGGATTCCCCTGTCCCAAACCCCAAAAATCTTTGGGATTCCCATTTTTTACATCATCCCAGGGTCATTTTGAGTCAATTTTGAGTCATTTTGAGTCAATTTGGGGCCATTTCCTCACCCATTCATCCTCAACTTTGGGGATTTTTGGGTTTCCCTCATCCCAAAATTCCCAGCATTGAATTTTTGGGGTTCCCCCACCCTGAACTCCCCAAAATCTTTGGGATTCCCATTTTTTACATCATCCCAGGGTCATTTTGGGTCATTTTGAGTCAATTTGGGGCCATTTCCTCACCCATTCATCCTCAACCTTGGGATATTTGGGATTTCCCTCATCCCAAAATTCCCAGCAATGAATTTTTGGGATTCCCCTGTCCCAAACCCCAAAAATCTTTGGGATTCCCATTTTTCGCATCATCCCAGCATCATTTTGGGTCATTTTGAGTCAATTTTGGGTCATTTTGAGTCAATTTGGGGCCATTTCCTCACCCATTCATCCTCAACTTTGGGGATTTTTTGGGTTTCCCTCATCCCAAAATTCCCAGCATTGAATTTTTGGGGTTCCCCCACCCTGAACTCCCCAAAATCTTTGGGATTCCCATTTTTGGGCTCATCCCCGGGACATTTTGGGTCATTTTGAGTCAATTTGGGGCCATTTCCTCACCCATTCCCCCTCAAACACAGGGATTTTTGGGTTTCCCTCATCCCAAAATTCCCAGGATTGAATTTTTGGGGTTCTCCCATCCTGAACTCCCCAAAATCTTTGGGATTCCCATTTTTTACATCATTCCAGGGTCATTTTGGGTCATTTTAAATCAATTTATGGCCATTTCCTCATTCATCCACCCTCAAACACGGGGATTTTTTCGCTTCCCCTCACCCCAAAATTCCCGGGATTGAATTTTCGGGATTCCCCCACCCTGAACCCCGGTTTTTTTTTGGGATTCCCCCCCAGAAGTGCCTGCGTTTCGACCCGGGGGCGGCGGTGTGGGCGGCCAAGCAGCTGCTGCTGTGCGCGCTGACCGAGGGCCTCCACATCCTCAACTTTGGGGATTTTTGGGATTCCCTCACCCCAAAATTCCTGGGATTCCCATTTTTGGGGTTCCCCCATCCTGAACTCCCCCAAACCTTTGGGATTCCCATTTTTGGGCCCATCCTAGAGTCATTTTGGGTCATTTTGAGTCAATTTGGGGCCATTTCCTCACCCATTCACCCTTGAATCTGGGAACTTTTGGGTTTCCCGCATCCCAAAATTCCCAGCATTGAATTTTTGGGGTTCCCCTGTCCCAAACCCCAAAAATCTTTGGGATTCCCATTTTTTGCATCATCCCAGGGTCATTTTGAGTCAATTTTGGGTCATTTTGAGTCAATTTGGGGCCATTTCCTCACTTGCGCATCCTCAACTTTGGGGATTTTTGGGTTTCCCTCACCCCAAAATTCCCAGGATTGAATTTTTGGGGTTCCCCCACCCTGAACTCCAAAAATCTTTGGGATTCCCATTTTTTACATCATCCCAGGGTCATTTTGGGTCATTTTGAGTCAATTTGGGGTCATTTCCTCACCCATCCATCCTCAACTTTGGGGATTTTTGGGTTTCCCTCATCCCAAAATTCCCAGCATTGAATTTTTGGGATTCCCCTGTCCCAAACCCCAAAAATCTTGGGGATTCCCATTTTTTACATCATCCCAGCATCATTTTGGGTCATTTTGAGTCAATTTTGGGTCATTTTGAGTCAATTTATGGCCATTTCCTCATTCATCCACCCTCAAACACAGGGATTTTTTCGCTTCCCCTCACCCCAAAATTCCCAGCATTGAATTTTCGGGATTCCCCCACCCTGAACCCCGGTTTTTTTTTGGGATTCCCCCCCAGAAGTGCCTGCGTTTCGACCCGGGGGCGGCGGTGTGGGCGGCCAAGCAGCTGCTGCTGTGCGCGCTGACCGAGGGCCTCCACATCCTCAACTTTGGGGATTTTTGGGATTCCCTCACCCCAAAATTCCTGGGATTCCCATTTTTGGGGTTCCCCCATCCTGAATTCCCCCAAACCTTTGGGATTCCCATTTTTTGCATCATCCCAGAGTCATTTTGGGTCATTTTGAGTCAATTTGGGGCCATTTCCTCACCCATTCCCCCTCAAACACAGGGATTTTTGGGTTTCCCTCATCCCAAAATTCCCAGCATTGAATTTTTGGGGTTCCCCTGTCCCAAACCCCAAAAATCTTTGGGATTCCCATTTTTTACATCATCCCAGCATCATTTTGGGTCATTTTGAGTCAATTTGGGGCCATTTCCTCACCCATTCATCCTCAACTTTGGGGTTTTTGGGTTTCCCTCATCCCAAAATTCCCAGCATTGAATTTTTGGGGTTCCCCTGTCCCAAACCCCAAAAATCTTTGGGATTCCCATTTTTTACATCATCCCAGGGTCATTTTGAGTCAATTTTGGGTCATTTTGAGTCAATTTAGGGCCATTTCCTCATTCATCCACCCTCAAACACGGGGATTTTTTTGCTTCCCCTCACCCCAAAATTCCCAGCATTGAATTTTTGGGGTTCCCCCACCCTAAACTCCCCAAAATCTTTGGGATTCCCATTTTTGGGCTCATCCCAGCATCATTTTGGGTCATTTTGAGTCAATTTGGGGCCATTTCCTCATTCATCCACCCTCAAACACAGGGATTTTTTCGCTTCCCCTCACCCCAAAATTCCCAGCATTGAATTTTCGGGATTCCCCCACCCTGAACCCCGGTTTTTTTTTTGGGATTCCCCCCCAGAAGTGCCTGCGTTTCGACCCGGGGGCGGCGGTGTGGGCGGCCAAGCAGCAGCTGCTGTGCGCGCTGACCGAGGGCCTCCACGACGGCCTCAACTACGGCCTCTTCCAGCCCGCGGCCGCCGGCCGCGACGCCAAGTTCCTGGACGAGGAGCGGCCGCTCCGCGATTACCCCCAGAGCTTCGACCAGGGCGTGCCCTACCTGGAGGTGGGCGTGGTCACCGAGGGTGTGGTCCTGGGGGGGCGTGGACTCCATTTGGGATGGGGTTTATGAGGGAGAATTTGGGTTAAAGTGGCGGATTTTGGGTTAAAATGAGGTGGGGTGGGCGTGGTCGGGGTTTGGGTGTGGCCCTGTGGGCGTGGTCTCCATTTGGGGTGGGGTTTATGAGGGAGAATTTGGGTTAAAGTGGCGGATTTTGGGTTAAAATGATGTGGGGTGGGCGTGGTCAGGGTTTGGGTGTGGTCCTGAGGGCGTGGTCAGGGTTTAGGTGTTGTCCGGGGGGTGTGGTTTGGGGTTAGGGTGGGGTTTATGAGGGAGAGTTTGGGTAAAAGTGGTGGATTTGGGGTTAAAATGATGCTGGATGGGCGTGGTCAGGGTTTGGGTGTGGTCATGGGGGCGTGGTCAGGGTTTTGGTGTGGTCCTGTGGGCGTGGACTCCATTTGGGGTGGGGTTTATGAGGGAGAATTTGGTTTAAAGTGGCGGGTTTTGGGTTAAAATGAGGTGGGGTGGGCGTGGTCGGGTTTGGGTGTGGTCCTATGGGCGTGGCCAGGGTTTGGGTGTGGTCCTGTGGGCGTGGTCTCCATTTGGGGTGGAGTTTTTGGGGAAGAATTTGGGTAAAAGTGGTGGATTTGGGGTTATAATTACATGGAGTGGGCGTGTTCAGGGTTTGGGTGTGGCCTTGTGGGCGTGGTCACCACGGGTGTGGTCCCTGGGGGGCGTGGTTTGGGTTTAGGTGGGAGAAAGGCAAGAACTGAATTAAAAGTGGCAGATTTGGGGTCAAAATTATGATGGGTGGGCGTGCCCAGGGTTTGGATGTGGTCCTGAGGGCGTGGTTAGGGTTTGGGTGTGGTCTGGGGGGGCGTGGTTTGGGGTTAGGGTGGGGTTTATGAGGGAGAATTTGGGTAAAAGTGGCGGATTTGGGGTTAAAATGATGATGGATGGGCGTGTCCAGGGTTTGGGTGTGGTCCTGGGGGTGTGGTCACCGTGGGTGTGGTCCCTGGGGGGCGTGGTCTCCATTTGGGGTGGAGTTTATGAGGGAGAATTTGGGTTAAAGTGGCGGATTTTGAGTTTAAATGAGATGGGGTGGGCGTGGTCAGGGTTTGGGTGTGGTCCTGTGGGCGTGGTCAGGGTTTGGGGTGGGGTTTATGAAGGAGAATCTGGGTTAAAGTGGCGGATTTTGGGTTAAAATGATGTGGGGTGGGCGTGGTCAGGGTTTGGGTGTGGTCCTGTGGGCGTGGTCAGGGTTTGGGTGCGGTCATGTGGGCGTGGCCTCAGGTGTGGCATAAATTTGGGGAGGGGCCAAAGGGGGGAAATTTGGGGGGAAAAGAGATAAATTGGGGGCGTGGTCAGAAAGGGGGAGGGGTTTAAACGGGCGTGTCCCGTGGGTGGGCGTGGCTTGTTACAGGTTTAGGGTGTGTCCTGCAGGGTGGGCGTGGCTTGGAACAGGTTTAGGGTGTGTCCTCGTGGGGTGGGCGTGGCTTAGGGTGGCTCTATGTTATTTCCCACGGGGTGGGCGTGGTCTGGGCAGGGCGGGGGGCGTGTCCCCCGCACGCGTGGGGGGGGGCGTGGCCCTGGTGCTGACCCCGCCCCCAGTTCCGGTACAAGACCCGGGTGTACAAACAAACCAACCTGGACGAGAAGCAGCTGGCCAAGCTCCACACCAAGGTGGGTGGGACACGCCCCCTCCGCCCTGGCCACGCCCCCTCCACCTCCTGAACACGCCTCTCCCATTCTTGACCACGCCCCAATTTCCTGGACACGCCCTCTCCTCGCTCTGGCCACGCCCCTTTCCCCGCAGAAGTGGCCACGCCTCCCAGGCTCTGCTCACACCCCCATGTAGGCCACGCCCCCTTCGGCCATTGACCCCGCCCCCACCCACTCGAATTCTTTGGATACGCCCCCTTCAAGAGTACCAGTGGCCACGCCCCCTTTTGGCGTGGCCACGCCCCTTTCGGGCATTGGTAACACCCCTGACATGATGGCTCTGCCCCTTTGTCTTTTGGCCACGCCCCTCTCCTGCCAGGCCACACCCCCCAGCCTGCATGGCCCCGCCCCTCCCCGGAGTCCCTGGGTGTCCCCGATGTCCCCAATGTCCCCTGACCCCCCCGATGTCCCCAATGTCCCCAGTGTCCCCTGACCCCCCCGATGTCCCCCTGATGTCCCCTGACCCCCCTAATGTCCCCAATGTCCCCCCCGACCCCCCAGTGTCCCCAATGTCCCCGATGTCCCCCCGATGTCCCCCTGATGTCCCCTGACCCCCCCAATGTCCCCAATGTCCCCCCCGACCCCCCAGTGTCCCCAATGTCCCCGATGTCCCCCTGATGTCCCCTGGTGTCCCCTGACCCCCCCAATGTCCTCAATGTCCCCCTGATGTCCCCCCTGACCTCCCCCCGATGTCCCCGATGTCCCCCTCGACCCCCCCGGTGTCCCCCCAATGTCCCCGACGTCCCCCTGATGTCCCCGATGTCCCCAATATCCCCTCGATGTCCCCGATGTCCCTGATGTCCCCGATGTCCCCAATATCCCCTCGATGTCCCCGATGTCCCTGATGTCCCCGATGTCCCCAATGTCCCCGATGTCCCCTGACCCCCCAATGTCCCCGATGTCTCCCCCGACCCCCTCCAATGTCCCCAAATGTCCCCCCTGATGTCCCCCCCCGATGTCCCCGATGTCCCCCCTGACGTCCCCCCGATGTCCCTGATGTCCCCCCTGACCCCCCCCGATGTCCCCGATGTCCCCCCTGACCCCCCCGATGTCCCCGATGTCCCCCCTGACCCCCCCCGATGTCCCCGATGTCCCCTTGATGTCCCCGATGTCCCCGATGTCCCCCCTGACCCCCCCGATGTCCCCGATGTCCCCCCTGACGTCCCCGCTGTCCCCAGACGGGGCTGCGGAAGTTTCTGGACTACGTCCAGCACGGCTCGGCGGAGAAGGTGGCGCGGCTGCTGGAGCTGGGGCTGGACCCCAACTACCACGACTCGGACTCGGGGGGTGAGACCCCCGAAAACACCCCCGGGAACCCCAAAAATCACCCTGGGAACCCCAAAAACACCCCCGGGAACCCCAAAAATACACCCAGGAACCCCAAAAAAACCCCTGGGACCCCCAAACACGGCCCCAGGAACCCCAAAAACGGCCCCAGGAACCCCAAAAACACCCCCGGGACCCCAAAAATACCCCCAGGACCCCCAAAAATGGCCCCAGGGACCCCCAAAAATACCCCCAGGAACCCCAAAAACACCCCCAGGAACCCCAAAAACAACTCGGGACCCCCAAAAACGGCTCCAGGACCCCCAAAAATACCCCTGGGAACCCCAAAAAACACCCTGGGACACCTAAAAATGGCTCCAGGACCCCCAAAAACACCCCCGGGAACCCCAAAAATCATCCCGGGACACCCAAAAATACCCCCGGGAACCCCAAAAACACCCCCGGGAACCCCAAAAATCATCCCGGGAACCCCAAAAACACCCCCGAGAACCCCAAAAACACCCCCGGGAACCCCAAAAACGGCCCTGGGACCCCCAAAAACACCCCCGGGAACCCCAAAAACACCCCCGGGACCCCCAAATTCCCAGGCACGGCCCCCCCCAGATCCTCAGGGACACCCCCAAATTCCTGGGGACACCCCCAATGTCCCCACAATGTCCCCAAATGTCCCCAAACCCCCCCCCCCAATGTCCCCAGAGGTCCCCAAGGCCCCCCGGGTGTCCCAAATGTCCCCACAATGTCCCCAAGGCCCCCGATGTCCCCAATGTCCCCGATGCCGTCCCCGTGTCCCCATTGCCATCCCTGATGTCCCCAACACTGTCCCCAATGTCCCCAATGTCCCCATCACTGTCCCCAATGTCCCCAACATCATCCCCGATGTCCCCAAAACCATCCCTGTGTCCCCAAAACCATCCCCGATGTCCCCAACGCCATCCCTGTGTCCTCATCACTGTCCCCAATGTCCCCAACTCTGTCCCCGTGTCCCCATCGCTGTCCCAATGTCCCCAACACCATCCCCGATGTCCCCAACTGTGTCCCCAATGTCCCCAAATGTCCCCATCACCGTCCCCAATGTCCCAAATGTCCCCATCACCATCTCCAATGTCCCCATCACCGTCCCCAATGTCCCCAACACCATCCCCGATGTCCCCAACACCATCCCAATGTCCCCAGTGCCATCCCTGTGTTCCCAATGTCCCCATCACTGTCCCCAATGTCCCCATCACTGTCCCCAATGTCCCCAACACCATCCCCGATGTCCCCATCACTGTCCCCAATGTCCCCAACACCATCCCAATGTCCCCAGTGCCATCCCTGTGTCCCCAATGCCCCCATCACTGTCCCCAATGTCCCCAACACCATCCCAATGTCCCCAGTGCCATCCCTGTGTTCCCAATGTCCCCATCACTTGTCCCCAATGTCCCCAACACCATCCCCAATGTCCCCAATGCCATCCCTGTGTCCCCAATGTCACAAATGTCCCCATCGCTATCTCAATGTCCCCATCACTGTCCCCAACGTCCCCAACTCTGTCCCTGTGTCCCCATCGCTGTCCCCGTGTCCCCATCACCATCCCTGCTGTCCCCATCACTGTCCCCGTGTCCCCATCGGTGTCCCCGCTGTCCCCAACGGTGTCCCCGCTGTCCCCAGAGACGCCGCTGACGCTGGCGGCGCAGCGCGAGGGCCCAGGTGAGGTTGAGATCATCCGGCTGCTCTGCCTGGGCGGGGCTCACCTGGATTTCCGCGCCCGCGACGGAGCCACCGCGCTGCACCGGGCGGTGTGCACGCGGCGGTACCCGGCGCTGCTGGTGAGACACCTGGGGACACCTGGGGACAGCTGGGGACACACCTGGGGACACCTGGGGACACCTGGGGACATGGGGGGACAGGGGGAGGGCGCTGCACCGGGCGGTGTGCACGCGGCGGTACCCGGCGCTGCTGGTGAGACACCTGGGGACACCTGGGGACAGCTGGGGACACACCTGGGGACACCTGGGGACACCTGGGGACATGGGGGGACAGGGGGAGGGCGCTGCACCGGGCGGTGTGCACGCGGCGGTACCCGGCGCTGCTGGTGAGACACCTGGGGACACCTGGGGACACACCTGGGGACACACCTGGGGACAGCTGGGGACACCTGGGGACATGGGGGGACAGGGGGAGGGCGCTGCACCGGGCGGTGTGCACGCGGCGGTACCCGGCGCTGCTGGTGAGACACCTGGGGACAGCTGGGGACAGCTGGGGACAGCTGGGGAACAGCTGGGGACACCTGGGGACACCTGGGGACACACCTGGGGACACCTGGGGAACACCTGGGGACACACCTGGGGACACCTGGGGACAGCTGGGGACACCTGGGGACACACCTGGGGACACACCTGGGGACAGCTGGGGACAGCTGGGGACACACCTGGGGACAGCTGGGGACACACCTGGGGACACACCTGGACACACCTGGGGACATGGGGGGACAGGGGGAGGGCGCTGCACCGGGCGGTGTGCACGCGGCGGTACCCGGCGCTGCTGGTGAGACACCTGGGGACACCTGGGGACACACCTGGGGACACCTGGGGACACCTGGGGACACCTGGGGACAGCTGGGGACAGCTGGGGACACCTGGGGACACTCCTGGGGACACCTGGGGACACTCCTGGGGACACCTGGGGACAGCTGGGGACACCTGGGGACACCTGGGGACACACCTGGGGACACCTGGGGACAGCTGGGGACAGCTGGGGACACACCTGGGGACACCTGGGGACACCTGGACATACCTGGGGACACCTGGACACACCTGGGGACAGCTGGACACACCTGGGGACACCTGGGGACAGCTGGGGACACACCTGGACACACCTGGACACACCTGGGGACACCTGGGGACACCTGGGGACAGCTGGGGACACCTGGGGACATGGGGGGACACATCTGGACACACCTGGGGACACCTGGGGATACCTGGACTCATCTGGGGACACACCTGGAGACATGGGGACACCTGGGGACACCTGGGGACAGCTGGGGACACCCACAGAGCAGAGGGGACACGGGGTTGCCATGGAGGGGTGTGGGGGTGTCACTGGGGGGGTCTGGGGGTGTCACAGGGGGTCTGGGGGTGTCACAGGGGGGGTCTGGGGGTGTCACAGGGGGGGTCTGGGGGTGTCACTGGGGGGGTCTGGGGGTGTCACAGGGGGTCTGGGGGTGTCACTGGGGGGGTCTGGGGGTGTCACAGGGGGTCTGGGGGTGTCACTGGGGAGGTCTGGGGGTGTCACAGGGGGTCTGGGGGTGTCACTGGGGAGGTTTGGGAGTGTCACAGGGGGTCTGGGGGTGTCACTGGGGGGGTCTGGGGGTGTCACAGGGGGTCTGGGGGTGTCACTGGGGGTCTGGGGGTGTCACTGGGGGGGTCTGGGGGTGTCACGGGGGGGTCTGGGGGTGTCACAGGGGGTCTGGGGGTGTCACTGGGGGGGTCTGGGGGTGTCACAGGGGGTCTGGGGGTGTCACAGGGGGGTCTGGGGGTGTCACTGGGGGGTCTGGGGGTGTCACTGGGGGTCTGGGGGTGTCACAGGGAGGTTTGGGGGTGTCACAGGGGGGGTCTGGGGGTGTCACAGGGGGTCTGGGGGTGTCACAGGGGGGTCTGGGGGTGTCACTGGGGGGTCTGGGGGTGTCACTGGGGGTCTGGGGGTGTCACAGGGGGTCTGGGGGTGTCACTGGGGGGGTCTGGGGGTGTCACTGGGGAGGTTTGGGGGTGTCACGGGGGGGTCTGGGGGTGTCACAGGGGGGTCTGGGGGTGTCACTGGGGGGGTCTGGGGGTGTCACAGGGGAGGTCTGGGGGTGTCACAGGGAGGTTTGGGGGTGTCACAGGGGGTCTGGGGGTGTCACTGGGGGTCTGGGGGTGTCACAGGGGGTCTGGGGGTGTCACAGGGGGGTCTGGGGGTGTCACTGGGGGGTCTGGGGGTGTCACTGGGGGTCTGGGGGTGTCACAGGGAGGTTTGGGGGTGTCACAGGGGGGGTCTGGGGTTGTCACAGGGGGTCTGGGGGTGTCACTGGGGGGGTCTTGGGGTGTCACTGGGGGTCTGGGGGTGTCACAGGGAGGTTTGGGGGTGTCACAGGGGGTCTGGGGGTGTCACAGGGGGGTCTGGGGGTGTCACAGGGGGTCTGGGGGTGTCGCAGGGGGGGTCTGGGGGTGTCACAGGGGGGTCTGGGGGCGTCACAGGGGGTCTGGGGGTGTCACAGGGGGTTTGGGGGTGTCACAGGGGGTTTGGGGGTGTCACAGGGTGGTCTGGGGGTGTCACAGGGGAGGTTTGGGGGTGTCACAGGGGGTCTGGGGGTGTCACAGGGGGTCTGGGGGTGTCACAGGGGGTTTGGGGGTGTCACAGGGGAGGTTTGGGGGTGTCACAGGGGGTCTGGGGGTGTCACAGGGGGGGTCTGGGGGTGTCACTGGGGGTCTGGGGGTGTCACAGGGGGGTCTGGGGGTGTCACAGGGGGTCTGGGGGTGTCACAGGGTGGGGTCTGGGGGTGTCACAGGGGGTCTGGGGGTGTCGCAGGGGGGGTCTGGGGGTGTCATTGGGGGGTCTGGGGGTGTCACAGGGGGTCTGGGGGTGTCACTGGGGGGTCTGGGGGTGTCACTGCGGGGGTCTGGGGGTGTCACTGGGGGGGTCTGGGGGTGTCACAGGGGGTCTGGGGGTGTCACAGGGGGGTCTGGGGGTGTCACAGGGGGGTCTGGGGGTGTCACTGGGGGTCTGGGGGTGTCACAGGGGGTTTGGGGGTGTCACAGGGGGGTCTGGGGGTGTCACTGGGGGTCTGGGGGTGTCACTGGGGGTCTGGGGGTGTCACAGGGGGTCTGGGGATGTCACTGGGGGGGTCTGGGGGTGTCACTGGGGGGCCTGGGGTGTCACAGGGGGGGTCTGGGGGTGTCACAGGGGAGGTCTGGGGGTGTCACAGGGCGTCCCAGGGTGTCCCAGGGGTGTCCCAAGGGTGTCACCAGTGTCACCCGCAGGCGCTGCTGGACCTGGGGGGGTCCCCGAACTACAAGGACCGTCGGGGCCTGACCCCCCTGTACCACACGGCCATGGTGGGCGGGGACCCGCGGTGCTGCGAGCTGCTGCTGTACAACCGCGCGCACATCGGCACGGCTGACGAGAACGGCTGGCAGGAGATACACCAGGTGACAGCCCTGTCACCGTCACCGCGTCGCCGTGTCATTGTGTCACCCCATTATCCCGTTATACCATTCCTGTGTGACATCATCCCTGTGTGACATCATCACTGTGTGACATCATCACCGTGTGACATCGGCACGGCTGACGAGAACGGCTGGCAGGAGATACACCAGGTGACAGCCATGTCACCGCGTCACCGTGTCACTGTGTCATTGTGTCACCCCATTATCCCGTTATACCATCCCTGTGTGACATCATCCCTGTGTGACATCATCACTGTGTGACATCATCACCGTGTGACATCGGCACGGCTGACGAGAACAGCTGGCAGGAGATACACCAGGTGACAGCCCTGTCACCGTCACCGCGTCACCGTGTCACTGTGTCATTGTGTCACCCCATTATCCCATTATACCATTATACCATCCCTGTGTGACATCATCACTGTGTGACATCATCACTGTGTGACATCGGCACAGCTCACGAGAACGGCTGGCAGGAGATACACCAGGTGACAGCCGTGTCAGTCACCGCATCACCGTGTCACCGTGTCATTGTGTCACTGTGTCACCCCATTATCCCGTTATACCATCCCTGTGTGACATCATCCCTGTGTGACATCATCCCTGTGTGACATCATCACCGTGTGACATCGGCACGGCTGATGAGAACGGCTGGCAGGAGATACACAAGGTGACAGCCATGTCACCATCACCGTGTCATTGTCACCGTGTCACTGTGTCACTGTGTCACCCCATTATCCCATTATCCCGTTATACCATCCCTGTGTGACATCATCACCGTGTGACATCATCACCGTGTGACATCACCACCGTGTGACATCGGCACGGCTGACGAGAATGGCTGGCAGGAGATACACCAGGTGACAGCCCTGTAACCGTGTCATTGTCACCGTGTCATTGTGTCATTGTGTCACCCCCATTATCCCATTATCCCGTTATACCATCCCTGTGTGACATCATCACTGTGTGACATCATCACTGTGTGACATCATCACCGTGTGACATCGGCACGGCTGACAAGAACGGCTGGCAGGAGATACACCAGGTGACAGCCATGTCACCGTCACCGCGTCACCGTGTCATTGTGTCATTGTGTCACCCCATTATCCCATTATACCATCCCTGTGTGACATCATCACTGTGTGACATCATCACGATGTGACATCGGCACGGCTGACGAGAACGGCTGGCAGGAGATACACCAGGTGACAGCCCTGTCACCGTCACAGTGTCACTGTGTCATTGTGTCACCCCATTATCCCATTATACCATCCCTATGTGACATCATCACTGTGTGACATCATCACCGTGTGACATCGGCATGGCTGATGAGAACGGCTGGCAGGAGATACACCAGGTGACAGCCGCGTCACCGTGTCATTGTCACCATGTCACATTGTCACTGTGTCATCGTGTCACCCTGTACAAATTGCCACACTGTCGCTGTCACGTTGTCACCGTGTCACCCAATCCTGCTGTCACTGTGCCAGCCTGTCAAAATCTCACATTGTCACCGTGTCACCATGACAGCCTGTCACCATCTCACATTGTCACCGTCTCACATTGTCACCGTGCCAGCCTGTCACCGTCTCACATTGTCACCGTCTCACATTGTCACCATGTCACCGTGCCAGCCCGTCGCCGTCTCACATTGTCACATTGTCACCGTGACAGCCTGTCACCGTCTCACATTGTCACCGTCTCACATTGTCACCATCTCACATTGTCACCGTGTCACCGTGACAGCCTGTCACCGTCTCACATTGTCACCATCTCACATTGTCACCGTGTCACCGTGACAGCCTGTCACCGTCTCACATTGTCACCGTCTCACATTGTCACCGTGTCACCGTCTCACATTGTCACCGTCTCACATTGTCACCGTCTGACATTGTCACCGTGTCACCATGACAGCCTGTCACCATCTCACATTCTCACCGTCTCACATTGTCACCGTGTCACCGTGACAGCCTGTCATCATCTCACATTGTCACCCTGTCACCGTGCCAGCCCGTCGCCGTCTCACATTGTCACCGTGTCACCATGCCAGCCTGTCACCGTCTCACATTGTCACCGTCTGACATTGTCACCGTGTCACCGTGACAGCCTGTCACCGTCTCACATTGTCACCGTCTCACATTGTCACCGTGTCACCGTGACAGCCTGTCATCATCTCACATTGTCACCCTGTCACCGTGCCAGCCCGTCGCCGTCTCACATTGTCACCGTGTCACCATGCCACCATGCCAGCCTGTCACTGTCTCACATTGTCACCGTCTGACATTGTCACCGTGTCACCGTGACAGCCTGTCACCGTCTCACATTGTCACCGTGTCACCGTCTCACATTGTCACCATCTCACATTGTCACCGTCTCACATTGTCACCGTGTCACTGCCATCACCGCGCCGGTGTCAGGTGTCACTCTGCCATGTCACCGTGTCACCCCATCAGCCACATCCCCGGATGTCCCCAAATCCCCCCGACATCCCCGATGTCCCCGATGTCCCCAAGGTCCCCGATGTCCCCAACACCCCCAATGCCCCAGATGTCCCCGATGTCCCCAAGGTCCCAGCTGTCCCCCCATCCCCAGCTGTCCCCGATGTCCCCAAGGTCCCAGCTGTTCCCCCATCCCCAGATGTCCCCGATGTCCCCAGTATGTCCCCAGTTCCCCCTGGATGTCCCCACTGTCCCCAGATGTCCCCGCTGTCCCTGCTGAGGTCCCCGATGTCCCCCCCATCCCCAAATGTCCCCAACACCCCACATGTCCCCGCTGTCCCCAATTCCCCTTGACGTCCCCAGATGTCCCCGCTGAGGTCCGTGATGTCCTCAGTGTCCCCAATGTCCCCTCTGATGTCCCCAATGTCCCCAATGTCCCCAATCCCCCACAATGTCCCCATTGTCCCCAATGTCCCCAATGTCCCCAATGTCCCCAATCCCCCTAATGTCCCCAATGTCCCCAATCCCCTCAATGTCCCCAATGTCCCCGATGTCCCCAGTGTCCCCTCTGATGTCCCCACTGTCCCCAGGCGTGCCAGCACGGCCACTCACAGCACTTGGAGCATGACCCACTGTCCTTAATGTCCCCAATGTCCCCAGTGTCCCCAATGTCCCCCCATTGTCCCCAATCCCCCCAATGTCCCCTCTGATGTCCCCAATGTCCCCTACTGGCCCCGATGTCCCCAATGTCCCCAAATCCCTCCAACTTCCCCTGCTGTCCCCATTGTCCCCAATGTCCCCAATGTCCCCACTGTCTCCACTGTCCCCTCTGATGTCCCCAGTGTCCCCAATCCCCCCTATGTCCCCACTGTCCTCAATGTCCCCAACCCCCCCAATGTCCCCAATGTCCCCAATGTCCCCAATGACCCCAACCCCCCCAATGTCCCCAATGTCCCCAATGTCCCCACTGTCCCCGATGTCCCCACTGTCCCCGATGTCCCCAGTGTCCCCTCTGATGTCCCCACTGTCCCCAGGCGTGCCAGCACGGCCACTCGCAGCACTTGGAGCATTTGCTGTTCTACGGGGCCGAGGCGGCGGCGCAGAACGCGTCCGGCAACACCGCGCTGCACATCTGCGCCCTCTACAACAAGGTGGGGACATCGGGGACATCGGGGACATCGGGGACATCGGGGACATTGGGGACATCGGGGACATCGGGGACATTGGGGACATCGGGGACATCAGGGACATCGGGGACATCGGGGACATTGGGGACATTGGGGACAGTGGGGACATTGGGAACATCAGGGACATCGGGGACATCGGGGACATTGGGGACAATGGGGACACTGGGGACATTGGGGCGCAGAACGCGTCCGGCAACACCGCGCTGCACATCTGCGCCCTCTACAACAAGGTGGGGACACTGGGGACATCGGGGACATCGGGGACAATGGGGACATTGGGGACATTGGGGACATTGGGGACAATGGGGACATTGGGGACATCAGGGACATCGGGGACAGTGGGGACATTGGGGACACTGGGGCGCAGAACGCGTCCGGCAACACCGCGCTGCACATCTGCGCCCTCTACAACAAGGTGGGGACATCGGGGACATCGGGGACAGCTGGGGACATTGGGGACAATGGGGACATCGGGGACATCGGGGACATTGGGGACATCGGGGACATTGGGGACATTGGGGACATTGGGGACATTGGGGACATCGGGGACATCGGGGACATCGGGGACATTGGGGACAGTGGGGACATTGGGGACACTGGGGACAATGGGGACATCGGGGACATTGGGGACAGTGGGGACATTGGGGACACTGGGGACAATGGGGACAATGAGGACAATGGGGACAATGGGGACAATGGGGACATTGGGGACAGTGGGGACATTTGGGGACACTGGGGACAATGGGGACATTGGGGACATCGGGGACATTGGGGACAATGGGGACATCGGGGACATTGGGGACACTGGGGACATCGGGGACATCGGGGCCATCGGGGACATTGGGGACAATGGGGACATCGGGGACATTGGGGACATTGGGGTCATTGGGGACATCGGGGACATTGGGGACATTTGGGGACATCAGGGACAATGGGGACATTGAGAACGTTTGGGGACAATGGGGACATCGGGGGCATTGAGGACAGTGGGGACATTGGGGACATCAGGGACAATGGGGACATTGGGGACATCGGGGACATTGGGGACATTGGGGACAATGGGGACATTGAGAACGTTTGGGGACATCTGGGGACATTGGGGTTTTGGGATTCGGTGATTTTGGTGATTTTGGTGATTTTGGTGATTTTGGTGATTTTGGTGTTTCGGGACGTGTGGAAATGGGGACATTCCAGAGTTCTGGGGACACCGGTGACACTCGGGTGACATCGGTGTCCCCGTGTGTCCCCCACCCCCCCAGGAGAGCTGCGCCCGCATCCTCCTGTACCGAGGGGCCAACAAGGAGGTGAAGAACAACAGCGGGCAGACGCCGTTCCAGGTGACACTGGGGACACTGGGGACACTGGGGACACTGGGGACACTGGGGACATTGGGGACACTGGGGACACTGGGGACATTGGGGACAGCTGGGGACACTGGGGACACTGGGGACACTGGGGACACTGGGGACATTGGGGACATTGGGGACACTGGGGACACTGGGGACATTGGGGACAGCTGGGGACACTGGGGACACTGGGGACACTGGGGACATTGGGGACACTGGGGACACTGGGGACACTGGGGACACTGAGGACATTGGGGACATTGGGGACACTGGGGGGATTGGGGACACTGGGGACATTGGGGACATTTGGGGCAGATGCCGTTCCAGGTGACACTGGGGACACTGGGGACATTGGGGACACTGGGGACACTGGGGACACTGGGGACATTTGGGGCAGACGCCGTTCCAGGTGACACTGGGGACACTGGAGACATTGGGGGGATTGGGGACATTGGGGACATTGGGGGGATTGGGGACATTGGGGACATTGGGGACACTGGGGACACTGGGGACATTTGGGACACTGCAGAGGGGGTGACCCCCCGTGTGAGTGTCCCCATCTCTGTCCCCCTGTCCCTCTCTCCTTCTCTCTCTGTCCCTCTGTCCCCGTGTCCGTCTGTCCCCGTGTCCCCCTGTCTGTCCCCTGTCCCCTGTCCCCGTGTCCGTCTGTCCCCGTGTCCGTCTGTCTGTCCCCTGTCCCCGTGTCCCCCTGTCTGTCCCCATGTCCCCCTGTCTGTCCCCTGTCCCCGTGTCCGTCTGTCTGTCCCGGTGTCCGTCTGTCTGTCCCCTGTCCCCGTGTCCCCCTGTCTGTCCCCGTGTCCGTCTGTCCCCGTGTCCGTCTGTCCCTCTGTCCCCGTGTCCGTCTGTCCCTCTGTCCCCGTGTCCGTCTGTCCCCGTGTCCCTCTGTCTGTCCCCGTGTCCCCGTGTCCCTCTGTCTGTCCCCGTGTCCCCGTGTCCGTCTGTCCCCGTGTCCGTCTGTCTGTCCCCTGTCCCCGTGTCCGTCTGTCCCCTGTCCCGGTGTCCGTCTGTCCCCGTGTCCGTCTGTCTGTCCCCGTGTCCCCCTGTCTGTCCCCTGTCCCCGTGTCCGTCTGTCTGTCCCCGTGTCCCTCTGTCTGTCCCCGTGTCCCTCTGTCTGTCCCCTGTCCCCGTGTCCGTCTGTCTGTCCCCGTGTCCCGGTGTCCCTCTGTCCGTCCCCTGTCCCCGTGTCCCTCTGTCTGTCCCCTGTCCCGGTGTCCGTCTGTCCGTCCCCGTGTCCCGGTGTCCCCGTGTCCGTCTGTCCCGGTGTCCCGGTGTCTGTCTGTCCCTCTGTCCGTCTGTCCCGGTGTCCGTCTGTCCGTCCCCGTGTCCGTCTGTCCCCGTGTCCCGGTGTCCGTCTGTCCCGGTGTCCGTCTGTCCGTCCCCTGTCCCGGTGTCCGTCTGTCTGTCCCGGTGTCCGTCTGTCCCCTGTCCCCGTGTCCCCGTGTCCCCGTGTCCCCGTGTCCGTCTGTCCCCGTGTCCGTCTGTCCGTCCCCTGTCCCCGTGTCCGTCTGTCTGTCCCGGTGTCCGTCTGTCCGTCCCGCAGGTCGCGGTGATCGCCGGGAATTTCGAGCTGGGGGAGCTCATCAAGAACCACCGGGACAGCGACGTGGGTGAGCGGGGACAGGGACAGGGGACAGCGACAGGGGACAGCGACAGGGGACAGGGACAGGGGACAGGGACAGGGGACAGGGACAGGGGACAGGGGACAGGGACAGGGACAGGGGACAGGGACAGGGGACAGGGACAGGGGACAGGGACAGGGGACAGCGGGGGGACAGCGGGGGGACACTGAGGGGACAGCGGGGGGACACCGGGGGAACAGCGGGGGGACATCGGGGGGACACTGAGGGGACATCGGGGGGACATTGGGGGGACATCGGGGACACCGGGGGGACACCGGGGGGACACTGGGGGGGGGGTGTTGGGGACATCGGGGGGATTTGGGGACATTGGGGGGACCTCGGGGGGACAGCGGGGACACCGGGGGGACATTGGGGATATTGGGGGGACACTGAGGGGACACTGAGGGGACACCGGGGGGGGCACCGGGGGGATTTGGGGACACCGGGGGGGACATCGGGGGGACACCGGGGGGATTTGGGGACACCGGGGGGATCTGGGGACATTTGGGGGACACGGGACTGGGGCGGGGCACAGAGGAGCTTTGGGGACGGGGGGGAGGGGAGATGGGAGGAACGCGGGGGGGGGGGGGGGGGTCCGGCCCTTCCTTCCCCCAAACCCCCCCAAAATCCCCCAAAATCCCCCCAAAATCCCCCCAGACCCCCCCCAAAATCCCCCCAAAATCCCCCCAAAATCCCCCCAAACCCCCCCAAAATCCCCCAAAATCCCCCCCAAAATCCCCCCAAACCCCCCCAGACCCCCCAAAATCCCCCCAAACCCCCCCAAACCCCCCCAGACCCCCCAAATCCCCCCAAACCCCTCCAGACCCCCCAAATCCCCCCAGCTCCCCCAAATCTCCCCCAAATCCCCCCAAAACCCTCCAGACCCCCCAAATCCCCCCCAAACCCCCCCAAACCCCTCCCGGACCCCCCCAAATCCCCCCAGACCCCCCCAGACCCCCCCAAACCCCCCCTGACGCCCCCCCAGTGCCATTCCAGGAGAGCCCCAGACCCCCCAAATCCCCCCCAAACCCCTCCCGGACCCCCCCAGACCCCCCCAGACCTCCCCAGACCCCCCCTGACGCCCCCCCAGTGCCGTTCCAGGAGAGCCCCAGACCCCCCAAATCCCCCCAGACCCCCCCAAAACCCTCCCCACCCCCCAAATCCCCCCCAAACCCCTCCCGGACCCCCCCAAACCCCCCCCCAATCCCCTCCAGACCCCCCCAAGCCCCCCCTGACGCCCCCCCAGTGCCGTTCCAGGAGAGCCCCAGACCCCCCAAATCCCCCCAAATCCCCCCAAATCCCCCCCAAACCCCTCCCGGACCCCCCCAAATCCCCCCAGACCCCCCCTGACGCCCCCCCAGTGCCGTTCCAGGAGAGCCCCAGATCCCCCAAATCCCCCCAGACCCCCCCAAATCCCCCCCAAATCCCCCCAAATCCCCCCCAAACCCCTCCAGACCCCCCCAAACCCCCCCCCCAAACCCCCCCCAGACCCCTCCAGACCCCCCCAGACCCCCCCAGAGCCCCCCTGACGCCCCCCCAGTGCCGTTCCAGGAGAGCCCCAGACCCCCCCAAATCCCCCCAGACCCCCCAGACCCCCCAAATCCCCCCCAAGCCCCCCCTGACGCCCCCCCAGTGCCGTTCCAGGAGAGCCCCAGACCCCCCAAATCCCCCCAAATCCCCCCAAATCCCCCCCAAACCCCTCCCGGACCCCCCCAAATCCCCCCAGACCCCCCCTGACGCCCCCCCAGTGCCGTTCCAGGAGAGCCCCAGATCCCCCAAATCCCCCCAGACCCCCCCAAATCCCCCCCAAATCCCCCCAAATCCCCCCCAAACCCCTCCAGACCCCCCCAAACCCCCCCCCCAAACCCCCCCCAGACCCCTCCAGACCCCCCCAGACCCCCCCAGAGCCCCCCTGACGCCCCCCCAGTGCCGTTCCAGGAGAGCCCCAGACCCCCCCAAATCCCCCCAGACCCCCCAGACCCCCCAAATCCCCCCCAAGCCCCCCCTGACGCCCCCCCAGTGCCGTTCCAGGAGAGCCCCAGACCCCCCAAATCCCCCCAGACCCCCCAAATCCCCCCCAAACCCCCCCAAATCCCCCCCAAACCCCTCCCAGACCCCCCCAGACCCCCCCAGACCTCCCCAGACCCCCCCTGACGCCCCCCCAGTGCCGTTCCAGGAGAGCCCCAGACCCCCCAAATCCCCCCAGACCCCCCCAAATCCCCCCCAAACCCCTCCCGGACCCCCCCAAACCCCTCCAGACCCCCCCAGACCCCCCCTGACGCCCCCCCAGTGCCGTTCCAGGAGAGCCCCCAGTTCGCCGGGCGCCGCCGGGAGGGGCTCCGGGGGCTCCCCCTCCCCCCCCAGCGCCTCCTCCGGGCCAACAGCGACACCGGGGGGGGGGCCCTGCCCGAGTGGGTCCTGAGGGGTCCCCCCGGAGCCCCCCCGGCCCCCCGGCCCCCCTCGGGGACCCTGCGCAGCTCCAGCTCCCCCCGAGGGGCCCGCGCCCGATCCCCCTCCCGGGGGAGGCACCCGGAGGAGCCCCGGAGGCAACCGAGGGGCAGGCCCAGGTACGGGGGGGGATTTGGGGGGGTCTCGGGGGGATTTGGGGGGGTCTCAGGGGGTTCTGAGGGGATTGGGGGGGTCTCAGGGGGGATTTGGGGTCTGGGACCCCTTGAAAAGGCACCAGGAGGAGCCCCAAGGGTGGCCCAGGTATGGAGAGGACTCCTGGGGGGATTTGGGGGGGGTCTCGGGGGGATTTGGGGAGGGTTTGGGGGGATTTGGGGTGGTCCTGTGGGGATTTGGGGGAATTTGGGGGGGTCTCGGGGGGATTTGGGGGGGTCTCAGGGGGTCCTGAGGGGATTTGGGGGGGTCTCGGGGGGATTTGGGGGGGGTTTGGGGGGGATTTGGGGTCCGGGACCCCCAGAAAAGGCACCCGGAGGAGCCCCAAGAGTGGCCCAGGTATGGAGAGGACACCTGGGGGGATTTGGGGGGTCTCGTGGGGATTTGGGGGGGTCTCAGGGGGTCCTGAGGGGATTTGGGGGGGGTTTGGGGGGATTTGGGGTCCGGGACCCCCAGAAAAGGCACCCGGAGGAGCCCCAAGGGTGGCCCAGGTATGGAGAGGACACCTGGGGGCAACCTGAGGGGATTTGGGGGGCTCTTGGGGGGATTTGGGGGGATCTCGGGGGGTTTTGGGGGGGGTCTCGAGGGGTCCTGAGGGGATTTGGGGGGGTTTGGGGGAGGTTTGGGGTCCGGGACCCCTGGAAAAGGCACCAGGAGGAGCCCCGGAGGCAACCGAGGGGCAGGCCCAGGTACGGGGGGGATTTGGGGGGGTCTCGGGGGGATTTGGGGGGTCTCGGGGGGATTTGGGGGGTCTCGGGGGGGATTTGGGGTCCGGGACCCCTGGAAAAGGCACCCGGAGGAGCCCCAAGAGTGGCACAGGTATAGAGAGGACACCTGGGGGCAACCTGGGGGGATTTGGGGGGATCTCGGGGGGATTTGGGGGGATCTCGGGGGGTCCTGTGGGGATTTGGGGGGGTCTCGGGGGGGATTTGGGGGCCGGGACCCCCAGAAAAGGCACCTGGAGGAGCCCCAAGGGTGGTCCAGGTACGGGGGGGACACCTGGGGGGAACCTGGGGGGGTCCTGAGGGATTTTGGGGGGATCTCGGGGGGTTTTGGGGGGATTTGGGGGGGGTTTGGGGGGATTTGGGGTCCGGGACCCCCAGAAAAGGCACCTGGAGGAGCCCCAAGGGTGGCCCAGGTATGGAGAGGACACCTGGGGGGATTTGGGGGGGGTCTCGGGGGGATTTGGGGGGGATTTGGGGGGTCCTGAAGAGATTTGGGGGGGCTGTGAGCTTTGAATTGGGGGCTAAGACCCCTTTTTGGGGGTGCGGGACTCAAATTTGGGTCTTTGGGACCCCAAATCAAGACCCTGGGACCCAAATCTGGGACTCGGGGACCCCAATTCGGGACCCCCGGACCCCATTTTGAGACCCCAGACCCAAATTTGAGCGCCCCAGACCCCAATTTAAGACCCCAGGACCCCAATTTGAGACCCCAGGACCCCAATTTGAGACCCCAGGGCTCCATTTTGAGACCCCGAGACCCCAATTTGAGACCCCAAGACCCCAAATCAGAGCTCCGGGACCCAAATTTGGGACCCAGGACCCCAAATCGGAGCACCGGGACCCAAATTTGAGACCCCAGGACCCCAATTTGGGACCCCCGGACCCAAATTTGGGACCCCCAGACCCCAATTTGAGACCCCCGGACCCCAATTTGGGACCCCCGGACCCCATTTTGAGACCCCCAGACCCAAATTTGAGACCCCAGACCCAAATTTGAGACCCCAGGACCCCAATTTGAGACCCCAAGACCCCAATTTGAGACTCCAGGACCCCAATTTGGGACTCGGGGACCCCAATCTGGGACCCCAGGACCCCAATTTGAGACCCCGAGACCCCAATTTGGGACTCCAAGACCCCAAATCGGAGCTCCGGGACCCAAATTTGGGCTCGGGGACCCCAATTTGGGACCCCAGGACCCCAATTTGAGACCCCGGGACCCCAATTTGGGATCCCAGGACCCCAATTTGGGACCCCCGGACCCCAATTTGAGACCCCCGGACCCAAATTTGAGACCCCCAGACCCCATTTTGAGACCCCCAGACCCCAATTTTCAACCCAGGACCCCAATTTGAGACCCCCAGACCCCAATTTGGGATCCCAGGACCCCAATTTGAGACCCCCGGACCCCAATTTGAGACCCTGGACCCCAATTTGAGACCCTGGACCCCAATTTGAGACCCCCAGACCCCAATTTGGGATCCCAGGACCCAAATTTGAGACCCCAGGACCCCAATTTTCGACCCAGAACCCCAATTTGAGACCCCCAGACCCCATTTTGAGACCCCAGAACCCCAATTTGAGACCCCCAGACCCCAATTTCGCCCCCCGCTGCCCTTCCCGGGGGTCTCACTCGTGTCCCCCCCCTTGTCCCCCTCCAGCTCCAGCGGCCTCAGCCGCGACCCCGGCCCGGGGGGGACCCCCGGGGGCACTTTGGGGTCTCGGGGGGTGAAACGCAAACTTTACTCGGCCGTGCCCGGACGGACGTTCCTGGCGGTGCGGCCGTACCAGGCCCAGGGCGAGGGCGAGCTGAGCCTCAGCAAGGGCGAGCGCATCAAGGGTGGGTCAGACAGCCCCCAAAGTACCCCCAAACACCCCCAAAAATACCCCCAAACGCCCCCAAAAAATACCCCCAAACGCCCCCAAAAAACGCCCGGAAACAGACACAAAAAATCCCGGGAATGCACCTCGAAACAGCCCCAAAAATACCCCCAAAAATCCCCCAAAATACCCCCAAAAATACCCCCAAACGCCCCCAAAAAATACCCCCAAAAAATGCCCAGAAACAGCCACAAAAAATCCCGGGAATGCACCTCGAAACAGCCCCAAAAATACCCCCAAACACCCCCAAAAATACCCCCAAACGTCCCCAAAAATACCCCCAAACGCCCCCAAAAAATCCCGGGAATGCACCTCGAAACAGCCCCAAAAACGCCCCAAAACACCCCCAAAAATCTCGGGAATGCACCCCAAAACAGCCCCAAAAAATACCCCGAAACAGCCCCAAAAATCCCGGGAATGCACCTCGAAATACCCCCAAAAACCGCCCCGAAACACCCCCAAAAATACCCCCAAAAAACGCCCAGAAACAGACACAAAAATCCCGGGAATGCACCTCGAAACCGCCCCAAAAATACCCCTAAACACCCCCAAAAATACCCCCAAACAGCCACAAAAAATGCCCCGAAACAGCCCCAAAAATGCCCCGAAACAGCCCCAAAAATCCCGGGAATCCACCCCGAAACAGCCCCAAAAATACCCCCAAACACCCCCAAAAAATGCCCCGAAACAGCCCCAAAAATCCCGGGAATGCACCTCGAAACAGCCCCAAAAACGCCCCAAACATCCCCGAAAATACCTAAAAACACGCCCAAAAATACCCCAAAAATACGCCCAGAAACATCCCCAAAAATAGTGGGATGAGGCCCCAAAAAAACCCCGAAAATCCCGGGAATGCACCCTGAAACACTCGCAAAAATACCCCCAAACACCCCCAAAAAATGCCCCAAAACACCCCCAAAAATGCCCCGAAACAGCCCCAAAAATACCGGGATCCTGCCCCAAAACAGCCGCAAAAAATCGCAGGAATGCACCCCAAAACAGCCCCAAAAACCGCCCCAAAACAGCCCCAAAAATACACCCAAACGCCCCCAAAAAATCCCGGGAATGCACCCCGAAACAGCCCCAAAAATGCCCCAAAACAGCCCCAAAAACCGCCCCGAAACAGCCCCAAAAATCGTGGGAATCCACCCCGAAACAGCCCCAAAAATACCCCCAAACACCCCCAAAAAATGCCCCGAAACACCCCCAAAAATCTCGGGAATGCACCTCGAAACAGCCCCAAAAATACCCCCAAACATCCCCGAAAATACCTAAAAACGCCCCCAAAAATACCCCAAAAATACGCCCAGAAACAGCCCCAAAAATAGTGGGATGAGGCCCCAAAAAAACCCCGAAAATCCCGGGAATGCACCCCAAAATACCCCCAAACACCCCCAAAAAAAGGCCCAAAACACCCCCAAAAAATGCCCCAAAACACCCCCAAAAAATGCCCCAAAACACCCCCAAAAATGCCCCGAAACACCCCCAAAAAATCCCGGGAATGCACCCCAAAACAGCCCCAAAAACCGCCCCGAAACAGCCCCAAAAATACACCCAAACACCCCAAAAAATTGTGGGATAGAGCCCCAAAATTCCCGCAAAAATCGCGGGAGGAGGCCCCAAAAAAACCCCGAAAATCCCGGGAATGCACCCCGAAACAGCCCCAAAAATCACCCTGAAACACCCCCAAAAATACCCCCAAACACCCCCAAAAAATCCCGGGAATGCACCCTGAAACAGCCCCAAAAACACCCCCAAACACCCCCAAAAACTGCCCAGAAACAGCCCCAAAAATTGCGGGATGTGGCCCAAAAAAAACCCCTAAAAACCCGGGAATGCACCCCGAAATACCCCCAAAAACCGCCCCGAAACAGCCCCAAAAAGCGCCCAGAAACAGCCCCAAAAATCTCGGGAATCCACCCCGAAACAGCCCCAAAAATACCGGGATCCTGCCCCAAAACAGCTGCAAAAAATCGCAGGAATGCACCCCAAAACAGCCCCAAAAACCGCCCCAAAACAGCCCCAAAAATGCCCCGAAACAGCCCCAAAAATGGCGGGATAGAGCCCCAAAAAAACCCCGAAAATCCCGGGAATGCACCCCAAAACAGCCCCAAAAACCGCCCCAAAACAGCCCCAAAAATACACCCAAACATCCCCAAAAAATTGCGGGATAGAGCCCCAAAATTCCCGCAAAAATCGCGGGATGAGGCCCCAAAAAACCCCCGAAAATCCCGGGAATTCACCCCGAAACATCCCCAAAAATCACCCTGAATCACCCCCAAAAATACCCCCAAACGCCCCCAAAAAATCCCGGGAATGCACCCCGAAACACCCCCAAAAATCGCGGGATGGGGCCCCAAAAAAACCCCGAAAAACCCGGGAATGCACCCCGAAATACCCCCAAAAACCGCCCCGAAACAGCCCCAAAAATCCCGGGAATGCACCCCGAAACAGCCCCAAAAATGCCCCAAAACAGCCCCAAAAACCGCCCCGAAACAGCCCCAAAAATCTCGGGAATCCACCCCGAAACAGCCCCAAAAATACCGGGATCCTGCCCCAAAACAGCTGCAAAAAATCGCAGGAATGCACCCCAAAACAGCCCCAAAAACACCCCAAACACCCCCAAAAATCGCGAGATGTGGCCCCAAAAAAACCCCGAAAATCCCGGGAATTCACCCCAAAACAGCCCCAAAAATCACCCTGAAACAGCCCCAAAAATACCCCAAAACACCCCCAAAAAATCCCGGGAATGCACCTTGAAACACCCCCAAAAAACACCCCCAAACACCCCCAAAAACTGCCCAGAAACAGCCCCAAAAATCGCGGGATGTGGCCCAAAAAAAAACCCCAAAGATCCCAGGAATGCACCCCGAAACAGCCCCAAAAATCCCGGGAATGCACCTCGAAACAGCCCCAAAAACCGCCCCAAAACAGCCCCAAAAATCACCCTGAAGCACCCCCAAAAATGCCCCAAAACATCCCCAAAAATGCTGGGATCCTGCCCCAAAACAGCCCCAAAAAATCCCGGGAATGCACCCCAAAACAGCCCCAAAAACCGCTCCGAAACAGCCCCAAAAATACACCCAAACATCCCCAAAAATCGCAGGATAGAGCCCCAAAATTCCCGCAAAAATCGCGGGAGGAGGCCCCAAAAAAACCCTGAAAATCCTGGGAATGCACCCCGAAACAGCCCCAAAAATCACCCTGAAACACCCCCAAAAATACCCCCAAACACCCCCAAAAAATCCCGGGAATGCACCCCGAAACAGCCCCAAAAATCGCGGGATGTGGCCCCCAAAAAAACCCCGAAAATCCCGGGAATGCACCCCAAAATACCCCCAAAAACCGCCCCGAAACAGCCCCTAAAATCCCGGGAATGCACCCCGAAACAGCCCCAAAAATACCCCCAAACATCCCCAAAAATCGCAGGATAGAGCCCCAAAATTCCCGCAAAAATCGCGGGAGGAGGCCCCAAAAAAACCCCGAAAATCCCGGGAATGCACCCCGAAACAGCCCCAAAAATCACCCTGAAACACCCCCAAAAATACCCCAAAACACCCCCAAAAATACCCCCAAACACCCCCAAAAAATCCCGGGAATGCACCCTGAAACAGCCCCAAAAACACCCCCAAACACCCCCAAAAACTGCCCCAAAAGAGCCCCAAAAATCGCGGGATGTGGCCCAAAAAAAACCCCGAAAAACCCGGGAATGCACCCCAAAATACCCCCAAAAACCGCCCCAAAACAGCCCCAAAAATCGCGAGATGTGGCCCAAAAAAAAACCCCGAAAATCCCGGGAATGCACCCCAAAACGTCCCCAAAAATCACCCTAAAACACCCCCAAAAATGCCCCCAAACAACGCCCAGAAACAGCACCAAAAAATGTGGGATGAGGCCCCAAAAAAACCCCGAAAATCCCGGGAATTCACCCCGAAGCAGCCACAAAAATCACCCTGAAACACCCCCAAAAATACCCCCAAACACCCCCAAAAAATCCCGGGAATGCACCCCGAAACAGCCCCAAAAACCGCCCCGAAATACCCCCAAAAACTGCCCAGAAACAGCCCCAAAAATCGCGGGATGTGGCCCAAAAAAAACCCCGAAAAACCCGGGAATGCACCCCAAAACAGCCCCAAAAACCACCCCGAAACACCCCCAAAAATGCCCCAAAACACCCCCAAAAAATCCCGGGAATGCACCCTGAAACAGCCCCAAAAACACCCCCAAACACCCCCAAAAATACCCCCAAACACCCCCAAAAAATACCCCCAAACGCCCCAAAAAAACGCCCAGAAACAGACACAAAAAATCCCGGGAATGCACCTCGAAACAGCCCCAAAAATACCCCCAAACACCCCCAAAAATACCCCCAAACGTCCCCAAAAATACCCCTAAACGTCCCCAAAAATACCCCCAAACGCCCCCAAAAAATCCCGGGAATGCACCCCGAAACAGCCCCAAAAATACCCCCAAACATCCCCGAAAATACCCCCAAACGCCCCCAAAAATACCCCAAAAAACCGCCCAGAAACAGCCCCAAAAAATGTGGGATGAGGCCCCCAAAAAAAGCCCGAAAATCCCGGGAATACACCCCAAAATACCCCCAAAAACCGCCCCGAAACAGCCCCAAAAATACCGGGATCCTGCCCTAAAACAGCCCCAAAAAATCCCGGGAATGCACCCCAAAACAGCCCCAAAAACCGCCCCGAAACAGCCCCAAAAATACCCCCAAACATCCCCAAAAATCGCAGGATAGAGCCCCAAAATTCCCGCAAAAATCGCGGGAGGAGGCCCCAAAAAAACCCCGAAAATCCCGGGAATGCACCCCGAAACAGCCCCAAAAATCACCCTGAAACACCCCCAAAAATACCCCAAAACACCCCCAAAAATACCCCCAAACACCCCCAAAAAATCCCGGGAATGCACCCTGAAACAGCCCCAAAAACACCCCCAAACACCCCCAAAAACTGCCCCAAAAGAGCCCCAAAAATCGCGGGATGTGGCCCAAAAAAAACCCCGAAAAACCCGGGAATGCACCCCGAAATACCCCCAAAAACCGCCCCGAAACAGCCCCAAAAATCGCGAGATGTGGCCCAAAAAAAAACCCCGAAAATCCCGGGAATGCACCCCAAAACGTCCCCAAAAATCACCCTAAAACACCCCCAAAAATGCCCCCAAACAACGCCCAGAAACAGCACCAAAAAATGTGGGATGAGGCCCCAAAAAAACCCCGAAAATCCCGGGAATTCACCCCGAAGCAGCCACAAAAATCACCCTGAAACACCCCCAAAAATACCCCCAAACACCCCCAAAAAATCCCGGGAATGCACCCCGAAACAGCCCCAAAAACCGCCCCGAAATACCCCCAAAAACTGCCCAGAAACAGCCCCAAAAATCGCGGGATGTGGCCCAAAAAAAACCCCGAAAAACCCGGGAATGCACCCCAAAACAGCCCCAAAAACCACCCCGAAACACCCCCAAAAATGCCCCAAAACACCCCCAAAAAATCCCGGGAATGCACCCTGAAACAGCCCCAAAAACACCCCCAAACACCCCCAAAAATACCCCCAAACACCCCCAAAAAATACCCCCAAACGCCCCAAAAAAACGCCCAGAAACAGACACAAAAAATCCCGGGAATGCACCTCGAAACAGCCCCAAAAATACCCCCAAACACCCCCAAAAATACCCCCAAACGTCCCCAAAAATACCCCTAAACGTCCCCGAAAATACCCCCAAACGCCCCCAAAAATACCCCAAAAAACCGCCCAGAAACAGCCCCAAAAAATGTGGGATGAGGCCCCCAAAAAAAGCCCGAAAATCCCGGGAATACACCCCAAAATACCCCCAAAAACCGCCCCGAAACAGCCCCAAAAATACCGGGATCCTGCCCTAAAACAGCCCCAAAAAATCCCGGGAATGCACCCCAAAACAGCCCCAAAAACCGCCCCGAAACAGCCCCAAAAATACCCCCAAACATCCCCAAAAATCGCAGGATAGAGCCCCAAAATTCCCGCAAAAATCGCGGGAGGAGGCCCCAAAAAAACCCCAAAAATCCCGGGAATGCACCCCGAAACACCCCCAAAAATCACCCTGAAACACCCCCAAAAATACCCCAAAACACCCCCAAAAAATGCCCCAAAACACCCCAAAAATGCCCCAAAACACCCCCAAAAATGCCCCAAAACACCCCCAAAAATGCCCCAAAACGCCCCCAAGAATGCTGGGATCCTGCCCCAAAACAGCCCCAAAAATTCCGGGAATGCACCCCAAAATACCCCAAAAAAACAGCCCCAAAACCACCCCCAACACCCCCAAAAACCGCCCCGAAACGCCCCCAAAATTCTGGGATCCTGTCCCAAAAAATTCCCCAAAATCCCGGGATTCCCGCTCCCAAAAAACCCCAAAAATCGCGATTTCCTGTCCCAAAAAATTCCCAAAAATTCTGGGATCCTGCCCCAAAAAATCCCCAAAAATCCCGGGATCCCGCTCCCAAAAATTCCCAGGATTCCCCTCCCCAAAAATTCCCCAAATTTCAGGGATTCTGCCCCAAAAAAAACCCCAAAAAATCGCGATTTCCTGTCCCAAAAAAAACCCAAATTCCCGGGATTCTGCCCCAAAAAAACCCCCAAAAATCCGGGAATCTCACCCCCAAAAAATTCCCAAAATTCCTGGGATTCCGCTCCGAAAAAAACCCTAAAATTCCTGGGATTTTGCCCCCAAAAAATTCCCCAAATTCCCGGGATTTTGCCCCCAAAAAAACCCCAAAATTCCCGGGATTTTGCCCCCAAAAATTCCCCAAATTCCCGGGATTTTGCCCCAAAAAATTCCCCAAATTCCCGGGATTTTGCCCCCAAAAAAAACCCAAAATTCCCGGGATTTTGCCCCCAAAAATTCCCCAAATTCCCGGGATTTTGCCCCAAAAAATTCCCCAAATTCCCGGGATTTTGCCCCCAAAATTCCCCAAATTCCCGGGATTTTGCCCCAAAAAAAACCCCCAAAATTCCCGGGATTTTGCCTCAAAAAATTCCCCAAATTCCCGGGATTTTGCCTCAAAAAATTCCCCAAATTCCCGGGATTTTGCCCCCAAAAAATTCCCCAAATTCCCGGGATTTTGCCTCAAAAAATTCCCCAAATTCCCGGGATTTTGCCCCAAAAAATTCCCCAAATTCCCGGGATTTTGCCCCAAAAAATTCCCCAAATTCCCGGGATTTTGCCCCAAAAAATTCCCCAAATTCCCGGGATTTTGCCCCCCAAAATTCCCCAAATTCCCGGGATTTTGCCCCCCCAAAAAACCCAAAATTCCCGGGATTTTGCCCCAAAAAATTCCCCAAATTCCCGCGATTTTGCCCCCAAAAATTGCCCAAATTCCCAGGATTTTGCCTCAAAAATTCCCCAAATTCCCGGGATTTTGCCCCCAAAAATTCCCCAAATTCCCGGGATTTTGCCCCCAAAAATTCCCCAAATTCCCGGGATTTTGCCCCAAAAAAACCCCAAAATTCCCGGGATTTTGCCCCAAAAATCCCCAAAATTCCCGGGATTTTGCCCCAAAAAATTCCCCAAATTCCCGGGATTTTGCCCCAAAAAATTCCCAAAAATTCCCGGGATTTTGCCCCCCAAAATTCCCAAAATTCCCGGGATTTTGCCCCAAAAAAACCCCAAAATTCCCGGGATTTTGCCCCAAAAATTCCCAAAAATTCCCGGGATTTTGCCCCAAAAAATTCCCCAAATTCCCGGGATTTTGCCCCAAAAATCCCCAAAATTCCCAGGATTTTGCCCCAAAAAATTCCCCAAATTCCCGGGATTTTGCCCAAAAAAATTCCCCAAATTCCCGGGATTTTGCCCCAAAAAATTCCCCAAAATTCCCGGGATTTTGCCCCAAAAATTCCCCAAATTCCCGGGATTCTGCCCCAAAAAATTCCCCAAATTCCCAGGATTTTGCCCCAAAAATTCCCCAAATTCCCGGGATTTTGCCCCAAAAATTCCCAAAAATTCCCGGGATTCCCATCCCAAAAAATTCCCCAAAATTCCCGGGATTTTGCCCCAAAAAATTCCCCAAAAATCCCAAAAATCCCCCAAAACTTTGGGGCCGTTTTTGGGGTTTTTTTGGGGGGAATTTGGGGCTTTTGGGGTTTTTTGGGTTTTTTTGGGGGGTGGGGATTTCTCATTTTGGGGATTTCTCATTTTGGGGTTTTTGGGGAATTTTGGGATTTTGGGGGGTTTTGAGTGGGAATTTTGGGATTTTTGGGGGGTTTGTGGGAGGATTTTGGGGTTTTGGGGGATTCCGAGCGGGGATTTTGGGGATTTTTAGGATTTGGGGGGTTTTTGAGTGGGAATTTTGGGATTTTTGGGGGGTTCTGGGAGAATTTTGGGGATTTTGGGGGTTCTGAGTGGGGATTTTGGGATTTTTGGGGGTTCTGAGGGAGAATTTTGGGGAATTTTGGGATTTTTGGGGGTTCTGAGGGGGAATTTTGGGATTTTTGGGGTTTTTGGGGGGTTCTGGGGGAATTTTGGGATTTTGGGGGGTTCCAAGGGAGGATTTTGGGATTTTTGGGATTTTGGGTGGGGATTTTGGGGAATTTGGGGTATTTTGGGGGTTCTGAGGGAGAATTTTGGGATTTTTGGGGGGTTCTGATGGGGAATTTTGGGATTTTGGGATTTTGAGGGAGAATTTTGGGGAATTTTGGGATTTTTGGGAATTTGGGGGGGGAATTTTGGGATTTTTTGTGGGGTTCCAAGGGAGGATTTTGGGGAATTTTGGGAATTTTGGGGTGTTCTGAGTGGGAATTTTGGGATTTTTGGGATTTTTAGGGGTTCTGAGTGTGAATTTTGGGATTTTGGGGGGTTCTGAGTGGGAATTTTGGGATTTTTGGGGGTTCTGAGTGGGAATTTTGGGATTTTTTGGGGGCTTCTGAGGGAGAATTTTGGGGAATTTTGGGATTTTTGGGGGTTCTGAGGGAGAATTTTGGGATTTTTGGGGTTGTGAGGGGAATTTTGGGGAATTTTGGGGTTTTTAGGGAGTTTCTGAGTGGGAATTTTGGGATTTTGGGGGGTTCCGAGGGGGATTTTTGGGATTTTTGGGGGGTTCTGAGGGAGAATTTTGGGGAATTTTGGGATTTTTGGGGGGATTTTGGGAAATTTTGGGATTTTGGGGGGGTTCTGAGGGGGAATTTCGGGATTTTTGGGGGTTCCAAGGGAAGATTTGGGGGAATTTCGGGGTTTCTGGGGGGTTCTGAGTGGGAATTTTGGGATTTTTGGGATTTTGGGTGGGGATTTTGGGGAATTTTGGGATTTTTTGGGGTTCTGAGGGGGAATTTTGGGATTTTTTGGGGGTTCCAAGGGAGGATTTTGGGGATTTTTGGGAGGTTCTGATGGGGAATTTCGGGATTTTTGGGGGTTCTGAGTGGGAATTTCGGGGTTTTTGGGGCGTTTTTGAGTGGGATTTTTGGGGTTTTTGGGGGGTTCTGATGGGGAATTTTGGGATTTTGGGATTTTGAGGGAGAATTTTGGGGAATTTTGGGGATTTTTGGGAATTTGGGGGGGGAATTTTGGGATTTTGGGGGGCTCCAAGGGAGGATTTTGGGGTATTTTGGGGTTTTTGGGGGGTTCTGAGTGGGAATTTTGGGATTTTTGGGGCGTTTTGAGTGGGAATTTCGGGGATTTTGGGGGGTTTTGAGTGGGAATTTTGGGATTTTTGGGATTTTTGGGTGTTCTGAGTCGGAATTTTGGGGTTTTTTGGGGAGTTTTGAGTGTGAATTTTGGGGGTTTTGGGTGGTTCTGAGTGGGAATTTCGGGTTTTTGGGGTTTTTGGGGGGTTCTGAGTGTGAATTTTGGGATTTTTGGGGGTTCTGAGTGGGAATTTTGGGGTTTTTGGGGGGTTCTGAGTGTGAATTTTGGGATTTTTGGGGGTTCTGAGTGGGAAATTTGGGATTTTTGGGATTTTTGGGGGGTTCTGAGGGAGAATTTTGGGGAATTTTGGGATTCTGAGGGGGAATTTTGGGATTTTTGGGATTTTTGGGGGGTTCTGAGTGGGAATTTTGGGGTATTTTGGGATTTTTGGGGGTTCTGAGGGGGAATTTTGGGATTTTTGGGGGGTTCTGAGTGGGAATTTTGGGGTTTTTGGGGCGTTTTGAGTGGGATTTTTGGGGTTTTTTGGGGGTTCTGAGGGAGAATTTTGGGATTTTTGGGGGTTCTGAGGGGAATTTTGGGATTTTGGGGATTTTTGGGGGGTTCTGAGTGGGAATTTTGGGGTATTTTGGGATTTTTGGCGTTTCTGAGGGGGAATTTTGGGTTTTTTGGGGGTTTTGTGGGAGGATTTTGGGGTTTTGGGGGATTCCGAGGAGGATTTTGGGGTATTTTGGGATTTTGGGGGGTTCTGAGGGAGGATTTTGGGGAATTTTGGGATTTTTGGGGGGTTTCGAGTGGGAATTTTGGGATTTTTGGGAGTTTTGAGTGGGAATTTCGGGGTTTTTTGGGGGTTCTGAGGGGGAATTTTGGGATTTTTGGGGGTTCTGAGGGGGAATTTTGGGAGTTTTGGGATTTTTGGGGGGTTCTGGGGGAATTTTGGGATTTTTGGGGGTTCTGAGTGGGAATTTTGGGGAATTTTGGGATTTTTGGGGGTTCTGAGGGGGAATTTTGGGATTTTGGGGGGTTCCAAGGGAGGATTTTGGGATTTTTGGGATTTTGGGTGGGGATTTTGGGGAATTTTGGGATTTTGGGATTTTGAGGGAGAATTTTGGGGAATTTTGGGATTTTTGGGAATTTGGGGGGGTAATTTTGGGATTTTGGGGGGTTCCGAGGGGGAATTTGGGGGAATTTTGGGATTTTTGGGGGTTCTGCGTGGGGATTTTGGGACTTTTGGTGGTTCTGAGGGGGAATTTGGGGATTTTGGGGGTTCTGAGGGAGAATTTGGGGATTTTTGGGATTTTGGGGGGGTTCTGATGGGGAATTTTGGGATTTTGGGATTTTGAGGGAGAATTTTGGGGAATTTTGGGATTTTTGGGAATTTGGGGGGGGAATTTTGGGATTTTTTGGGGGGTTCCAAGGGAGGATTTTGGGGAATTTTGGGAATTTTGGGATTTTTGGGGGGTTCTGACGGGGAATTTTGGGATTTTTGGGATTTTTAGGGGTTCTGAGGGGGAATTTTGGGATTTTTGGGGTTCTGAGGGGGAATTTTGGGATTTTTGGGGGGTTCTGAGGGGGAATTTTGGGATTTTGGGGGATTCCGAGGGAGGATTTTGGGGGGTTTTGAGTGGGAATTTCGGGGTTTTTGGGGGTTTTTGAGTGGGAATTTCGGGGTTTTGGGGTTTTTGGGGGTTCTGAGTGGGAATTTCGGGGTTTTGGGGGGTTCTGAGGGAGGATTTTGGGGTATTTTGGGATTTTGGGGGGGTTTTGAGTGGGAATTTCGGGGTTTGGGGGGTTTTTGAGTGGGAATTTCGGGTTTTTGGGGTTTTTGGGGGTTCTGAGTGGGAATTTCGGGTTTTTGGGGGTTTTTGAGTGGGAATTTCGGGTTTTTGGGGTTTTGAGTGTGAATTTCGGGGTTTTTGGGGCGTTCAGAGTGGGAATTTCGGGTTTTGGGGGGTTTTTGAGTGGGAATTTCGGGTTTTTGGGATTTTGGGGGGGTTTTGAGTGTGAATTTCGGGTTTTTGGGGCGTTTTGAGTGGGAATTTCGGGTTTTTGGGGTTTTTGGGGTGTCGCTGATTTTTGGGGTTCCCCCCGCAGTGCTGAGCGTGGGCGAGGGGGGATTTTGGGATTTTTGGGTGGTTCAGAGTGGGAATTTCGGGTTTTTGGGGGTTTTTGAGTGGGAATTTCGGGTTTTTGGGGGTTTTTGAGTGGGAATTTCGGGTTTTTGGGGTTTTTGGGGGTTTTTGAGTGGGAATTTCGGGTTTTTGGGGGGTTCAGAGGGAGGATTTCGGGGTTTTTGGGGGGGTTTGAGTGTGAATTTCGGGTTTTTGGGGTTTTGAGTGTGAATTTCGGGGTTTTTGGGGCGTTCAGAGTGGGAATTTCGGGTTTTTGGTGGGTTCAGAGTGGGAATTTCGGGTTTTTGGGGGGTTTTGAGTGGGAATTTCGGGGTTTTGGGGTTTTGAGTGGGAATTTCGGGGTTTTTGGGGGTTTTTGAGTGGGAATTTCGGGTTTTTGGGGGGTTTTGAGTGGGAATTTCGGGTTTTTGGGGGGTTTTGAGTGGGAATTTCGGGGGTTTTGGGGTGTTTTGAGTGGGAATTTCGGGTTTTTGGGGGTTTTTGAGTGGGAATTTCGGGTTTTTGGGGTGTTTTGAGTGGGAATTTCGGGTTTTTGGGGATTTTGGGGGGTTCAGAGTGGGAATTTCGGGTTTTTGGGGTTTTGAGTGGGAATTTCGGGTTTTTGGGGCGTTTTGAGTGGGAATTTCGGGTTTTTGTGCTTTTTGGGGTGTCGCTGATTTTTGGGGTTCCCCCCGCAGTGCTGAGCGTGGGCGAGGGGGGATTTTGGGAGGGCCAGGCCCGAGGCCGGGTCGGGTGGTTCCCGTCCGAGTGCGTGGAGGAGGTTCCGCCCCGGACCCCCGAGGGAAAGACAGGTACCCCAAAAACCCTCCCTGCACCCCAAAATCACCCCTGGAACCCCCAAAACCCCTCCCTGTACCCCAAAAATCATCCCTGGGACCCCCAAAACCCCTCCCTGTACCCCAAAAATCACCCCTGGAACCCCCAAAACCCCTCCCTGTACCCCAAAAATCATCCCTGGGACCCCCAAAACCCTCCCTGTACCCCAAAACCCCCTGGTACCCCAAAATCACCCCTGGAATCCCCAAAATCACCCCTGGGACCCCCAAAAACCCTCCTGGAATCCCAAAATCACCCCTGGAACCCCAAAATCCCTCCCGGAACCCCAAATTCATCCCTGGAACCCCAAAATCATCCCTGGAACCCCAAAATCAACCCTGGAACCCCAAAAATCCCAAATTTCCCGAGTTCCCCTCAATCCCCTCCCAATCCCCCGAACCCCTCAGACCCCAAAAAACCCCAAAAAACCCCAAAACCCCAAAATTCCCCCCAAAATCTCCCCCAAAAAAACCCCAAAAAACCCAAAAAATCCCCAAAAATCCCCCAAAAATCCAAAAAAATCCCAAAAAACCCCCAAATTCCCAAAAAAATCCCCCAAATCCCAAATCCCTCAACCCCTCCCGAACCCCTCAGACCCCAAAAAACCCCAAAAAACCCCAAAACCCCAAAATTCCCCCCAAAATCCCCCCAAAATCCCCCCAAAAAGACCCAAAAAAATCCCAAAAAACCCCCAAAAAAACCCAAAAATCCCCCAAAAAACCCCAAAAAATCCCAAAAAAATCCCCAAATTCCCCCAAAACCCCCTCCAAAAACCACCAAAAAACCTCCCAAAACCCCCCAAAATCCCAAAATTCCCCCCAAAATCCCCAAATCCCAAATCCCTCAACCCCTCCCGAACCCCTCAGACCCCAAAAACCCCAAAAAACCCCAAAACCCCAAAATTCCCCCAAAAATCCCCCCCCAAAAAACCAAAAAACCAAAAAAAATCCCCCCAAAAACCCCAAAAAACCCCAAAAATCCCCAAAATTCCCCCCAAATCCCCAAAATCCCAAATCCCTCAACCCCTCCCCAACCCCTCAGACCCCAAAAAAACCCAAAAACCCCAAAAAGCCCCGAATTTCCCCAAAAAACAAAAAAAAATCCCCCCAAAAACCCCCAAAAAATCCCCAAAAAACCCCCAAAAATCCCCAAAAATCCCCAAAATTCCCCCAAAAACCCCCAAATCCCAAATCCCTCAACCCCTCCCCAACCCCTCAGACCCCAAAAAACCCAAAAAAACCCCAAAAAGCCCCGAATTTCCCCCAAAATCCCCCCAAAAATCCCCAAAAACCCAAAAAAAATCCCCCCAAAAACCCCAAAAATTCCAAAAAACTCCCAAAAAATCCCCAAAAAACCCCAAAATTCCCCCCAAAATCCCCAAAATCCCAAATCCCTCAACCCCTCCTGAACCCCTCAGACCCCAAAAAACCCCAAAAACCCCAAAACCCCCAAAAAACCCCAAAAAACCCAAAATCCCCCAAAAATCCCCCCAAAAACCAAAAAAATCCCAAAAGACCCCCAAAAAATCCACCAAAACCCAAAAAAAACCCCCAAAATCCCCAAATCCCAAATCCCTCAACCCCTCCCCAACCCCTCAGACCCCAAAAAACCCCAAAAACCCCAAAAAGCCCCGAATTTCCCCCAAAACCGCCCGAATTTGCCCCAAAAAAACCCCAAAAAACAAAAAAAAATCCCTCCAAAAACACCAAAAATCCCCAAAAAACTCCCAAAAAATCCCAAAAAACCCACAAAAAACCCCAAAATTCCAAAAAAAATCCCCAAAATCCCAAATCCCTCAACCCCTCCCCAACCCCTCAGACACCAAAAACCCCAAAAAACCCAAAAAACCCCAAAATTCCAAAAAAAATCCCCCAAATCCCAAATCCCTCAACCCCTCCTGAACCCCTCAGACCCCAAAAACCCCAAAAAACCCAAAAACCCCCAAAATTTCCCCCAAAATCCCCCCAAAAACCCCAAAATGCCCTCAAAATCACCCCAAATCCCCCCCAAAAACCCCCAAAATCCCCCCAAAAAGACCCGAAAAAACCAAAAAAAATCCAAAATTCCCCCCAAAATTCCCCCCAAAATCCCCCCAAAACCCCCAAAAAATCCAAAAAAACCCCCCAAAAAACCCAATAATCTCCAAAATCCCAAATCCCTCAACCCCTCCTGAACCCCTCAGACCCCAAAAAACCCCAAAAAACCCCAAAAAGCCCCGAATTTCCCCCAAAACGCCCGAATTCGCCCCCAGAGTCGCGCAGTGACAAAGCCAAGCGCCTGTTCCGTCACTACACCGTGGGATCCTACGACAGCTTCGACGCCCCCAGGTGAGACCCCAAAAACCCCAAAATATCCCCAAAAAAATTCCCAAAATTCCCAAAAATCCCAAAAAAATCAACCCCGAATTTTCCCCATCCCAAAAACCCCCAAAAATTTTAAAATATTTGGCAAAAATTGGAAAAAAACCCCGAATTTGAGCCTTAAAATCCTGGAGACGGCAAAAAAATTCCAAAATTTCCCCAAATTCCCCCAAATTCCCCCAAAATTCCCAAAATTCCCCCAAAATTTCCCCAATTTCCCCCAAAATTCCCGAGTTTTTCATGGATTTCCCCCAAATTCCTCCTGAATTTCCCCAAATTGCCCAAAAATCGCCCAAATTTGCCCCAAATCCTCCAAATTTGCCCCAAATTTGCCCCAAATCCTCCAAATTTGACCCAAATTGGCCCCAAATCCTCCGAATTTCACCGAAATCTGCCCAAAATCGGCTTCAAATTCAACTCAGAACCCCAAAAAATTCCCCCCAAAATTCCCCAAAATTCCCAAAATCCCAAAAAATTCCACCCCGAATTTTCCCCATCCCAAAAAACCCAAAAAAACCCCAAAAAACCCCAAAAAATATTAAAATATTTGGCAAAAATTGGGAAAAAATCCCAAATTTGAGCCTTAAAATCCTGGAGATGGCAAAAAAATCCCAAAATTTCCCAAAATTCCCCCAAATTCCTCCAAAATTTCCCAAAATTCCCCCAAAATTCCCCAAAATTCCCCCAAATTCCCCCAAATTCCCCCAAAATTCCCGAGTTTTTCATGGATTTTCCCCAAATTCCTCCTGAATTCCCCCAAATTTGACCCAAATTTGACCCAAATCCTCCGAATTTCACCGAAATCCGCCCAAAATCGGCTTCAAATTCAACTCAGAACCCCCAAAAATTCCCCCAAAAATTCCCAAAATTCCCAAAAATTCCCAAAAAAAACAACCCCGAATTTTCCACATCCCAAAAAACCCAAAAAACCCCCCAAAAATTTAGAAATTTGGTAAAAATTGGAAAAAAATCCCGAATTTGAGCCTTAAAATCCTGGAGATGGCAAAAAAATCCCAAAATTTCCCCAAATTCCCCAAAATTCCCCCAAATTCCCCCAAATTCCCCCCAAAATTCCCGAGTTTTTCATGGATTTTCCCCAAATTCCTCCTGAATTCCCCCAAATTGCCCAAAAATCGCCCAAATTTGACCCAAATTTGCCCCAAATCCTCCAAATTTCACCAAAATCCGCCCAAAATCGGCTTCAAATTCAACTCAGAACCCCCCAAAATCCCCCAAAATTCCCCAAAAAATTCCCAAAAATTCCTCCTAAATTTCCAAGTCCCCAAATTCCCCCAAATATCCCAAATCCTTCCCAAAATCCCCTCAAAATCCCCCAAAATTTCCAAATTGCCCCAAATTCCCCTCAAAATTCCCCAAAATTCCCCAAATTCCCCCAAAATTCCCCCAAATTCCCCAAAATTCCCAAATTCCCGCCCAAATTCCCCAAAATTCCCAAAATCCCCCCAATATTCCCCAAAATACTCCAAAATTCCCCAAAATCCCCCAAAATTCCCCAAATCCCCCCCAAAATCTCTCAAAATCCCCCCCAAATTCCCCAAAAATTCCCAAAATCCCGCCAAAATCCCCCCAAATTCCCCAAAATTCCCAAATCCCCCCAATATTCCCCCCAAAATCCCCCAAATTCTCCCAAATTTCCCAAAATCCCCCCAAAATCCCCCCAAATTCCCCAAAAATTCCCAAAATCCCCCCAATATTCCCCCCAAAATCCCCCCAAAATCCCCCAAATTCCCACAAATTTCCCAAAATCCCCCCAAAATTCCCCCCAAAATCCCCCCAAAATTCTCCAAAAATTCCCAAAATCCCCCCAATATTCCCCAAAATCCCCCAAATTCTCACAAATTACCCAAAATTCCCCCAAATTCCCCAAAAATTCCCAAAATCTCCCCAAAATCCCCCCTCCCCCCAATCTCCCCTCCCCGCGGGTGGGGGAGGGGCAGGGGCTGGGGGGGGGTGGGGGAGGGGCGCCCCCCGGGGCCTGTCCCGGTTTGGGACCCCTCCCCCCTTCCCCTCCCCCCCTCCTTGGGGACCCCCCCGGCCCCTCCCCCTCCCCCCCCAATGTCCCCTCCCCCCGGCCCCTCCCCCCTCTGGGGACCCCCCCCGGCCCCTCCCCCACCCCCCCCCTCAATGTCCCCTCCCCCCAGGCCCCTCCCCCCTCTGGGGACCCCCCTGACCCCTCCCCCCTCCCTCCCTGCCCCTCCCCCCTTTTCTGGGACATCCCCGGCCCCTCCCCCACCCCCCTCCCCTCTCAATGTCCCCTCCCCCCGGCCCCTCCCCCCTCTGGGGACCCCCCCGGCCCCTCCCCCCCCGGGGACCCCCCCGGCCCCTCCCCCTCCCCCGCCCCTCCCCCCCCCGGGGACCCCCCGGCCCCTCCCCCTCCCCGCCCCTCCCCCCCCCAATGTCCCCTCCCCCCCAATGTCCCCTCCCCCCCCCGGGGACCCCCCCGGCCCCTCCCCCCCCCAATGTCCCCTCCCCCCTCCTTGGGGACCCCCCGGCCCCTCCCCCCTCAATGTCCCCTCCCCCCCCCGGGGACCCCCCCGGCCCCTCCCCCTCCCCGCCCCTCCCCCCGCTCCGGTTCGGGGCGCAGCGGCCGCGGGGCGCGGGGGGGGCTCGGATGGGGCCGCAGGACCCGGGGTGAGTGGGGGAGGGGACGGGGGCGGTTTGGGGCAAATTCCGGCGGTTTTGGGAAAATTCGGGGCGAATTCGGGGGGATTTGGGGGGATTTGGGGTAAATTTGGGGAGATTTGGGGCAGTTTTGGGGTAAATTTGGGGCAGATTTTGGGGAAATTTGGGGAGATTTGGGGCAGATTTGGGGAGATTTGGGTAAATTTGGGGAGATTTGGGGTAAATTTGGGGAGATTTGGGTAAATTTGGGGGGATTTGGAGCACTTTTGGGGTAAATTTGGGGAGATTTGGGGCACTTTTGGGGTAAATTTGGGGAGATTTGGGAGGATTTGGGGTAAATTTGGGGAGATTTGGGGAGATTTTGGGGTGAATTTGGGGCAGATTTTGGGGAGATTTGGGGGGATTTGGGGCACTTTTGGGGTAAATTTGGGGCAGATTTTGGGGAGATTTGGGAGGTTTTGGGGCAGATTTGGGGAGATTTGGGGAGATTTGGGGTAAATTTGGGGGGATTTGGGGCAGATTTGGGGGGGATTTGGGGCAGATTTGGGGAGATTTGGGGTAAATTTGGGGAGATTTGGGGTAAATTTGGGGAGATTTGGGGTAAATTTGGGGTAAATTTGGGGAGATTTGGGGCAGTTTTGGGGTAAATTTGGGGGGATTTGGGGTAAATTTGGGGGGATTTGGGGTAAATTTGGGTTAAATTTGGGGGGATTTGGGGCAGATTTGGGGAAATTTGGGGCAGTTTTGGAATTTTGGGGGGATTTGGGGAGATTTTGGGGGGATTTTGGGTAAATTTTGGGTAAATCTGGGGCAGATTTGGGGCAGTTTTGGGGGGATTTGGGGGGGATTTGGGGTAAATTTGGGGGATTTGGGGTAAATTTGGGGCAGTTTTGGGTAAATTTGGGGAGATTTGGGTGGATTTAGGGGAGATTTGGGGCTGATTTGGAATTTTGGGGAGAGATTTGGGGGGATTTGGGTAAATTTGGGGTAAATTTGGGGGGATCTGGGGCAGTTTTGGGGGGATTTGGGGTTAATTTGGGGCAGTTTTGGAATTTTGGGGCAGATTTGGGGCAGTTTGGGGGGAGATTTAGGAGGATTTGGGGGAATTCCAAGAGATTTGGGATAAATTTGGGGCAGTTTTGGGTAAATTTGGGTAAATTTGGGTGGATTTAGGGGAATTTTGGGGAATTTTGGGGACATTTGGGAGGATTTGGGGTAAATTTAGGAAATTTGGGGGGGATTTGGGGCAGATTTGGGTAAATTTGGGGCAGTTTTGGGGGGATTTGGGGGGATTTGGGGCAGTTTTGGGTAAATTTGGGGGGATTTGGGACAGATTTGGGGGCATTTGGGGCAGTTTTGGGTAAATTTGGGGGATTTGGGGCAGTTTTGGGGGGATTTGGGAGGATTTGGGGGGATTTACAAGAGATTTGGGATAAATTTGGGGCAGATTTGGGGCAGTTTTGGGTAAATTTGGGGGCATTTGGGGCAGTTTTGGGTAAATTTGGGGGCATTTGGGGCAGTTTGGGTAAATTTGGGGGGATTTGGGGCAGTTTTGGGTAAATTTGGGGGGGATTTGGGGCAGTTTTTGGGGGATTTGGGGGGATTTACAAGAGATTTGGGGGGATTTGGGGCAGGTTTGGGGGGATTTGGGGTAAATTTGTGGCAGATTTTGGGGACATTTGGGGGGATTTGGGGGCATTTGGTGGAGATTTGGGGAGATTTGGGGTAAATTTTGGGCAGTTTTGGGTAAATTTGGGGAGATTTGGGTGGATTTAGGGGAGATTTGGGGCTGATTTGGAATTTTGGGGAGAGATTTGGGAGGATTTGGGTAAATTTTGGGTAAATCTGGGGCAGATTTGGGGCAGTTTTGGGGGGATTTGGGGCAGATTTGGGGGGATTTGGGGCAGATTTGGGGGGATTTGGGGTGGATTTGGGGCAGTTTTGGAATTTTGGGGCAGATTTGGGGCAGATTTGGGGCAGTTTGGGGGGAGATTTGGGGGGATTTGGGGGGATTTGGGGCAGTTTGGGGGTAAATTTGGGGGGATTTGGGGAGATTTGGGGGGATTTGGGGTAAATTTGGGGCAGTTTTGGGGGGATTTGGGGTAAATTTGGGGCAGTTTTGGGAGGATTTGGGGGCATTTGGGGCAGTTTTGGGTAAATTTGGGGGGATTTGGGGCAGTTTTGGGTAAATTTGGGGGATTTGGGGCAGTTCTGGGGGGATTTGGGAGGATTTGGGGGGATTTACAAGAGATTTGGGATAAATTTGGGGGGATTTGGGGCAGGTTTGGAATTTTGGGGGGATTTGGGGGGATTTGGGGCAGGTTTGGGGGGATTTGGGGTAAATTTAGAGGGAATTTGGGGGGATTTGGGGCTGATTTGGGAGGATTTGGGTAAATTTGTGGCAGATTTTGGGGACATTTGGGGGGATTTGGGGGCATTTGGTGGAGATTTGGGGGGATTTGGGGTAAATTTGGGGCAGTTTTGGGTAAATTTGGGGAGATTTGGGTGGATTTAGGGGAGATTTGGGGCTGATTTGGAATTTTGGGGAGAGATTTGGGGGGATTTGGGTAAATTTGTGGCAGATTTTGGGGACATTTGGGGAGATTTTGGGGGAGATTTGGGAAGATTTGGGGGGATTTGGGGTAAATTTGGGAGGATTTGGGGGAGATTTGGGGGGGATTTGGGGGGACTTAGGGGGGATTTGGGGCAGTTTTGGAATTTTGGGGCAGTTTTGGGGGGATTTGGGGCAGTTTGGGGAGAGATTTGGGGGAGTTTGGGGAAGATTTTGGGGGGATTTGGGGTTAATTTGGGGCAGTTTTGGAATTTTGAGGGAGATTTGGGGCAGTTTGGGGGGAGATTTGGAGGAATTTGGGGTAAATTTGGGGGGATTTGGGGCAGATTTGGGGGATTTGGGAGGATTTGGGGGGATTTGGGGCAGTTTTGGGTAAATTTGGGTAAATCTGGGTGGATTTAGGGGAATTTTGGGGACATTTGGGGGGATTTGGGGTAAATTTGGGTAAATTTGGGGGGGTTTGGGGCAGTTTGGGGGATTTGGGGTAAATTTGGGGCAGATTTGGGGCAGTTTTGGAATTTTGAGTGGGATTTGGGGCAGTTTGGGGGAAATTTGAGGGGATTTTGGGGAGATTTGGGGCAGATTTGGGGCAGTTTTGGAATTTTGGGGCAGATTTGGGGCAGATTTATGGAAATTTGGGGCTGATTTGGGGGGATTTGGGGCCAATCTGGGAAGATTTGGAATTTTGGGGTCGATTTTGGGGCAGATTTGCAGCAGTTTCAGATTTTTTGGGCACTTTTGGAGCTGCTTTGGGGCAGATTTGGAATTTTGGGGCATTTTTGGGGCTGATTTGGGACCAATTTGGGGCAGTTTGGGGCAAATTTGGGGCCAATCTGGGAAGATTTGGGGCTGATTTGGAATTTTTGGGGCACTTTAGGGGAGATTTGGGGCAGATTTGGAATTTTGGGGCATTTTTGGGGCTGATTTGGGATCAATTTGGGGCAATTTTGGGGGAGAATTTGAATTTTGGGGCAGTTTTGGAGCAAATTTGGGGCAGATTTGGGAATTTTGGGGCAGATTTGAGGCAGTTTTGGCAGAGTTCTTGAATTTTGAGGAATTTTTGGAGCTGTTTTGGGGCAGATTTGGAATTTTGGGGCAGTTTGGAGCTGATTTGGGACCAATTCGGGGCAATTTTGGGGCACTTTTGACACAGTTTTAGAATTTTGGAGCCGATTTGGGGCAGTTTGGGGGAAATTTGGGGCCAATCCTGGAAGATTTGAGGCTGATTTGGAATTTTTGGGGCAGTTTCAGGGGTCGATTTGGGGAAATTTGGGGCAGTTTTGAGGCTGGTTTGGAATTTTGGGGCAGTTTTGGGGCAGTTTTTGCATTTTGGGGCATTTTTGGAGCCAATTTGGGGCTGATTTGGAAATTTTGGGGCAGATTTGAGGCATTTTTGGAGCTGTTTTGGGGCAGATTTGGAATTTTGGAGCCGATTTGGGGCAGTTTGGGGGAAATTTGGGGCCAATCCGGGAAGATTTGGGGCAGATCTGGAATTTTGGGGCAGTTTGGGGCTGATTTGGGACCAATTCGGGGCAATTTTGGGGCACTTTTGACACAGTTTTAGAATTTTGGAGCAGATTTGGGGCAGATTTGGGGAAATTTGGGGCCAATCCGGGAAGATTTGGGGAAGTTTTGGAATTTTGGGGCAGTTTCAGGGTCAATTTGGGGGAATTTGGGGCAGTTTTGGGGCTGATTTGGAATTTTTGGGGCAGATTTGGAATTTTGGGGCATTTTTGGGGCTGATTTGGGATCAATTTGGGGCAATTTTGGGGGAGATTTTGAATTTTGGGGCAGTTTTGGAGCAAATTTGGGGCAGATTTGGGAATTTTGGGGCAGATTTGAGGCAGTTTTGGCAGAGTTCTTGAATTCTGAGGAATTTTTGGAGCTGTTTTGGGGCAGATTTGGAATTTTGGGGCATTTTTGGGGCTGATTTGGGCCCAATTCGGGGCAATTTTGGGGCACTTTTGACACAGTTTTAGAATTTTGGAGCCGATTTGGGGCAGTTTGGGGGAAATTTGGGGCCAATCTGGGAAGATTTGGGGCTGATTTGGAATTTTTGGGGCACTTTAGGGGAGATTTGGGGCAGATTTGGAATTTTGGGGCAGATTTGAGGCATTTTTGGAGCTGTTTTGGGGCAGATTTGGAATTTTGGAGCCGATTTGGGGAAATTTGGGGCCAATCTGGGAAGATTTGGGGAAGTTTTGGAATTTTGGGGCAGTTTCAGGGTCGATTTGGGGGAATTTGGGGAATTTTGGGGCTGATTTGGAATTTTTGGGGCAGATTTGGAATTTTGGGGCATTTTTGGGGCTGATTTGGGACCAATTTGGGGCAATTTTGGGGAAGTTCTTGAATTTTGGGGCAGTTTTGGGGCTGATTTTGGAATTTTGGGGCAGTTTTGGAGCCAATTTGGGGCAGATTTGGGAATTTTGGGGCAGATTTGGGGCAGATTTTGAATTTTGGGGCAGTTTTGGGGCAGTTTTTTGAGTTTTGGGGCGGATTTGGGGAATTTTGGGGCATTTTGGGTGGATTTGGGGCAGTTTTGGGGCTGGGGGTGTCTCCGTGTCACCCCCCCCGTGTCCCCCCCTGTGCTCAGGGGCTGCGGGGAGCTGGACTGGGATGGACTGGGATGGACTGGGATGGACTGGGATGAACTGGGATGGACTGGGAGAGACTGGGATGGGACTGGGATGGACTGGGATGGACTGGGATGGACTGGGATGGACTGGGATTGAACTGGGATGGACTGGGATTAAACTGGGATTGAACTGGGATGAACTGGGATGGACTGGGATGGACTGGGATGGACTGGGATGGACTGGGATTGAACTGGGTTATACTGGGATTAAACTGGGATTGAACTGGGATGAACTGGGATGGACTGGGATGAACTGGGATTGAACTGGGATTGAACTGGGATTGAACTGGGATTGAACTGGGAGGGGACTGGGGTTATACTGGGATGGACTGGGATGGACTGGGGTTATACTGGGAGGGACTGGGATTAAACTGGGATTGAACTGGGAACAGACTGGGTTATACTGGGATTAAACTGGGATTGAACTGGGAAAGACTGGGATGAACTGGGATTGAACTGGGAGGGGACTGGGGTTATACTGGGATGAACTGGGATGGACTGGGATGGACTGGGAACAGACTGGGTTATACTGGGATTAAACTGGGATTGAACTGGGATGGACTGGGAGGGGACTGGGATTGAACTGGGAACAGACTGGGTTATACTGGGATTGAACTGGGATTGAACTGGGATGGACTGGAGCACACTGGGAGCTGTACTGGTGTGTACTGGTGTGTACTGGTGTGTACTGGTGCCGTACTGGGAGCGGGAAGTGCCCTTGGTCCTTGTGCTCGTCCTGTCCCAGTTCATCCCAGTTCAATCCCAGTTCAACCCAGTCCATCCCAGTTCATCCCAGTCCCTCCCAGTCCATCCCAGTTCAATCCCAGTTCATCCCAGTCCATCCCAGTTCAATCCCAGTTCAATCCCAGTCCATCCCAGTATAACCCCTGTCCATCCCAGTCCATCCCAGTTCAATCCCAGTTCATCCCAGTCCCCCCCAGTCCCCCCCAGTCCATCCCAGTCCCCCCCAGTCCATCCCAGTTCCCCCCAGTCCCTCCCAGTCCCCCCCAGTTCATCCCAGTCCCTCCCAGTCCCTCCCAGTCCATCCCAGTCCATCCCAGTCCCTCCCAGTCCATCCCAGTATAATCCCAGTCCCTCCCAGTCCATCCCAGTTCAATCCCAGTTCATCCCAGCCCATCCCAGTTCAATCCCAGTTCATCCCAGTTCAATCCCAGTCCATCCCAGTCCATCCCAGTCTCTCCCAGTCCATCCCAGTCCATCCCAGTTCAATCCCAGTCCATCCCAGTTCAATCCCAGTCCATCCCAGTCCATCCCAGTTCATCCCAGTCCCTCCCAGTCTCTCCCAGTCCCGTACTGGTCCCGCTCCAGTTCTCGCTCCGCTGCCCCGCCGGCTCCTTGTGCCGCCCCTCCCCCCTCCCCAAATTCCCCTCCCCAAATTCCCCCCAGCACTCCCAGTACCCCCAAATCCCCCTCCCCAGTACCCCCAGTATCCCCCTCCCCAAATCTTCCCAGTACCCCCAGCACCCCCAAATCCCCCTCCCCAAATCCTCCCAGTATCCCCCAGTATCCCCAGCACTCCCAGTATCCCCCAGTATCCCCCAGTATCCCCCTCCCCAAATCCTCCCAGTACCCCCAGTGTCCCCAGTATCCCAAATCCCCCTCCCCAAATTCCCCCAGCACCCCCAGCACCCCCAGCACTCCCAGTATCCCCCAGTATCCCCCAGTATCCCCCTCCCCAAATTCCCCCAGTATCCCCCTCCCCCTCCCCAAATTCCCCAGTATCCCCCAGTATCCCCAGCACCCCCAGTATCCCCCTCCCCAGTGTCCCCAGTATCCCCCTCCCCAAATTCCCCCAGTATCCCCAGTACCCCCAAATCCCCCTCCCCAAACTCGCCCAGCACCCCCAGTATCCCCCAGTATCCCCCTCCCCAAATCCTCCCAGTATCCCCAGTATCCCCCTCCCCAAATTCCCCCAGTATTCCCCAGTATCCCCAAATCCCATTCCCCAAATCCTCCCAGTACCCCCAGTATTCCCAGCCTGCCCCTCCCCAATTCCAGCCCCCTCCCCAATTCCAGCCCCCTCCCCAATTCCTGCACCCCCTCCCCAATTCCAGCCCCCTCCCCAATTCCAGCCCCCTCCCCAATTCCGGCCCCCTCCCCAATTCCGGCCCCCTCCCCAATTCCTGCACCCCCTCCCCAATTCCGGCACCCCCTCCCCAATTCCAGCCCCCTCCCCAATTCCGGCCCCCTCCCCAATTCCTGCACCCCCTCCCCAATTCCTGCACCCCCTCCCCAATTCCGGGCCCCCTCCCCAATTCCGGCCCCCTCCCCAATTCCTGTACCCCCTCCCCAATTCCAGCCCCCTCCCCAATTCCTGCACCCCCTCCCCAATTCCGGCCCCCTCCCCAATTCCGGGCCCCTCCCCAATTCCGGGCCCCCTCCCCAATTCCAGCCCCCTCCCCAATTCCGGGCCCCCTCCCCAATTCCAGCCCCCTCCCCAATTCCGGCCCCCTCCCCAATTCCAGCCCCCTCCCCAATTCCAGCCCCCTCCCCAATTCCGGCCCCCTCCCCAATTCCAGCCCCCTCCCCAATTCCTGCACCCCCTCCCCAATTCCAGCCCCCTCCCCAATTCCTGCACCCCCTCCCCAATTCCGGGCCCCCTCCCCAATTCCAGCCCCCTCCCCAATTCCAGCCCCCTCCCCAATTCCTGCCCCCTCCCCAATTCCAGCCCCCTCCCCAATTCCGGGCCCCCTCCCCAATTCCGGCCCCCTCCCCAATTCCGGCCCCCTCCCCAATTCCTGCACCCCCTCCCCAATTCCTGCACCCCCTCCCCAATTCCAGCCCCCCTCCCCAATTCCTGCACCCCCTCCCCAATTCCAGCACCCCCTCCCCAATTCCTGCACCCCCTCCCCAATTCCGGCCCCCTCCCCAATTCCTGCCCCCTCCCCAATTCCGGCCCCCTCCCCAATTCCGGCCCCCTCCCCAATTCCTGCCCCCTCCCCAATTCCAGCCCCCTCCCCAATTCCGGGCCCCCTCCCCAATTCCAGCCCCCTCCCCAATTCCAGCCCCCTCCCCAATTCCTGCACCCCCTCCCCAATTCCGGGCCCCCTCCCCAATTCCTGCCCCCTCCCCAATTCCAGCCCCCTCCCCAATTCCAGCCCCCTCCCCAATTCCTGCACCCCCTCCCCAATTCCGGGCCCCCTCCCCAATTCCTGCCCCCTCCCCAATTCCGGCCCCCTCCCCAATTCCAGCCCCCTCCCCAATTCCTGCCCCTCTCCGCTCTGTCCCTGCCCGGCCGCCGTCGCGGCCGCTCCCAGAACCAGAACCGGGTCCTAGAGCCGGAACCGGAGCCGGAGCCTTTCCCTCCCTCCCGGCCCGGCCGCGGCGCCCCCCGGGCCCGACCCCCTCCCCAATTCCCCGGGGGGGCTGCGGCGATGCGGCCGCGCCCCCCTCCCCTCCCCCACCATGTCCCGCCGCCGCGCCCCCTCCCCCCGCGCCGCCGCCCCCTCCCCCGCGCCCCCGCTCTCGTCCAGCTGGCCCCTGCTGGGACCCCCCCGCCGCAGCGTCTGGTACATCTACAGGTACGGGGAGACCCCCCCGGGACCCCCCCGGGACCGGGAGCCGACCCCCGCCCATCCCCCACCCCCCGCTCGCAGCGGGATCTCCGGCACCGGCATTGTGGGGAGGGGTTGTGGGGAGAGACCCCCCCGCCCCCACCCGTGTCACTCTCGGGACCCCCACGGGACCCCCCCGGGACCGGGACCCCCTCCCCCGGGACCCCCCCCGTGTCACCGGGACCCCCCCGGGACCGGGACCGGGACCCCGGGACCGGGACCACCCCCCCCGGGACCCTCCCGGGACCGGGACCACCCCCCGGGACCCCCCCCAATGTCACCGGGACCCCCCCGGTACCGGGACCACCCCCCGGTACCGGGACCCCCTCCCCCGGGACCCTCCGGGACCCCCCCCCCATCCATCCCTGTCCCATGTGGGGAGGGGTCGTGGGGAGAGACCCCCCCACCCCCCCCGTGTCACTCTCGGGACCCCCCCGGGACCCCCCCAATGTCACCGGGAGCCCCCGGTACCGGGACCACCCCCCCGGGACCCCCCCCGTGTCACCGGGACCCCCCCGGGACCGGGACCGGGACCCCGGGACCGGGACCACCCCCCCCGGGACCCTCCCGGGACCGGGACCACCCCCCGGGACCCCCCCCGTGTCACCGGGACCCCCCCGGGACCGGGACCCCCTCCCCCGGGACCCTCCGGGACCTCCCCGGTACCGGGACCACCCCCCCGGGACCCCCCCCGTGTCACCGGGACCCCCCCGGTACCGGGACCCCCCCCCAGCCCATCCCCCCCTGTCCCCAGCAGGGTCCCGGTGTCACCCCAAATGTCCCCGGGACCCCTCCCCATGTCCCCCCCTCCCCCAGGACCCCCCAATGTCCCCAAATGTCACCCCCAGACCCCCAATGTCCCCAGATGTCCCCTCCAGACCCCCCAGTGTCCCCAAATGCCCCCCCCAGGACCCCAAATGTCACCCCCAGACCCCCCAATGTCCCCAAATGTCCCCTCCAGGACCCCAAATGTCACCCCCAGGACCCCAAATGTCACCCCCAGACCCCCCAGACCCCAAATGTCACCCCCAGACCCCCCAGGACCCCAAATGTCACCCCCAGGACCCCAAATGTCACCCCCAGACCCCAAATGTTCCCCCAGACCCCCCAGACCCCAAATGTCACCTCCAGGACCCCCAATGTCCCCAAATGTCACCCCCAGACCCCAGATGTCACCCCCAGGACCCCAAATGTCCCCTCCAGGACCACAAATGTTGCCCCCAGACCCCCCAATGTCCCCTCGTGTTCCCCCAGACCCCCCAGTGTCCCCAAATGTCCCCCCCAGGACCCCAAATGTCACCCCCAGACCCCCCAGTGTCCCCCTGGGTGTCCCCATTGTGTCACCCCCCCAAATGTCCCCCCCAGGACCCCCCAATGTCCCCAAATGTCCCCTCCAGGACCCCAAATGTCACCCCCAGACCCCCAATGTCCCCTCGTGTCCTCCCAGATCCCCCCAATGTCCCCAAATGTCACCCCCAGACCCCCCAATGTCCCCAAATGTCACCCCCAGACCCCAAATGTCACCCCCAGGATCCCCCCAATGTCCCCAAATGTCCCCTCGTGTCCCCCCAGGACCCCAAATGTCCCCCCCCAGGACCCCCCCAATGTCCCCAAATGTCCCCCCCAGTGTCCCCTCGTGTCCCTTTGTCGCTGTTTGTCCCCTGGGGTGGCACGGGGGGGGTGGGGGAGGGGACAGGGGGTGGGGGAGGGGACACGGGTGTGGGGGGAGGGGCTGGCAGGGGACGCGGCGGCCACGTGACCTCACGGGCCATCGATGTCCCCACCTTGTGTCACCCGGGTGTCCCCAAATCTGCCTCAAATGTCCCCAAATCTGCCCCAATGTCCCCAAATCCACCTCAACATCCCCATCTCTGCCATGTCCCCCAATGTCCCCAATATCCCCCCAATGTCCCCAATGTCCCCAATGTCCCCAATGTCCCCGATGTCCCCAATGTCCCCCCAATGTCCCCATTGTCCCCAATGTCCCCCGATGTCCCCAATGTCCCCAATCCCCCCAATGTCCCCAATGTCCCCATTGTCCCTGGTGTCCCCAATGTCCCCCAATGTCCCCAATGTCCCAAATCCCCCCAATGTCCCCAATGTCCCCGATGTCCCAAATGTCCCCAATGCCCCCAATGTCCCCCCAATGTCCCCAATGTCCCCGGTGTCCCCCCAATGTCCCCTCAATGCCCCCAATGTCCCCCCAATGTCCCCGGTGTCCCCAATGTCCCCAATGTCCCCAATGTCCCCCCAATGTCCCCACTGTCCCCAATGTCCCCAATGTCCCCAATGTCCCCAATCCCCCCAATGTCCCCAATGTCCCCAATGTCCCCTCAATGTCCCCACTGTCCCCAATGTCCCCAATGTCCCCAATGTCCCCAATGTCCCCGGTGTCCCCAATCCCCCCAATGTCCCCAATGTCCCCAATGTCCCCTCAATGTCCCCACTGTCCCCAATGTCCCCAATGTCCCCAATGTCCCCTCAATGTCCCCACTGTCCCCAATGTCCCCAATGTCCCCGATGTCCCCAATGTCCCCAATGTCCCCAATGTCCCCGGTGTCCCCCCAATGTCCCCACTGTCCCCAATGTCCCCAATGTCCCCAATGTCCCCGATCCCCCCAATGTCCCCAATGTCCCCAATGTCCCCTCAATGTCCCCACTGTCCCCAATGTCCCCAATGTCCCCGATGTCCCCAATGTCCCCGATGTCCCCAATGTCCCCAATGTCCCCAATGTCCCCTCAATGTCCCCAATGTCCCCAATGTTCCCCCGATGTCCCCAGTGATTACATCATCAAGGAGAAGACGGTGCTGCTGCAGAAGAAGGACAGCGAGGGCTTCGGCTTCGTCCTGCGGGGGGCCAAGGGTGAGGGGACATCGGGGACATTGGGGACATTGGGGACACTGAGGGGACATTGGGGACACCGGGGGGACATTGGGGACATCGGGGACATTGGGGACATTGGGGACACCGGGGGGACATTGGGGACATCGGGGACATTGGGGACATTGGGGACAGCGAGGGCTTCGGCTTCGTGCTGCGGGGGGCCAAGGGTGAGGGGACACTGAGGGGACATTGGGGACATTGGGGACACTGAGGGGACATCGGGGACATTGGGGGGACACTGAGGGGACATTGGGGACATTGGGGACATTGGGGACATTGGGGACACCGGGGGGACATTGGGGACACTGGGGACATCGGGGGGACATCGGGGACATTGGGGACAGCGAGGGCTTCGGCTTCGTGCTGCGGGGGGCCAAGGGTGAGGGGACACTGAGGGGACATCGGGGGACACTGGGGGGACATTGGGGGGGATTGGGGGGACTGAGGACATTGGGGACATTGGGGGGGATTGGGGACAATGGGGACATTGGGGACACTGGGGACAGCGAGGGCTTCGGCTTCGTGCTGCGGGGGGCCAAGGGTGAGGGGACACTGAGGGGACATCGGGGGACACTGGGGGGACATTGGGGGGGATTGGGGGGACTGAGGACATTGGGGACATTGGGGGGGATTGGGGACAATGGGGACATTGGGGACACTGGGGACAGCGAGGGCTTCGGCTTCGTCCTGCGGGGGGCCAAGGGTGAGGGGACACTGAGGGGACACTGAGGGGACACTGAGGGGACACTGGGGACATCGGGGACCTTGGGGGGACATTGGGGACATTGGGGACACTGGGGATGTCAGGGGGATTGGGGACACTGGGGGGGATTGGGGTCATTGGGGACATCTGGGGACACTGGGGGGACATCGGGGACACTGGGGACATTGGGGACATCAAGGGGACATTGGGGACATTGGGGAAATCTGGGGACACTGGGGACAGCGAGGGCTTCAGCTTCGTGCTGCGGGGGGCCAAGGGTGAGGGGACACTGGGGACACTGAGGGGACATTGGGGACATTGGGGACATCGGGGGGACCTTGGGGAGACACTGGGGACATTGGGGACATCGGGGGATTGGGGACATTGGGGGGACATTGGGGGGACATCAGGGGGACATTGGGGACATCAGGGGGACATCGAGGGGACATTGGGGACAATGCGGGTGATTGGGGACCTTGGGGACATTTGGGACAGGGGGGACATTGGGAGAGTGGGGGGACCTTGGAGACTTTGGGGACATTTGGGGACATTGGGGACACTTTGAGAACCTTCCTTGGGGACATTTCAGGACACTTGGGGGGACTTTGGGGACACTTGGGGACACTTGGGGGGTGCTGGAGGGTCCCTGGGTGGCCCCAGAGGAATTTTGGGAATTTTTGGGGAGAATTTTGGGAATTTTATTGAAATTTTTGGGGGGAAATTTTGGGTTTTTTGGGGAGGATTTGGGGAATTTTATTGAAATTTTTTGGGGGAAATTTTGGGAATTTTTGGGGAGAATTTTGGGAATTTTATTGAAATTTTTAGGGCGAATTTTGGGAATTTTTGGAGAGAATTTTGGGAATTTTATTGAAAATTTTTGGGGAAATTTTGGGAATTTTGGGGGTGGATTTGGGGAATTTTATTGAGATTTTTTTAGGGGAAATTTTGGGTTTTTGGGGGAGAACTTTGGGAATTTTATGGAAATTTTTGGGGGGAATTTTGGGAATTTTTGGGGAGAATTTTGGGAATTTTATTGAGATTTTTTAGGGGAAATTTTGGGGATTTGGGGGAGAATTTTGAGAATTTTATTTAAATTTTTTGGGGAAATTTTGGGAATTTTGGGGTTGGATTTGGGGAATTTTATTGAAATTTTTAGGGGAAATTTTGGGGATTTGGGGGAGAATTTATTTTGGGATTTTGGGATTTTTTGAAGGGATTTTGGGATTATTTTAATTTTTTGGGGGGGAAACATTTTGGGAGCTTTTATTTTAAATTTCAACATTAATTTTCATTTAATTTCTCATTTTTCGGGGGCGATTTTTAAAATTTTTTTAAAAATTTTTTTTAAAATTTTTTTTAAAATTTTTTTTAAATTTTTTTTTAAATAATTTTTTAATATTTTTTAACATTTTTTAAATTTTTTTTTTAAAATTTGGGAATTTTTTGGGGTTGGGATTTGGGGATTATTTTAATTTTTTGGGAACATTTTCGGGGCGATTCGGGCTTTTATTTTAAATTTCAATATTAATTTTCATTACTTATATTAATGAAATATTAACTCTAATTAATTAAAATGTTAATTTTAACCTGCATTTATATTATATTATATTATATTATATTACATTATATTATATTATATTATATTATATTATATTATATTATATTATATTATATTATATTATATTATATTTTTATTAATTTTAATTCTTATTATTTATTTTTCAAAAGTAGAACATTTTAATTAATTAAAAATATTAATTTTTCATTTTTCGGGGGTAATTTTTAAAATTTTTTTTTAATTTTTTTTTTTTTTTTAATTTTTAAATTTTCTTAAAAAATTTTCTTTTTAAATCAGGGAATTTTGGGGTGGGATTTGGGGATTATTTTAATTTTTTGGGAACATTTTGGGGTCTTTAATTTTATATTTCAATATTAATTTTCATTTAAATTTTCATTTTTCAGGGGCAGTTTTGAAAGTTTTTTTTAAAACTTTTTTATAATTTTTTTTTAAATTTGGGAATTTTTGGGGGTGGGATTTGGGGATTTTTTGGGTTGGGATTTGGGGATTATTTTAATTTTTTGGGAACATTTTGGGATGTTTAATTTTAAATTTCAATATTAATTTTCACTTAATTTCTCATTTTTCGGGGACAATTTTTAAATTTTTTTTAAAATTTTTTTAAAAATTATTTTAAATTTTTTTAAAAAAACCGTGAATTTTTGGGGTGGAATTTTGGGATTATTTTATTTTTTTGGGAACATTTTGGGATCTTTAATTTTAAATTTCAATATTATTTTTCATTTAATTTCTCATTATTCAGGGATAATTTTTTTTTTAATTTTTTAAATTTTTTTAAAATTTTTTTTTAAATTTGGGAATTTTTTGGGGGTGGGATTTGGGGATTTTTTGGGTTGGGATTTGGGGATTATTTTAATTTTTTGGGAACATTTTGGGAGCTTTAATTTTAAATTTCATTATTAATTTTCATTTAATTTCTCATTTTTCAGGGGCAATTTTTTTGATTTTTTTTTTAATTTTTTTTAAATTTTTTTTAAATTTTTTTTTAAAAATCCGGGAATTTTTTGGGGTGTGATTTGGTTAAAATTTTTTTAAAATTTTTATTTAAAAATTGGGAATGTTTTGGGATGGGATTTTGGGATTATTTTATTTTTTTGGGGGAACATTTTGGGCGCTTTTATTTTAAATTTCAACATTAATTTTCATTTAATTTCTCATTTTTCGGGGGCGATTTTTTGATTTTTTTTTTTAATTTTTTTTAAAAATCCGGGAATTTTTTGGGGTGGGATTTGGGGATTATTTTAATTTTTTGGGAACATTTTGGGAGCTTTAATTTTAAATTTCATTATTAATTTTCATTTAATTTCTCATTTTTCGGGGGCAATTTTTTTGATTTTTTTTTTTAATTTTTTTTAAAAACCCGGGAATTTTTGGGGTGTGATTTGGGGATTATTTTATTTTTTGGGGGGAACATTTTGGGAGCTTTAATTTTAAATTTCAATATTAATTTTCATTTAATTTCTCTTTTTTTGGGGACAATTTTTAAAATTTTTTTTTTTAATTTTTTTAAAAATTTTTTTAAAAATCTGGGAATTTTGGGTTGGGATTTGGGGATTATTTTAATTTTTTGGGAACATTTTGGGAGCTTTAATTTTAAATTTCACAATTAATTTTCATTTAATTTCTCATTTTTCCGGGACAATTTTTAAAATTTTTTTAAAATTTTTTTTAAAATTATTTTAAATTTTTTTTAAAAACCCGGGAATTTTTTGGGTGGAATTTTGGGATTATTTTATTATTTTGGGGAACATTTTGGGAGCTTTAATTTCAAATTTCAACATTAATTTTCATTTAATTTCTCATTTTTCGGGGACAATTTTTAAAATTTTTTTTTGAAAATTTTTTTTAATTTTTTTTAAAATTTTTTTTTAAATTTGTGAATTTTTTTGGGTGGGATTTGGGTGTTTTTGGGGGGTCTCTGACGCCCCCTCCCCCCACAGCGCAGACCCCCATCGAGGAGTTCACCCCCACCCCGGCATTCCCCGCCCTGCAGTACCTGGAGTCCGTGGATGAGGGGGGCGTGGCCTGGAGGGCGGGACTGCGCATGGGCGACTTCCTGATCGAGGTGAGGCCACGCCCACAGCTGGGGACACCTGGGGACACACCTGGGGACAGCTGGGGACAGCTGGGGACACCTGGGGACAGCTGGGGACACACCTGGGGACACCTGGGGCACACCTGGGGACAACCAGGGACACACCTGGGGACAGCCAGGGACACACCTGGGACACCTGAACACACCTGGACACAGCTGGGGACACCTGGGGACACCTGGAGACAGCTGGGGACACCTGGGGACAGCTGGACACACCTGGGGACACCTGGGGACAACCAGGGACACACCTGGGGACAGCCAGGGATACACCTGGGATACCTGAACACACCTGGACACAGCTGGACACACCTGGGGACACCTGGAGACAGCTGGGGACAGCTGGACACACCTGGGGACAACTGGGGACACACCTGGACACACCTGGGACACACCTGAGGACAACTGGCGACAGCTGGGGTCACACCTGGACACACCTGGGACACCTGGGGACACCTGGGGACAGCTGGGGACATGGGGACACACCTGGGACACAGCTGGGGACAGCTGGGGACACACCTGGGCACTCCCAAACCTCCCCCCGGGACCCTCTGGACACACCTGGGGACACCGGGAGGCTCCTGGACACACCTGGACACACCTGGACACACCTGGGGGCACCCACGGGACCCCCCTCGTGTGTGTGAGTGCACACAGGTGTGCTCAGGTGCGTGTAAACACCTGCACAGGTGTGCAGGTGTGTAACTCCAGATGTGCACAGGTGTGTAACTCCAGGTGTGCAGGTGTGTAAATCCAGGTGTGCCAGGTGTGCACAGGTGTGTAACTCCAGGTGTGCTCAGGTGTGTAACTCCAGGTGTGCAGGTGTGTAACTCCAGATGTGCACAGGTGTGTAACTCCAGGTGTGCACAGGTGTGTAACTCCAGATGTGCAGGTGTGTAACTCCAGATGTGCACAGGTGTGTAACTCCAGCTGTGCACAGGTGTGTAACTCCAGATGTGCACAGGTGTGTAACTCCAGATGTGCCAGGTGTGTAACTCCAGGTGTGCACAGGTGTGTAACTCCAGGTGTGCCAGGTGTGCACAGGTGTGTAACTCCAGGTGTGCCAGGTGTGTAACTCCAGGTGTGCACAGGTGTGTAACTCCAGATGTGCACAGGTGTGTAACTCCAGGTGTGCACAGGTGTGTAACTCCAGATGTGCACAGGTGTGTAACTCCAGGTGTGCACAGGTGTGTAACTCCAGATGTGCACAGGTGTGTAACTCCAGGTGTGCAGGTGTGTAACTCCAGGTGTGCCAGGTGTGTAACTCCAGATGTGCACAGGTGTGTAACTCCAGGTGTGCAGGTGTGTAACTCCAGGTGTGCCAGGTGTGTAACTCCAGGTGTGCACAGGTGTGTAACTCCAGATGTGCACAGGTGTGTAACTCCAGGTGTGCAGGTGTGTAACTCCAGGTGTGCAGGTGTGTAACTCCAGGTGTGCCAGGTGTGTAACTCCAGGTGTGCAGGTGTGTAACTCCAGGTGTGCCAGGTGTGTAACTCCAGGTGTGCAGGTGTGTAACTCCAGGTGTGCACAGGTGTGTAACTCCAGGTGTGCCAGGTGTGTAACTCCAGGTGTGCAGGTGTGTAACTCCAGGTGTGCACAGGTGTGTAACTCCAGGTGTGCCAGGTGTGTAACTCCAGGTGTGCAGGTGTGTAACTCCAGATGTGCACAGGTGTGTAACTCCAGGTGTGCAGGTGTGTCACTCCAGGTGTGCCAGGTGTGCACAGGTGTGTAACTCCAGGTGTGCAGGTGTGTAACTCCAGGTGTGCAGGTGTGTAACTCCAGGTGCGCACAGGTGTGTAACTCCAGTTGTGCACAGGTGTGTAACTCCAGATGTGCTCAGGTGTGTAACTCCAGATGTGCACAGGTGTGTAACTCCAGATGTGCTCAGGTGTGTAACTCCAGATGTGCTCAGGTGTGTAACTCCAGATGTGCACAGGTGTGTAACTCCAGGTGTGCACAGGTGTGTAACTCCAGGAGTGCCAGGTGTGCCCAGGTGTGTAACTCCAGATGTGCACAGGTGTGTTCAGGTGTGCCAGGTGTGTAACTCCAGGTGTGCAGGTGTGTAACTCCAGGTGTGCACAGGTGTGTAACTCCAGGTGTGCAGGTGTGTAACTCCAGATGTGCACAGGTGTGTAACTCCAGGTGTGCCCAGGTGTGTAACTCCAGGTGTGCACAGGTGTGTAACTCCAGGTGTGCCAGGTGTGCCCAGGTGTGTAACTCCAGGTGTGCACAGGTGTGTAACTCCAGGTGTGCCAGGTGTGTAACTCCAGGTGTGCACAGGTGTGTAACTCCAGGTGTGCACAGGTGTGTAACTCCAGGTGTGCAGGTGTGTAACTCCAGGTGTGCAGGTGTGTAACTCCAGGAGTGCCAGGTGTGCCCAGGTGTGTAACTCCAGATGTGCACAGGTGTGTTCAGGTGTGCCAGGTGTGTAACTCCAGGTGTGCAGGTGTGTAACTCCAGGTGTGCACAGGTGTGTAACTCCAGGTGTGCAGGTGTGTAACTCCAGATGTGCACAGGTGTGTAACTCCAGGTGTGCCCAGGTGTGTAACTCCAGGTGTGCACAGGTGTGTAACTCCAGGTGTGCCAGGTGTGCCCAGGTGTGTAACTCCAGGTGTGCACAGGTGTGTAACTCCAGGTGTGCACAGGTGCGTAACTCCAGGTGTGCAGGTGTGTAACTCCAGGTGTGCACAGGTGTGTAACTCCAGGTGTGCCAGGTGTGTAACTCCAGGTGTGCAGGTGTGTAACTCCAGATGTGCACAGGTGTGTAACTCCAGGTGTGCAGGTGTGTAACTCCAGGTGTGCACAGGTGTGTAACTCCAGTTGTGCACAGGTGTGTAACTCCAGATGTGCTCAGGTGTGTAACTCCAGGTGTGCACAGGTGTGTAACTCCAGATGTGCTCAGGTGTGTAACTCCAGATGTGCTCAGGTGTGTAACTCCAGATGTGCACAGGTGTGTAACTCCAGGTGTGCACAGGTGTGTAACTCCAGGAGTGCCAGGTGTGCCCAGGTGTGTAACTCCAGGTGTGCACAGGTGTGTAACTCCAGGTGTGCCCAGGTGTGTAACTCCAGGTGTGCACAGGTGTGTAACTCCAGATGTGCCAGGTGTGTAACTCCAGGTGTGCACAGGTGTGTAACTCCAGGTGTGCCAGGTGTGTAACTCCAGGTGTGCACAGGTGTGTAACTCCAGGTGTGCACAGGTGTGTAACTCCAGGTGTGCAGGTGTGTAACTCCAGGTGTGCAGGTGTGTAACTCCAGATGTGCACAGGTGTGTAACTCCAGATGTGCCAGGTGTGTAACTCCAGATGTGCAGGTGTGTAGCTCCAGGTGTGCAGGTGTGTAACTCCAGGTGTGCCATGTGTGTAACTCCAGATGTGCCAGGTGTGTAACTCCAGGTGTGCCAGGTGTGCACAGGTGTGTAACTCCAGGTGTGCCAGGTGTGCACAGGTGTGTAACTCCAGGTGTGCCAGGTGTGTAACTCCAGGTGTGCACAGGTGTGTAACTCCAGGTGTGCCAGGTGTGCACAGGTGTGTAACTCCAGGTGTGCACAGGTGTGTAACTCCAGGTGTGCCAGGTGTGCACAGGTGTGTAACTCCAGGTGTGCACAGGTGTGTTCAGGTGTGCACAGGTGTGTAACTCCAGGTGTGCCAGGTGTCTGTGGATGTGTAACCACAGCTGCAGGTGTGCACAGGTGTGCTCAGGTGTGCTCAGGTGTGTGTGATCACCTGTCCAGGTGTGCTCAGGTGTGTTCAGGTGTGCCCAGGTGTGTAACTCCAGGTGTGTAGTTTCACATTCAGGCATGTCCAGGTGTGCTCAGGTGTGTGTGTGATCACCTGCACGGGTGTGCTCAGGTGTGTCCAGGTGTGCTCAGGTGTGCTCAGGTGTGTGTGATCACCTGTCCAGGTGTGCTCAGGTGTGTGTGATCACCTGTCCAGGTGTGCGCAGGTGTGTGTAAACACCCGCACAGGTGTGCTCAGGTGTGTGTGATGACCTGCACGGGTGTGCTCAGGTGTGCTCAGGTGTGTGTGATGACCTGCACAGGTGAGCTCAGGTGTGCTCAGGTGTGCTCAGGTGTGTGTGATGACCTGCACGGGTGTGCTCAGGTGTGCTCAGGTGTGCTCAGGTGTGTCCAGGTGTGCTCAGGTGTGTCCAGGTGTGTCCAGATGTGCTCAGGTGTGTGTGATGACCTGCACGGGTGTGCTCAGGTGTGCTCAGGTGTGTGTGATCACCTGTCCAGCTGTGTCTGGGTGTGTCCCCTGTGCTCTGTCCCAGGTCCCTGGTGTGACACCTGTGATGTCACACCTGTGATGTCACACCCCTGTGATGTCACACACCTGTGAGGTCACACACCCGTAATGTCACACACCTGTGATGTCACACACCTGTGATGTCACACCTGTGATGTCACACACCTGTCACACCTGTGTGATGTCACACACCTGTCACACCTGTGATGTCACACCTGTCACACCTTTGATGTCACACCTCTGATGTCACACCTGTCACACCTGTCACACCTGTCACACCTGTGATGTCTCACCTGTGATGTCTCACCTGTGATGTCTCACCTGTCTCACCTGCCCAGGTGAACGGTCAGAACGTGGTGAAGGTGGGGCACCGGCAGGTGGTGAACATGATCCTGTGTGTGTCACACACCTGTCACACCTGTGATGTCTCACCTGTCACACCTGTCTGTCCAGGTGAACGGTCAGAACGTGGTGAAGGTGGGGCACCGGCAGGTGGTGAACATGATCCGGCAGGGCGGGAACAGCCTCGTGCTCAAGGTGGTGATGGTGACGCGACACCCGGAACCCCCCGAGGGACCCCGGCGCAGGGGTGAGGACACCTGGGGACACCTGGGGACACCTGGGGACACACCTGGGGCAGCTGGGGACAGCCAGGGACAGCTGGGGACAGCTGGGGACACCTGAGGACAGCTGGGGACATCTGGGGACACCTGGGGACACACCTGGGGACACACCTGGGGACACACCTGGGGACACCTGGGGCAGCTGGGGACACCTGGGGACAGCTGGGGACAGCTGGGGACACCTGGGGACACACCTGGGACACACCTGGGGACACCTGGGGCAGCTGGGGACACCTGGGGACACCTGAGGACACCTGGGGACAGCTGGGGACAGCTGGGGACACACCTGGGGACAGCTGGGGACACCTGGGGACACCTGGAGTGTTCCTGGGGGACACCAGGGGACAGCTGGGGACACACCTGGGGACACCTGGAGACACCTGGGGACACCTGGGGACACACCTGGCCACACCTGGGGGTGTCTGAGGGTGTCTGGGGACACCTGGGGACACCTGGGGACACCTGGGGACACCTGGGGACACCTGGAGTGTTCCTGGGGGACACCAGGGGACAGCTGGGGACACACCTGGGGACACCTGGAGACACCTGGGGACACCTGGGGACACCCCTGGCCACACCTGGGGGTGTCTGAGGGTGTCTGGGGACACCTGGGGACACCTGGGGACACACCTGGGGACACCTGGAGACACCTGGGGACACCTGGGGACACACCTGGCCACACCTGGGGGTGTCTGAGGGTGTCTGGGGACACCTGGGGACACCTGGGGACACACCTGGGGACACCTGGGGTGTTCCTGGGGGGGCTCAGGTACCTGGCAGGGGGGGTTGGACACCTGAGGAGGGGTCTCAGGTAAATGGGGAGGGGTCCTGGACACCTTGGGGGGGTCTCAGGTAATTTGAGGAGGGGTCTCAGGACTCTCAGTTAATTCTGGGGTATCTCAGGTAATTTGGGGAGGGGTCCCGGTGGTCTCAGTTAATTTGGGGAGGGTCTCAGGTAATTTGGGGAGGGGTCCCGAGGCTCTCAGTTAATTTGGGGAGGGGTCCCGGTGGTCTCAGTTAATTGTGGGAGGGTCTCAGTTAATTTGGGGAGGGGTCCCGGTGGTCTCAGTTAATTGTGGGAGGGTCTCAGTTAATTTGGGGAGGGGTCCCGAGGCTCTCAGTTAATTTGGGGAGGGTCTCAGTTAATTTGAGGAGGGGTCCTGCTGCTCTCAGGCAATTCTGAGGACTCTCAGTTAATTTGGGGAGGGGTCCTGGGGCTCTCAGTTAATTATGGGGGTCTCAGTTAATTCGGGGAGGGGTCTCAGGACTCTCAGTTAATTCGGGGAGGGGTCTCGGTGGTCTCAGTTAATTTGGGGAGGGGTCCTGGGGCTCTCAGTTAATTCTGGGGGTCTCAGTTAATTTGGGGAGGGGTCTCAGGACTCTCAGGCAATTCTGGGGGGTCTCGGTAAATTTGAGGAGGGGTCCCGGCGGTCTCGGTTACTTCTGGGGGGGTCTCAGTTAATTTGGGGAGGGGTCCCGGGGGTCTCAGTTAATTCAGGGAGGGGTCCCGGTTAATTTGGGGAGGGGTCCTGGGGGTCTCACTTAATTCAGGGAGGGGTCCCGGGGGTCTCGGTAAATTTGGGGGCCTCTCAGGTAATTTGGGGAGGGGTCCCAGGACTCTCAGTTAATTCGGGGAGGGGTCCCAGCGGTCTCAGTTAATTGTGGGGGTGTCTCAGTTAATTTGGGGAGGGGTCTCAGGACTCTCAGTTAATTTGGGGAGGGGTCCCGGGGGTCACGGTTAATTTGGGGAGGGGTCCTGGTTAATTTGGGGAGGGGTCTCAGTTAATTCTGGGGGCTCTCAGTTAATTCGGGGAGGGGTCCCGGGGGTCGCGGTTAATTTGGGGAGGGGTCTCAGGACTCTCAGTTAATTTGGGGAGGGGTCGCGGTTAATTCTGGGGGTCGCGGTTAATTTGGGGAGGGGTCCCGGAGGTCGCGGTTAATTTGGGGAGGGGTCTCAGTTAATTCTGGGAGCTCTCAGTTAATTTGGGGAGGGGTCTCAGTTAATTTGGGGAGGGGTCTCAGTTAATTCCGGGGGTCTCAGTTAATTTGGGGAGGGGTCTCAGGACTCTCAGTTAATTCGGGGAGGGGTCCCGGGGGTCGCGGTTAATTTGGGGAGGGGTCTCAGGACTCTCAGTTAATTTGGGGAGGGGTCGCGGTTAATTCTGGGGGTCGCGGTTAATTTGGGGAGGGGTCCCGGAGGTCGCGGTTAATTTGGGGAGGGGTCTCAGTTAATTCTGGGAGCTCTCAGTTAATTTGGGGAGGGGTCTCAGTTAATTTGGGGAGGGGTCTCAGTTAATTCCGGGGGTCTCAGTTAATTTGGGGAGGGGTCTCAGGACTCTCAGTTAATTCGGGGAGGGGTCCCGGGGGTCGCGGTTAATTTGGGGAGGGGTCCCGGGGGTCGCGGTTAATTTGGGGAGGGGTCTCAGTTAATTCCGGGGGTCTCAGTTAATTTGGGGAGGGGTCCCAGCGGTCTCGGTTAATTCGGGGAGGGGTCTCAGTTAATTCTGGGGGTCTCAGTTAATTTGGGGAGGGGTCCCAGTTAATTTGGGGAGGGGTCTCAGGACCCTCAGTTAATTCGGGGAGGGGTCCCGGGGGTCGCGGTTAATTCGGGGAGGGGTCTCAGTTAATTCCGGGGGTCTCAGTTAATTTGGGGAGGGGTCTCAGGACCCTCAGTTAATTTGGGGAGGGGTCCCGGGGTCTGACGCCCCCTCCCCCCGCAGCCGCCCCCCCCCAGCCGCGGCGCCTCCCCGCCCCCGCCATCTCCCTGCGCTCCAAGTCCATGACGTCAGAGCTGGAGGAGATGGGTGAGGGGCGGGGGTCCCGGGGGTCCCGGGGGGGGGTCTGGGGGGTCCCGGGGGGGGGTCTGGGGGGTTTTGGGGGGTCCCGGGGGGGGTCTGGGGGGTTTTGGGGGTCCCGGGGAGTCCCGGAGGGGGGGGGTCTGGGGGGTTTTGGGGGGGATTTGGGGGGTCCTGAGGGGGTTTGGGGGGAGATTTTGGGGGGTTCCAGAAGGGTTTGGGGGGGATTTTGGGAGGTCCTGAGGGGTCCTGGGGGGCATTTTGGGGGGTCCCGGGGGGTCCTGGGGGGGTTTTGGGGGGTCCCGGGGGGATTTGGGGGGTCCTCAGGGGGTTTTGGGGGGGATTTTGGGGGGTTCCAGGAGGGTTTGGGGGGTCCTGGGGGGGTCTGAGGGGTCCTGGGAGGGTTTTGGGGGGTCCCGGGGGGGTTTGGGAGGGATTTGGGGGGTCTGGGGGGTCCTTAGGGGGGTTTTTGGGGGGGTCCCTGGAAGTTTTGGGGGGTCCTGGGGGGGTCTTGGGGGTTTTGGGGGCGATTTGAGGAGGTTTTGGGGGGTCCTGGGGGGGTTTGGGGGTCCCGGGGGGATTTTGGGGTCCCAGAGGAATTTGGGGAGGATTTTGGGGGGTCTCGAGGAGATTTGGGGGGGTCCTGGGGAGGATTTTGGGGGTCCCAGGAGGATTTTGGGGTCACTGAGGAATTTGGGGAGGGGTCCCGGAGAGGGTGGGGGAAGGGGGGGGGGGAAACCTCTTTGCTGACCTTTGACCTTTGACCTTTGACCTTTGACCTCCGGCCCCGCAGTGGAGAAGGGTGAGTGGGGGGGGGTCTCCGGACCCCCCTCGGGATTTCGGGAACCTCCCAAAATCCCCCCCAAAAAATCCCAAAAATCCCCCCAAAATCTCCCAAAATTTCCCGCAAAATCCCTGAAAATCCCCAAAATCCCCAAATCTCCCCCAAATTCCCCAAATTTTCCCCCAAAATTCCCAATTTTCCCCAAAAATCTTCCCAGAATTCCCTCCAAAACTCCAAATTTTCTCCCAAAACCTCCCCAAATCCCCCCAAAATTTCCCAAATTTCCTCAAAAATCCCCAAAATCCAGAATTTTTCCCCCCAAATCCCCAAATTTCCCCCAAATTTCCCCCAAATCCCCTGAAATTCCCTCAAAAATCCCCCCAAATCCCCAATTTTTCCCAAAATTCCCTCAAAATCCCCAAATTTCCCCCAAAATCCCCCCAAAATTTCCCAAATTTAATCAAAAATCCCCAATTTTTCCCTAAAACCCCCAAATTCCCAATTTTTCTCCCAAAATCTTCCCAGAATTTTCTCAAAATCTCCAAAATCTCCAAATTTTCTCCCCAAAACCCTCAAATTTTCCTCCAAAATCCCCCAAAATTTTCCCAAATTCCCCCAAAATCCCCAATTTTTTCCCAAAATCCCCAAATTTTCCCCCAAATCTTCCCAAAATTCCCTCAAAATCCCAAAATTTTCCCAAATTTTTTCTCCCAAAATTTCCCAAATTTAATCAAAAATCCCCTATTTTTCCCAAAATCCCCAAATTTTCTCCAGAATCCCCAATTTTTCCCCAAAATCTTCCCAGAATTCCCTCAAAATCCCCAAATTTTTCCCCCAAAATCCCCAAATTTTCCCCCAAAACCCCCCAAAATTCCCAATTTCCCCCCAATTTTCCCCAAAATTTTTCCCGAATTTTTCCCGAATTTTTCCCAAATTTTTCCCCCAAAATTCCCAATTTTCCCCCAAATTTTTCCCAAATTTTCCCGAATTTTCCCCAAATCCCCGAATTTTGCCCCAAATCCCCCCCAGTCCCCCCCTAACGCCTCTCGTGTCTCCCCAGTCTCCCCCTGGAAGAAGCGGAGTGGTGAGTGCCCCTTGCACACTCATTGCACACTCATTGCACACTCACCCCTTGCACACTCATTGCACACTCATCAAAAGCCCTTCGTGGGGTTTTTACACCCTTTGCACACTCCTTGCACACTCATCAAAAACCCTTTGTGGTGTTTTTAAGCCCTTTGCACACTCATTGCACACTCATTAAAAACCCTTCACGGTGTTTTTACTCCCCCTTGCACACTCCTTGCACATTCATTACACACTCATTGCACACTCATTAAATACCTATAATGGGGTTCTCACACTCATTGCACACCCCTTGCACACTCATCGAGAACCCTTCGTGCGCCTTGCACACTCATTAAAAACCCGTCATGGGGTTTTTACACCCCTTGCACACTCATCGCACCCTCGTGGGTCCTCCTGGGGCCTTGCACACTCATTGCACGCTCATTGAAAACACTTCATGGGGTTTTTACACCCCTTGCACACTCATTGCACAGCCCTTGCACACTCATTTAATACCCTTTGTGGGGTTTGCACACTCATTGCACACTCTTGGGTCCTCCTGGGGCCTTGCACGCTCATTGCACACTCATTGAGAACCCTTCGTGGGGTTTGCACTATCACTAAAAACCCTTTACGGGGTTTGCACGCCCCTTGCACACTCATTGCACACTCATTAAAAACCCTTCGCGGTGTTTTTACTCCCCCTTGCACACTCCTTGCACATTCATTACACACTCATTGCACACTCATTAAATACCCGTTATGGGGTTCTCACACCCTTTGCACACTCATGGCACACTCATTGCACACTTGTGCAAGGATTGGCACTGGCCTTGCACACTCATTAAAAACCCTTTATGAGGTTTTTTACGCCCCTTGCACACCCCTTGCACACTCATTGCACACTCATCGAGAACCCTTTGTGGGGTTTGCACCTCCCTTGCACACTCACAGGGCCTTGCACGCCCATTAAAAACCCTTTACAGGATTTGCACACCCATCGCACGCCCCTTGCACACCCATTAAAAACCCTTTGTGGGTTTTTTAAGCCCATTGCACGACCCTTGCACACTCATCAAAAACCCTTCAGGGGGTTTGCACGCTCATTAAAAACCCTTTACAAGGTTTTTACACCCCTTGCACACTCATTGCACACTCACGGGGCCTTGCACGCTCATCAAAAACCCTTCGCGGGGTTTTTACGCCCCTTGCACACTCATCGCACACTCACAGCCCCACCCCGGGGCCTTGCACGCTCATCCGACCCCCCCCAGCCTCTTGCACGCTCGTCGATTGCACGCCCAGCCCTTTGCACACTCATCGCCCCCTCCCCCGGCAAAACCCCCAAAATCTGACCCCAAAATCCCCCCAAAATCCCCAAAATCCTCCCCAAAATCCCCCAAATTCCCCCAAATCTGACCCTAAACCCTCCTGAACTTCCAAAATTCCCCCAAATCTCCCCAAATCCTCCCCAAAATCCCCCCCAAATCCCCCCAAAATCCCCCTCGAACCCCAAAATTCCCCAAAATCTCCCCCAAATCCCCCTCAAACCTCCCCAAATTCCCTTCAAACCCCCCCAAATTCCCCCAAAATCCCCCCAAAATCCCCTGCTCCCCCCTCCCCCACCCATGGAACCCCCCCACGACCCCTCCCCTCCCCCCCCCAGATTTCGACCCCTCCTCGACCACCGAGAAGAAGAGGACGGTTTATCAGATGGCCCTCAGTGAGTGGGGAGGGGTCTCGGGGGGGATTTTGGGGGTCCTGGGGAGAATTTTGGGGGTCCTGGTGGGATTTGAGGGGGATTTTGGGGGTCCTGGGGGGAATTTTGGGGCGTCCTGGGGGTGTTTGGGAGGGATTTGGGGGGGTCTTAGAGGGGCTTTGGGGAGGGGTCTCGGTGGTGTGAGGGGTCCTGGGGGGGATTTTGGGGGTCTCAGGGAGAATTCTGGGGGGTCCTGGGGGGTTTTGGGGGGTCCTGGGTGGTTTTGGGGGGTCCTGAGGGGGATTTTGGGGGGGTTTGAGGAGGGCCAGGAGGGTCTGGGGGGCTTTTGGGGGGTGCCTGGGGGGCTTTTCAGGGAATTGGGAGGTCCTGGTGGGATTTGAGGGGGATTTTGGGGGGTCCTGGGGAGATTTTGGGGGGTCCTGGTGGGATTTGAGGGGGATTTTGGGGGGTCCTGGGGAGATTTTGGGGGGTCCTGAGGGGATCTGGGGGGTCCTGGAGAGGTTTTGGGGTGTTCTGTGGGGTCCTGAGGGGTTTTTGGGGGTCCTGGGGGATTTTTGGTGGGGGTCTGAGGGGGTCCTGGTGGGATTTGGGGGGATTTTGGGGGGTCCTGGGGGGCTTTGTGGAGTCCTGGTGGGATTTGAGGGGGATTTTGGGGGGTCCTGGGGGGTTTTGGGGGGTCCTGGGGGGATTTTGGGGGGTCTTCTGGGGGGGTTCTGGAGATGTTTGAGAGGAATTTGGGGGGATTTTGGGGGTCCTGGTGGGATTTGGGGGGGATTTTGGGGTTCCTGGGGGTCTTTCAGGGGGTCCTGAGGGGGATTTTGGGGGTCCTGGAGAGGTTTTGGGGGGTTCTAGGGGGGTCCTGGGGGGTTTTGGGGGTCCTGGGGGGATTTTGGGGGGTCTTCTGGGGGGGTTCTGGAGATGTTTGAGAGGAATTTTGGGGGTCCTGGGGATCTTTCAGGGGGTCCTGAGGGGGATTTTGGGGGTCCTGGGGAGATTTTGGGGGGTTCTAGGGGCGTCTTGGGGGATTTTGGGGGGTCCTGGGGGGATTTTGGGGGGTCTTCTGCGGGGGTTCTGGAGGTGTTTGAGAGGAATTTGGGGGGATTTTGGGGGTCCTGGTGGGATTTGGGGGGGATTTTGGGGTTCCTGGGGGTCTTTCAGGGGGTCCTGAGGGGGATTTTGGGGGTCCTGGAGAGGTTTTGGGGGGGTTCTGGGGGGTCTTGGGGGATTTTGGGGGGTCCTCTTGGGGATTTTGGGGGGTCTTTTGGGGGGCTCCTGGAGGTGTTTGAGAAGAATTTGGGGGGATTTTGGGGGTCCTAGTGGGATTTGGGGGGGATTTTGGGGTTCCTGGGGGTCTTTCAGGGGGTCCTGAGGGGGATTTTGGGGGTCCTGGAGAGGTTTTGGGGGGGTTCTGGGGGGGGTCTTGGGGTATTTTGGGGGGTCCTGGGGGGATTTTGGGGGGTCTTCTGGGGGGCTCCTGGAGGTGTTTGAGAGGAATTTGGGGGGATTTTGGGGGTCCTGGTGGGATTTGGGGGGGATTTTGGGGGTCCTGGGGGTCTTTCAGGGGGTCCTGAGGGGGATTTTGGGGGTCCTGGAGAGGTTTTGGGGGATTCTGGGGGGGGATCTTGGGGGATTTTGGGGGGTCCTGGGGGGATTTTGGGGGGTCTTTTGGGGGGGTCCTGGAGATGTTTGAGAGGAATTTGGGGGGATTTTGGGGGTCCTGGTGGGATTTGGGGGGGATTTTGGGGGTCCTGGGGGTCTTTCAGGGGGTCCTGAGGGGGATTTTGGGGGTCCTGGAGAGGTTTTGGGGGGGTTCTGGGGGGGGTCTTGGGGTATTTTGGGGGGTCCTGGGGGGATTTTGGGGGGTCTTCTGGGGGGCTCCTGGAGGTGTTTGAGAGGAATTTGGGGGAATTTTGGGGGTCCTGGTGGGATTTGGGGGGGATTTTGGGATTCCTGGGGGTCTTTCAGGGGGTCCTGAGGGGGATTTTGGGGGTCCTGGAGAGGTTTTGGGGGGTTCTAGGGGGGTCTTGGGGATTTTGGGGGGTTCTTGGGGGGATTTTGGGGGGTCTTCTGGGGGGGTCCTGGAGATGTTTGGGGGGATTTTGGGGGGGATTTTGGGGCTTTTTCGGGGCTTTTTGGGGAGATTTTGGGGGGTCCTGGGGGGATTTTTGGGGTCCTGGGGGGGATTTTGGGGGTCCCATGTGGGGATTTTGGGGGTCCCGGGTGGAGACCCCTCCCCAAATTGCTCCCCTCCCCCTCCCCAGATAAACTGGACGAGATTTTGGCGGCGGCGCAGCAGAGCATCAGCGCGGGGGAGGGGCCGGGGGCGCCCCTGGGACCCCCCCTGGGCAAGGGGGGGCGCCCCAAAGGATTCTTCGGGGCCGAGGTGGGACCCCCGAAATTGGGGGAAATTTGGGGGGAAATGGGGAAAAAAATGGGGAAAAAAAATATGGAATATTTGGGGGAAAATTGGAGGGAAATCGGGCAAAAATTGGGGGAAATTTGGGGAAAAAAGGGGAAAAATCGGGTAAAAATTGGGGGAAATTTGGTGAAAATTTGGGGGGAAATCGGGCAAAAATTGGGTAAAAATTGGGGGAAAATTGGGGAATATTTGGGGGGAAATTGGGAAAAAATCAGGAAAAAATTGGGGAATATTTGGGGAAAAATTGGGGGAAATTTGGGGGAAATTTGGGGGAAATCGGGAAAAAATCAGGAAAAAAATTGGGGAAAATTTGGAATATTTGGGCGGAAATTGGGGAAAAATTGGGGCAAAAATTGGGTGAATTTTGGGGAAAAATTGGGGGAAAATTGGGCAAAAGTTGGGGAATATTTTGGGGAAAATTTTGGGGGAAATCGGGCAAAAATTGGAGGAAAATTGGGTAAAATTTGGGGAAGATCGGGCAAAAATTGGGGAATATTTGGGCAAAAATTGGGTGAATTTTGGGGAAAATTTGGGGGGAAATTGGGAAAAAATTGGGTAAAAATTGGGGAATATTTGGGGGGAATTGGGAAAAATTTGGGGGAAAAACGGGTAAAAATTGGGGAAAAATTTGGGGGAAATCAGGCAAAAATTGGGGAATATTTGGGGAAAAATTGGGCAAAAATTGGGGAATATTCGGGCAAAAATTGGGCGAATTTTGAGGGAAATTTGGGGAGAAATTGGGAAAAAATTGGGTAAAAATTGGGGAATATTTGGTGAAAATGTGGGGGGAGATTGGGGGGAATTGGAGGAAAATTGGGGGAAAAACGGGCAAAAATTGGGGAATATTTGTACAAAAATTGGGTGAATTCTGGGGGAAATTTGAGGAAAAATTGGGAAAAAATCGGGTAAAAATTGGGGAATATTTGGTGAAAATTTGGGGGGAAATTGGGCAAAAATTGGGTGAATTTTGGGGGAAATTTGGGCAAAAATTGGGAAAAAATCGGGTAAAAATTGGGGAATATTTGGTGAAAATTTGGAGGAAAATTGGGGGGAAATTGGGAAAAAATTGAGGGAAAATCAGGCAAAAATTGGGAGAAAATCGAGAAAAAATTGGGGAATATTTTTGGGGAAAATTGGGTGGAAATTTGGGTGAATTTTGGGAACAAAAAATTGGAAAATTTGGGGGAAATCGGGCAAAAATTGGGGAATATTTGGGGGAAAATTGGGGGAAAATTGGGGAATGTTTGGGCAAAAGTTGGGTGAATTTTGGGGGAAATTTGGGGAAAATTGGGAAAAAATCGGGTAAAAATTGGAGAATATTTGGGGGAAAATTGGGGAAAAATTGGAGGAAAATTGGGGGAAAATTTGGGGAATTTTGGGTAAAAAATCTGGGAAAATTTGGGTGAAATTGGGCAAAGATTGGGGAATATTTGGGGAAAATTGGGTGGAAATTTGGGTGAATTTTGGGAAAAAAAATGGGGGAATATTTAGAGAAAATTGGGGAAAAATTGGGGAATATTTGGGCAAAAATTGGGTGAATTTTGGGGAAAATTTGGGGGAAAATTTTGGGGGAAATTGGATAAAAATTGGGGGAAAATCAGGAAAAATTGGGAAAAAATCAGGCAAAAATTGGGGAATATTTGGGGAAAATTGGGTGGAAATAGGGGAATGTTTGGGCAAAAGTTGGGTGAATTTTGGGGGAAATTTGGGGAAAATTGGGAAAAAATCGGGTAAAAATTGGAGAATATTTGGGGGAAAATTGGGGAAAAATTGGAGGAAAATTGGGGGAAAATTTGGGGAATTTTGGGCAAAAAAATTGGGGAAAATTGGGGGGAAATCGGGCAAAGATTGGGGAATATTTGGGGAAAATTGGGTGGAAATTTGGGTGAATTTTGGAAAAAAAATGGGGGAATATTTGGAGAAAATTGGGGAAAATTTGGGGTAAATTGGGCAAAAATTGGGGAATATTTGGGCAAAAATTGGGCGAATTTTGGGGAAAATTTGGGGGAAAATTTTGGGGGAAATAGGATAAAAATTGGGGGAAAATCAGGAAAAATTGGGAAAAAATCAGGCAAAAATTGGGGAATATTTGGGGAAATTGGGTGGAAATTTGGGTGAATTTTGGGCAAAATCAGGTGAATTTTGAGGAAAATTTGGGGGAAATTTTGGGAAATTTTGGGGAAATTCAGGCAAAAATTGGGGAAAATTTGGGGATGGTTTTTGGGGTCCCCAGGTTGGTTTTTTGGGAGTTTTTGGGGTTCCCCGGGTTGATTTTTGGGGTTCCCGGGTTGGTTTTTGGGGTTTTTGGGGTTCCCATGTTGGTTTTTTGGGGTTTTTTGGGGGTTCCCAGGTTGGTTTTTGGGGTTTTTTTGGGGTTTCCAGGTTGGTTTTTGGGGTTCCCGGGTTGGTTTTTGGGGTTTTTTTGGGGTTTCCAGGTTGGTTTTTGGGGTTCCCGGGTTGGTTTTTGGGGTTTTTTGGGGGTTTCCAGGTTGGTTTTTAGAGGTTTTTGGGGTTCCCGAATTGATTTTTGGGGTTCCCATGTTGGTTTTTAGAAGTTTTTGGGGTTCCCAGGTTGGTTTTTAGAGGTTTTTTGGGGTTCCCGAATTGATTTTTGGGGTTCCTGGGTTGATTTTTGGGGTTCCTGGGTTGGTTTTTAGAGGTTTTTGGGGTTCCCAGGTTGGTTTTTAGAGGTTTTTCGGGTTCCCAGGTGGGTTTTTGGGGTTCCTGGGTTGATTTTTGGGGTTCCGGGGTTGGTTTTTGGGGTTCCTGTGCTGGTTTTTAGAGGTTTTTGGGGTTCCCGAATTGATTTTTGGGGTTCCCATGTTGGTTTTTAGAGGTTTTTGGGGTTCCCGAATTGATTTTTGGGGTTCCTGGGTTGATATTTGGGGTTCCTGGGTTGGTTTTTAGAGGTTTTTGGGGTTCCCAGGTGGGTTTTTGGGGTTCCTGGGTTGGTTTTTAGAGGTTTTTGGGGTTCCTGGGTTGATTTTTGGGGTTCCCGGGTTGGTTTTTGGGGTTTTGGGGGTTCCCATGTTGGTTTTTGGGGTTTTTTGGGGGTTTCCAGGTTGGTTTTTGGGGTTCCCGGGTTGGTTTTTAGAGGTTTTTGGGGTTCCCGGGTTGGTTTTTGGGGTTCCTGGGTTGGTTTTTGGGGTTCCCATGTTGGTTTTTAGAGGTTTTTGGGGTTCCCGAATTGATTTTTGGGGTCCCCCAACCCCTTTTTCGCTCCCCCAGGGTCCCTTCGAGGCTCACCGGATGGGTCCGGGGGGCTTCGACCGCCCCTTCCTCCCCACGGGCCCCCCCCACGGGCTGATGCTGCGCCAGAAATCCATCGGTGGGTGCTGGGCGCCCCTTTTTGGGGTGCAGGGACCCCCCAAAATCCCCCCGGGGCCCTCTGGGGTCCCTGGAGCGATTTTTGGGGTCCCCAGGGTGGTTTTGGGGCGTTTTTTGGGGGTCTTTAGGAGTTTTTTTGGGGTTTCCAGGTGGATTTTGGGACTTTTTTTTTATTTTTTGGGGGTTTCCAGGGGGGTTTTGATCCCTCAAATTCCTGGGATTTTTTTGGCCGCATTTTCTTGAATTTTGGGGCTTTTTGGGGGGTTTTTGGATAATTTTTTTCAGGATTTTTTGGGGGTTTTTAAGGGATTTTTGGTCTTTTTTTTATGGGGTTTTTTGGGGGTTTTTTTGATGGGAATTTTTGGGGTGATTTTCTTGGATTTTGGGGCAGTTTTGCGTAATTTTTCAGGGGTTTTTTTTGAGGTTTTTTTGAGTGCATTTCAAGATTTTTGGGGGGTTTTTTTAGGGGATTTTTGGTGGTTTTTAAATGAGATTTTTTGGGGTGATTTTCTTGGATTTTGGGGTGGTTTTGGGTAATTTTTTTGAGTTTTTTTGATGTTCATTTCAAGACCTTTTGGGGTTTTTTTAGGGGATTTTTGGTGGTTTTTAATGAGATTTATGGGGTAATTTTCTTGGATTTTAGGGTGTTTTTGGGTAATTTTTTGGAGTTTTTTGATGTTCATTTGAGGACCTTTTGGGGTTTTTTAGGGGATTTTCGGGGTTTTCTGATGAGATTTTTTGGGGTGATTTTCTTGGATTTTGGGCTGTTTTTAGGTAAATTCTTGGGGTTTTTTTTGAGTTTTTTTGGAGTGCATTTGAGGACTTTTTGGGGGTTTTTTAGGGGATTTTGGGGTTTTTTTCGTGGGATTTTTGAGGTTTTTTGAGGTTTTTTAATGGGTTTTTTTTTTATTTTTACGACTTTTCCACCGGGTTTTTTTTGTTTGTTTTTTTTCAGGGGTTTCTCCCCCCAAATTTTTTTAACCCTTTCCCCTCCCCTGGGTTTTTGCTGTTTTTTGCCGGGTTTTTTTTATTTTTACGAATTTTCCACCAGTTTTTTTGGGTTTTTTTTTTTTCAGGGGTTTCTCCCCCCAATTTTTTTTAACCCTTTCCCCTCCCCTGGGTTTTTGCTGTTTTTTGCCGGATTTTTTTTATTTTTACGACTTTTCCACCGGGTTTTTATTGGGTTTTGGTTTTTTTTCAGGGGTTTCTCCCCCCAAATTTTTTTAACCCTTTCCCCTCCCTTGGGTTTTTGCTGGTTTTTTTTTTTTTATTTTTACGACTTTTCCACCAGGTTTTTTTTTTTATTATTTTCAGGGGTTTCTCCCCCCAAATTTTTTTAACCCCTTCCCCTCCCCTGGGTTTTTGCTGTTTTTTGCCGGGTTTTTTTTATTTTTACGACTTTTCCACCAGTTTTTTTGGGTTTTTTTATTTTTCAGGGGTTTCTCCCCCCAAATTTTTTTAACCCTTTCCCCTCCCCTGGGTTTTTGCTGGTTTTTTTTTTTTTTTTATTTTTACGACTTTTCCACCGGGTTTTTTTTGGGTTTTTTTTTTTTTTCAGGGGTTTCTCCCCCCAAATTTTTTTAACCCTTTCCCCTCCCCCCTCTATTTTTTTTTCCCCCCGCAGGTGCCCCCGAGGAGGACAAGCCCTACCTGGCCCCCCCCGCGGGGAAATTCAGCCGCAGCCTCTCGGTGCCGGGCTCGGACGAGATCCCCCCTCCCCCCACCACCTCCCCCCCGGAACCCCCTTACACCGCCCCTCCCCCACCCAGCCCGAGGGGGGGTGGGGGAGGGGGGGGCGGCCCCTGGCGCCTCTACAACCTGGGGGGGGGCGGGGGACCCCGCGGGGGCGGGGGGGGAGGGGCGGGGGGGGAGGAGGAGGAGGAGGAGGAGGGGGCGTGGGGGGAGGGGTGGTGGGGGTGGGGGGACCCCCCAAACCCCTGCGCCGGAAGGGCCCCCTGGTGAAGCAGACCAAGGTGGAGGAAGGGGGGTCGGGGGGCGGTGGGGGAGGGGCCGACAAGAGCTCTATCGCGATACCCACGATAGTCGTCAAGGCGCCCTCCACCAGCAGCTCGGGCCGCAGCAGCCGCGGCAGCAGCGTCGAGGCTGAGGCGGGGGGCGGGGGGGGAGGGGGCGGCGCGGGGGGACCCCCGGAGGGGGGAGGGGCGGGGGGAGGGGCGGGGGGAGGGGCGCAGGTGGGCGGGGGTCCCGCCGCCCCTCCCCCCGCCGGCGGGGTGGGGGCGGGGCTGGATTTCACCTCGCAGTTCGGGGCGGCGCTGGTGGGGGCGGCGCGGCGCGAGTGGGGGGCGGGGCGGCGCTCCGCGCTCTTCCTCAGCACCGAGGAGGAGGAGGAGGAGAGGGGGGGAGTCGGGGGGGTCTCCGGGGGGGGTCCCCCCGCCCCCCGCTTGCGTCACTCCAAGAGCATCGACGAGGGGATGTTCGCGGCGGGGGGGGGGGGAGGGGCGGGGGGAGACCCCTTCCCCGCCCCCACCCGCGGTTATCGGGGGGCGGGGGGGGGGAGGGGAGGGGGTGGGGGGAGGGGCAGCGCTTTCAGCAGCGTGGGGGCGGGGGGCGGCGCGCCCCCTCCCCCGCTGCACCCGGGCTCGGCCACCATCCACCCGGGAGCCGCCCCGGGGCACCCCAGCATGGGCGCGGGGCACCCCAGCATGGGCGCGGTGCACCCCAGTATGGCCCCGGGGCACCCCAGTATGGCCCCGGTCCATCCCAGTATGGCCCCGGGGCACCCCAGTATGGGCAGCGCCTCGCTGGGACACCCCGGCGCCGCCCCCGCTTTGTCGCCGCTCCATCCCAGTTTGTCGCCGCTCCATCCCAGCCTGAGCCCGCTCCACCCCACCCTGGGCCCCGCCCACCCCGGGCTCGGCCCCGCCCACCCCGCGCTCGGCCCCGCCCATCCCAGTCTGAGCCCGCTCCATCCCAGCTTGAGCCGGGCCCCCGCCCCTCCCCCCCCCGCCGCCTCCCCCGCCCCCCCCGGCGGCTGCCGCGTGCTGCCCCCCTCCCCCTTCCCCCCCCTGGGGGGGCTCCACGGGGGTCTCCCCCCCCTCCACGCCCCTCCCCCCAACGCCGCCGCCCCCTCTCCCCTCCTCCCTTCCTTGGGGGGGGGTGGCGGGGGAGGGGGAGGGGGAGGGGTCCGCTCCCTCCCTTTATTGGGGGGGGTCTCCTCCTTACAGCACCTCGCCGGCACCCCCACCCTCCCCAAAACGCCCCCTCCCCAAAAACTGCCGGCCCCCCCGGGCAGCCCCCGCCGCTCGGGCCGCCCCCAATCCCCGGCCGAACCTTGGGGACCCCCCCACCCCCACGCCCCCCACCCCCACCCCCACCACGAGGGTCGCGTCCGCTTCGCCGACGGCTCCGCCCCCTTGGCGGGGGGGGCTCCGGGGGTCGGGGGCTCGGCCGGGGGTGGGGGCGGGGGTCTCCTGGCTCTGCCCCCCCCCGCCCCCTCGGTGGACGGCGACGAGGAGCTGCTGCTGGCCGAGCCCCTCCCCCCGCCGCTGGAATTCGCCAACAGCTTCGAGACCCCCGCCCACCCCGGCGAGGGACCCCCCCCTCCGCCGCCCCCGCCCCCGGGGGACTCGGCCGCCTCCAGCCTGACCTCCTACGACAGCGAGGTGGCCACGCTGACCCAGAGCGGGCCGGGGGGCGCCGCCCACGACCCCCGGCCCCGCGGAGGGGGAGGGGTCGGGGGGGTGTCGGGGGTGCTGTCGGGGGGGGCCGGACCCCCTCCCCCCGAGGGTCCCGAGGTGGTGACGGACTCCGGGATCGAGGAGGTGGACAGCCGGAGCAGCAGCGACCACCCCCCCGAGGCGGCCGAGGGACCCCCCCAGGACGGGCCCGAGAGGCGCCCCCGGGGGAGGGGGGCGCTGAGGGGGCGCCCCGAGTGGGAGGAGACCCCCCCGCCCCACCCCCACCCCCGCGGGGGGATGGGCAGCGGGTGGAGCCGCGCGGGACACGACGGAGGAGGAGGAGGAGGAGGAGGGTTCGGGGGAAGGCACAGGTGAGAGGGGGAGGGGGCACACCTGGGGTGGGGTCACAGGTGAGGGGGTGGGGTCACACATGAGGGGGATGGGGTCACACCTGGGGTGGGTGTGGTACCTGGGGAGGAGTCACAGGTGAGGGGGAGGGGTCACACCTGGGGTGGGGTCACAGGTGAGGGGGTGGGGTCACACCTGGGGAGGGGTCACACCTGGAGTGGGGTCACACTTGGTGGTGGGGTCACACCTGGAGTGGGGTCACACCTGGGGTGGGGTCACAGGTGAGAGGGGGAGGGGGCACAGGTGAGGGGGTGGAGTCACACCTGGAGTGGGGTCACACCTGAGGTGGGGTCACAGGTGAGAGGGGGAGGGGTCACACCTGAGGGTGGGGTCATACCTGGGGTGGGTGTGGTACCTGGGGGTGGGGTCACACCTGGGGTGGGGTCACACCTGGGAAAGGGTCACACCTGGGGAGGGGTCACAGGTGAGAGGGGGAGGGGTCACACCTGGGGCAGGGTCACACCTGGAGTGGGGTCACACCTGGGTTGGTACCTGTCATACCTGGGGCACACCTGGGGTGTCCATCACACCTGTCACACGTGGAGTGTCCATCACACCTGGGGCGTCCATCACACCTGGGGTGTCCATCACACCAGGGGTGGGTGTCTGTCACACCTGGGGCACACCTGGGACACCTGATCCATGGTATCCATCACACCTGGGGCATCCATCACACCTGGGGCACACCTGGGGTACCTGGGACATCCGTGGCACCTGTCACGTATGGGGTACCATCACACCTGGACATTCATCACACCTGGACACCCATCACACCTGGACATCCATCACACCTGGACATTCATCACACCTGGACATCCATCACACCTGGCACCTGTGACACACCTGGCACCTGTTGCACCCGCTGCAGCTGCTGCATGGACTGGGGGGGCCATCACACCTGTGACACACCTGCTGCATGGATCTGGGGCCATCACACCTGTGACACACCTGAGCACACCTGTGACACACCTGTGACACACCTGCTGCATGGATCTGGGGGTGACACATCTGTGACACACCTGAGCACACCTGTGACACACCTGTGACACACCTGCTGCATGGATCTGGGGGTGACACACCTGAGCACACCTGTGACACACCTGTGACACACCTGCTGCATGGATCTGGGGCCATCACACCTGTGACACACCTGTGACACACCTGCTGCATGGATCTGGGGGTGACACCTGTGACACACCTGTGGCACACCTGAGCACACCTGTGACACACCTGTGACACCTGCTGCATGGATCTGGGGGTGACACACCTGTGACACACCTGCTGCATGGATCTGGGGCCATCACACCTGTGACACACCTGTGACACCTGCTGCATGGATCTGGGGCCATCACACCTGAGCACACCTGCTGCATGGATCTGGGGCCATCACACCTGTGACACACCTGTGGCACACCTGCTGCATGGATCTGAGTGTGACACACCTGTGACACACCTGTGACACACCTGGCGCTCTCTGCATGGATTTGGGGCACTGATGGCACCTGTGGCACACCTGGCACCGCTGCATGGGCTTGGGGGGGAGTGTACCTGTGGCACACCTGTGACACACCTGTGACACACCTGTGGCACACCTGTGGCACCTGTGACACACCTGTGGCACACCTGTGGCATGCCTGTGGCACGCCTGTGGCACACCTGGCACCGCTGCATGGGCTTGGGGGGGAGTGTACCTGTGGCACACCTGTGGCACCTGTGACACACCTGTGACACACCTGTGGCACACCTGTGGCACACCTGGTGCACACCAGTGGCAGCTGTTGCATGGACTTGGGCATTGCACCTGTGGCATCCATCACACCTGTCCCGTCACACCTGTCCCGTCACACCTGTCCCCACATTCCCATCCCACTCACCTGTCCCATCACACCTGGCACACCTGTCCTGTCACACCTGTCACACCTGTCCCATCACACCTGGCACACCTGTCCTGTCACACCTGTCCCATCACACCTGTCACACCTGTCCCATCACACCTGTCCCCTCACACCTGTCCCCACATTCCCATCCCACTCACCTGTCCCGTCACACCTGGCACACCTCCCCTGTCATACCTGGCACACCTGTCCTGGCACACCTGTCCCATCACACCTGGCACACCTGTCCAGTCACACCTGTCACACCTCCCCTGTCATACCTGGCACACCTGTCCTGGCACACCTGTCCCATCACAGCTGTCCCCACATTCCCATCCCACTCACCTGTCCCATCACACCTGGCACACCTGTCCTGTCACACCTGTCCCACCTGTCCCATCACACCTGGCACACCTGTCCTGTCACACCTGTCCCACCTGTCCCATCACACCTGGCACACCTGTCCCATCACACCTGGCACACCTGTCCCATCACACCTGGCACACCTGTCCCGCCACACCTGTCCTGTCACACCTGTCCCCACATTCCCATCCCACTCACCTGTCCCATCACACCTGGCACACCTGTCCTGTCACACCTGTCACACCTGTCCCATCACACCTGGCACACCTGTCCCGTCACACCTGGCACACCTGTCCCGTCACACCTGTCCCATCACACCTTTCACACCTGTCACACCTGTCCCGTCACACCTTTCACACCTGTCACACCTGTCCTGTCACACCTGTCCCATCACACCTGGCACACCTGTCCCATCACACCTTTTACACCTGTCACACCTGTCCCGTCACACCTTTCACACCTGTCACACCTGTCCTGTCACACCTGTCCCATCACACCTGGCACACCTGTCCCATCACACCTTTCACACCTGTCACACCTGTCCTGTCACACCTGTCCCGTCACACCTGTCCCGTCACACCTTTCACACCTGTCACACCTGTCCTGTCACACCTGTCCTGTCACACCTTTCACACCCGTCACACTTGTCCCATCACACCTGTCCCGTCACACCTGTCCTGGCACACCTGTCCTGGCACACCTGTCCTGGCACACCTTTCACACCTGGCACACCTGTCCCGTCACACCTTTCACACCTGTCACACCTGTCCCATCACACCTGTCCCGTCACACCTGTGTCATCACACCTGTCCCCCCATCCCCACCCCCCTCACCTGTCCCCCCCCCCGCTCTCACCTGATCACCCCTCGCGTGATGGGGGGAGGGGAGAGGGGAGAGGGTCTCACTCCCCCCTCCCCCCACCCCCACTAACCCCTCCCCCCCCTCCCCCCACAGGCTCCCGGACTCCGCCCCTCCCCCCACCTCCTCCAAACCCCTCCCCACCGCCGCCCTCTTCCCCCATTGGCCGCCCCCTCCCAAACCCGGCGGGGTGGGCGTGGCCGTGGGGGGGGACCTGGACGTGCGCCCCCCCCTCCGCCGCGCCCCCAGCCCCGCCCCTCCCCCCTCGGAACGCCGCGGCAGCCCCGCCCCCCGCCCCGCCTCCCTGCCCACCTTACCTGCGGCTCACCTGTACGGAGGATACCTGGAGCTGCGCGGCGCCTTCCCGGACGCCTCCCCGGCCCGCTCGCTCTCCCCTCCCCGCGCCGCCGCCCCCGGGAAACCTTTCGGAGCCAAACCTTTGGCTTTTTGGAGCAAATTCGACGTGGCGGACTGGCTGGAGTCGCTGAACCTGGGCGAGCACCGCGCGCGCTTCCTGCACAACGAGATCGACGGGACTCACCTGCCGGCGCTGACCAAGGAGGATTACATCGACCTGGGCGTCACCCGCGTGGGGCACCGCATGAACATCGACCGCGCCCTCCGCCTCTTCCTCGAGAGGTGATGGAGGCGCCGCCAGGCCCCGCGGGAGGGGCGGAGGGAGGGGAGGGGGCGGTGGGTGCCGGGGGGAGAGGTGCAGGTGTGGGGGTGAGACCCTCAGGTGTGGGGGTGAGGCCCCCAGGTACCGAGGAGAGACCCCCAAGTACCGGGGTGAGACCCCCAGGTACCCGGGAGAGACCCCCAGGTGTGGGGGAGAGACCCCTGGGCACTGGGGTGAGACCCCCAAGTACCCGGGAGAGACCCCCAAGTACTCGGGAGAGACCCCCAGGTACCGGGGTGAGACCCCCAAGTACCGGGGAGAGACCCCCAAGTACCGGGGAGAGACCTCCAGGTGTGGGGGTGAGACCCCCAAGTACCGGGGTGAGACCCCCAGGTACCGAGGTGAGACCCCCAAGTACCCGGGAGAGACCCCCAGGTGTGGGGGTGAGACCCCCAGGTACCGGGGTGAGACCCCCTGGTGTGGGGGATAGAGGGGGAGAGGGGGGAGGCGAGTGTGCAATAGGATCTGAGTGTGCAAAGAGATCTCGGTGTGTAACGGGATCCGAGTGTGCAATGGGATCCAGGTGTGCCGCAGGATCCAGGTGTGCAACGGGATCCAGGTGTGCAAAGAGATCTCAGTGTGCAACGGGATCTCAGTGTGCAAAGCGATCTCGGTGTGCAAGGGGATCTCAGTGTGCAACAGGGTCCGAGTGTGCAAGGGGACCTGGACATGGGAATGTGATGGGATCCGAGTGTGCAAGGGGATCCAGGTGTGCAACGGGATCCAGATACGGGACTGCAATGGGATCTGAGTGTGCAACGGGATCCGAGTGTGCAACAGGACCTGGACATGGGAATGTGATGGGATCTGAGTGTGCAAGGGGATCCAGGTGTGCCACGGGATCCAGGTGTGCAAGGGGATCCGAGCGTGCAAGAGGATCCAAGTGTGGAACAGGATCCGAGTGTGCAATGGGATCTGGACATGGGAATGCAGCGGGGTCCAGGTGTGCAACAGGATCCGAGCGTGCAATGGGATCCGAGTGTGCAAGGGGATCTGGACACGGGAATGTGATGGGATCCGAGTGTGCCACGGGATCTGAGTGTGCCACGGGATCCGAGTGTGCAAGGCGATCCAGATGTGGGGCTGCAATGGGATCTGAGTGTGCAAGGGGATCCAAGTGTGCCACAGGATCCGAGTGTGCAAAGGGATCTGGACATGGGAATGTGACGGGATCCAGGTGTGCAAAGGGATCCAGGTGCGCCACAAGATCTGAGTGTGCAAAGGGATCTGGACATGGGAATGTGATGGGATCCGAGTGTGCCACGGGATCCGAGTGTGCAAGGGGATCCAGATGTGGGGATTCAATGGGACCTGGACATGGGAATGTGATGGGATCCGAGTGTGCAAAGGAATCCAGGTGTGCAAGGGGATTTCGGTGTCCAATGGGATCCCGGTGTGCAAGGGGATCTAGACACAGAAATGCGATGGGATCCGAGTGTGCAAGGGGATCTGGACATTGGAATGTGGTGGGATCTGAGTGTGCAACGGGATCCGAGTGTGCAACGGGATCTGGGTGTGCCACAGGATCCGAGTGTGCCACAGGATCCAGGTGTGCAACAGGATCTGGACATGGGAATGTGATGGGATCCGAGTGTGCAAGGCGATCCGAGTGTGGCACGGGACCTGGAGATGGGAATGTGGTGGGATCCAGGTGTGCAAAGGGATCCAGGTGTTCCACGGGATCTGAGTGTGCCACGAGATCCGAGTGTGCAAGGAGATCTGGACATGGGAATGTGACGGGATCCAGGTGTGCAAGGGGATCCAGACATGGGAATGTGACGGGATCCAGGTGTGCAAAGGGATCCAGGTGTGCCACACGATCCAAGTGTGCCACAGGATCCAGGTGTGCCCCAGGATCCAGGTGTACAAAGGGATCCAGGTGTTCCATGGGATCCAAGTGTGCCACAGGATCCGAGTGTGCAAGGGGATCCGGACACGGGAATGTGGTGGGATCCAGGTGTGCAAAGGGATCCAGGTGTGCAAAGGGATCCAGGTGTTCCACAGGATCCGAGTGTGCAAGGGGATCCGGACACGGGAATGTGACGGGATCCAGGTGTTCCACGGGATCCAGGCGTACCCCGAGATCCGAGTGTGCAAGGAGATCCGAGTGTGCAAGGCGATCCGGGCGTGCCGGTGGGCGCGGGTGGGCTCCGGGGCGCGCGCCGGGGCGTGCGGCGGGAGCTGAGTGTGCAACGGGACGTGGACAGCGGGCGCCGGGACGTGGACGTGGGCATCCGCTGGGACACGAGCGTGCAACGGGAGCTGAGTGTGCAACAGGAGATGGACATGGGAGCCCGGCGGGATCTGAGCGTGCCGCGGAAGCTGAGCGTGCAACGGGAGCTGGAGGCGCAGAGGAGGCTGAGCGTGCAACAGGAGCTGAGCGTGCAACGAGAGGTGGAGATCCAGAGGAAGCTGAGTGTGCAACAGGAGCTGAGCGTGCGGCGGCAGCTGGAGATGGGCGTGCAATGGGAGCCGAGTGTGCAACGGGAGATGAGCGTGCAACGAGAGCCGGGCGTGCAATGGGAGCCGGGTGTGCAACGGGAGATGAGTGTGCAACGAGAGCCGGGCGTGCAATGGGAGCCGGGCGTGCAACGGGAGGCAGAGCTGAGCGTGCAACGGGAGATGAGTGTGCAATGGGAGCCGAGCGTGCAACGGGAGCTGAGCGTGCAACAGGAGCCGGGCGTGCAATGGGAGCCGAGCGTGCCGCAGGACATGGAGCTGAGCGCGCAACGGGAGCTGAGCGTGCAACAGGAGCCGGGCGTGCAATGGCAGCCGAGTGTGCAAGGGGAGGCAGAGCTGAGCATGCAAGCGGCCCCGAGCGTGCGGTGGGACGTGGAGATGGGTGTGCAAGCGGAGCTGAGCGTGCAAGGGCAGGACGCGAGCGTGCAGTGGGAGCCGGGCGTGCAAGCGGAGCTGCTGAGCGTGCAAGAGGCGGCGGGCGTGCAAGGGGAGGCGAAGGCGCCGCAGGAGCCAGGCGTGCAAGAGGCGCCGGGCGTGCAACGGGAGCCCCTGAGTGTGCAAGGGGAGGTGGGGGTGTGAGCGGGCGTGCAAAGGCGCGGGCATGGGGCTGAGCCCTGCCCCCCTACCCCGGGGCACGCGCGTGTGCAAGGTGGCGTGGTTGCCCCTCTCCCCCCTTTCTCGTGCCCCCCCTTGCACACTCGCAGGGTCAGCGCCTTGAACGCTCACGGCTTGGCCTTGCACGCCCACGCGTGTGTGCTCGGCCCTCTCCTTGCACGCTCGTTACACACTCGGCCTTCTCTTGGCACACCCGTCACACGCTCGCCCATTCCCTTGCACACTCGCCTTTCACACACTCAGCCACACCCCCTTGCACACTTGGCCACACACTCACCCCCTCCTTGCACACTCGTTACACACTCAGCCACACCCCCTTGCACACACGCCCCTCCCTCAGCCCCACCCCTTGCACACTCGCCTTTCACACACTCAGCCCCACCCCCTTGCACACTCATCACACTCTCACCCCCTCCTTGCACACTTGTCACACACCCGCCCATCCCCTTGCACACTCGCCATACACACTCACCCCCTCCTTGCACACCCGTCACACACTCAGCCCCACCCCCTTGCACACTCGTTACACACTCAGCCCCACCCCCTTGCACACTCATCACACACTCAGCCCCACCCCCTTGCACACTCGCCTTTCACACACTCGCCCCTCCCCCCCACACCCCCCTCGCACACCCCCCCCTCCCCCCCACACACACTTCTGCACACGCGCGTGCCCGCCGCCCCTCCCCCACCCCTCCCTCCCTCGCGCGCGCCCGGCCGCGCCCGCCCCTCCCCCCCTCCCCCCCTCCCCCAACCACTTTTGCACACGCGCGTGCCCGCCGCCCCTCCCCCCCCCCCGCCCCTCCCCCCGCCCGTGCCCCGCATGCTCACGGGCCCCTCCCCCCGGCCAGGCCGGGCTCTCAAAGGGCTCTCTCAGGGTCGTCGCCCCTCCCCCCACCCCCAAAAAACCCCTCCCCCCCCCCAAGGCAACGACCCCCCACTCGAATGTCTTCCAGCGCCCCTCCCCCCACCCCTCCTTCCCAACCCCTCCCCCCCAATCCCCCCCCCCCGAACCCCGCCCAGGGTGGGGGAGGGGCGCACCCCCGATTCACTGTGACCCGCGGAAAGCGAAAGGGGTGGGGGGGAGGGGCGGGAGCGGAGCCACGCCCCCCCGCCCCGCCTCCCCCCCCGCCAACGCCCCTCCCCCACCCCACCTCGAACCCCCTCCCCCACCCATAGAGAAAGGAAAAAAAACCACAAAAATAAAAAAACCTTAAACCCCTCCCCCCAAAACGCTGCCGAGCTGCCCCTCCCCCACCTCCTCCTCGCCCCTCCCCCCCCCCTTCCCCTCCCCCCGCGCAGCGGCTCGGGTGTAATTACGGGGTAATTAATTCAGTAATTAATGAACGAATGAACGAGCACCGGCGGTTCTGGAGTTTTCTTTGCCAATATTAACCACCAAGGAAGCCCCGCCCCTCTCTCCCCCCCTCAAGCCCCGCCCCCCCCGAGTGTGCAAAGTGAGTATGCAAAGGCTGGGGGAGGGGCGGGGCCGAGTGTGCAAGGAGGGGTGGGCGTGGCCCTTTGGTGGACACGCCCCCCTCACGTGACGACAGCGCCCCCTGGCCGCCCGGAGGTGTCTCCTGCAGGAGGAGTTGGCCACGCCCCCCTTTGAAGACACGCCCCCTTCTTTGAGGACACGCTTCCTTTTGTGGGGACACGCCCCCTCCTGTGGGGACACGCCCCTTTATTTTAGGACATGCCCCTTTATTTAGGGACACGCCCCCTTCCTTTGGGGACAACCCCCTTCCTTTGGGGACACGCCCTTTCTTTGAGGACACGCCCCCTCCTTTAAGGACATGCCTGTCCTTTGATGACACGCCCCCCTATTTGGGGACACGCCCCCTTTGAGGACACGCCCCCTTTGAGGTCATGCCCCCTCCCTTAAGGACACACCCCCTCCTTTGGGGACACGCCCCCTCCTTTGAGGACACGCCCCCTTTTGTGGGGACACATCCCTTCTTTGAGGACACACCCCCTTTTTGGGGACACGCCCCCTCCTCTGAGGACACGCCCCCCCCTTTAGGGACATGCCCCCTCATTTGAGGACACGCCCCCTCTGAGGACACATCCCCTTCTTTGAGGACACGCCCCCTCCTTGAGGACACGCCCCTTCCCTTGGTGACACGCCCCTTTCTTAGGATACGAGCCCTATTTTAGGACACACCCCCTCCTTTAAGCACACACTTCCTCCTTTGAGGACACGCCCCCTCCTTTGAGGACACGCCCCCTCTTTGAGGACACGCCCCCTCCCTTGGGGACATGCCTCCTGTTTGAGGACACGCCCACTCCTTTGGGGACACGCCCCCTCTTTGAGGACACGCCCCCTCCCTTGGGGACATGCCCCCTCTTTGAGGACATGTCCTTCGAGGACACGCCCCCTTCATTGAGGACACGCCCCCTCCTTTGGGAACATGCCCTTTCTTTGAGGACACGCCCATTCTTTTAGGACACGCCCCCTCGTTTGGGGACACACCCCCTCCTTTGGGGACACGCCCCCTCCCTTGGGGACACGCCCTATTATTTAGGGACACGCCCCTTCTTTGAGGACACGCCCCCTCCCTTGAGGACACGCCTGTTTATTTGAGGACACGCCCCCTTTTCCACGCCCCTTCTTTGGGGTGTCACCTCCTTCTATGGGGCCACCCCCCTATTTTAGGTGCCCCGCCCCCTTCTTTAGGGACACGCCCCCTTGGGGTCACGTCCCTTCCTTTGAGCCACGCCCCCCAGTTCCCCCATAGCCCCCCCAATAATCCCCCCCATAATCCCCCAACAGTCCCCCAAATAATCGCCCCTCGCCCCCCATAAAGACCCCCCAAAACCCCCCAAAATCCCCCCAAAAGGACCCCCCATAATTCCCCTATAGACCCCCATAAACCCCCCAAATCCCCCCAATAATCCCCCCAGACCCCCCAAAATCCCCCCAAAAGGACCCCCCATAATTCCCCTATAGACCCCCCATTGTGCCCCCATAAAAACCCCCAAAACCCCCCAATAATCCCCCCAAAATCCCCCCAAAAGGACCCCCCATAATTCCCCTATAGACCCCCCATTGTGCCCCCCATAAACCCCCCCATAGACCCCCCTATATCCCCCTAAAACGACCCCCAAAACCCCCCAAATCCCCCCAAAAGAACCCCCCATAATTCCACTATAGACCCCCCATTGTGCCCCCCATAAACCCCACAAATCCCCCCAATAATCCCCCCTAGACCCCCCAAAACGACCCCCAAAATCCCCCCAAAAGGACCCCCCATAATTCCCCTATAGACCCCCCATAGTCCCCCCATAGACCCCCAAATCCCCCCAATAATCCCCCCAAAGGGACCCCCCATAATTCCCCTATAGACCCCCCATTGTGCCCCCCATAAACCCCCCAAATCCCCCCAATAATCCCCCCAAAACGACCCCCAAAACCCCCCAAAATCCCCCCAAAAGGACCCCCCATAATTCCCCTATAGACCCCCCATTGTGCCCCCCATAAACCCCCCACAGAACCCCATAGCCCCCCAATAATCCCCCCTAGACCCCCTAGACCCCCCAAAATCCCCCCAAAAGAACCCCCCATAATTCCCCTATAGACCCCCCATTGTGCCCCCCATAAACCCCCCAAATCCCCCCCAATAATCCCCCCAAAACCCCCCAAAATCCCCCCAAAAGGACCCCCCATAATTCCCCTATAGACCCCCATAGTGCCCCCCATAAACCCCCCAAATCCCCCCAATAATCCCCCAAAACCCCCCAAAATCCCCCCAAAAGGACCCCCCATGATTCCCCTATAGACCCCCCCATAGTCCCCCCTATAAACCCCCCAAAATCCCCCCACAGCCCCCCCATATCCCCCCAAAACGACCCCCAAAATCCACCCAATAATCCCCCCTAGACCCCCCCAAAACCCCCCCAAAAGGACCCCCCATAATCCCCCCATATCCCCCCCATAGTCCCCCCTATAAACCCCCCAAAATCCCCCCACAGCCCCCCCATATCCCCCCAAAACGACCCCCAAAATCCCCCCACATCCCCCCCAACATCCCCCCATAACCCCCCCCTCCCCGCAGCCCCCTCCCCCCGCCGCCGGTGGGCGGAGCCGAAGCCCCCTCGGCACCTGCCGGCCCCGCTCGGCCTCTCTCGGCTCCCATCGGCTCTTCCCGTCCTCCCTCGGGCCGGTTCGGGCCGGTTCGGCTCCGTTCGGCTCCGCTCGGGGACTCTCGGGGTAGCTCGGGCCGGTTCGGCTCCGTTCGGGCCGGTTCGGCTCCGCTCGCGCTCGTTCGGGCCGGTTCGGCTCCGCTCGGCGAGGTTCGGCTCCGTTCGGCTCCGCTCGGGCCGGCAGGTGAGCGGGGCCCGGCCGGAGGGACCGCGGGGTCCGGGGGGGGCGGGGGGCGGATTTTGGGGGGCGGTTTCTGGGGGGGCAGGTGATGGGGGGCAGGGCTGGGGGGGGCAGGTGTGGGGGGGGTGCAGGTGTTGGGGTGCAGGTGTGCGGGGGAGGGTTTGGGGGGCGGTTTTGGGGGGGACAGGTGTGAGGGACAGGTGTGGGGGGGCAGGTGATGGGGGCGATTTTGGGGTGCAGATTTTGGGGGGGCAGGTGTGGGGGTGATTTTGGGGTGCAGGTGAGATTTGGGGTGCAGGTGTTGGGGTGCAGGTGTGTGGGGGAGGGTTTGGGGGGCGGTTTTGGGGGGGACAGGTGTGAGGGACAGGTGTGGGGGGGCAGGTGATGGGGGCGATTTTGGGGTGCAGGTGTGAAGGGGGGCAGGTGATGGGGAAATTTTGGGTGCAGGTGAGATTTGGGGTGCAGGTGTTGGGGTGCAGGTTGGGGGGGCAGAGGTGGGGGTGATTTTGGGGTGCAGGTGTGAAGGGGGGCAGGTGATGGGGACGATTTTGGGGTGCAGGTGAGATTTGGGGTGCAGGTGTGGGGGGGCAGAGGTGGGGGTGATTTTGGGGTGCAGGTGAGATTTGGGGTGCAGGTGTTGGGGTGCAGGTTTTGGGGTGCAGGTGTGAAGGGGGGGCAGGTGATGGGGGCGATTTTGGGGGGTTCAGGTGAGATTTGGGGTGCAGGTTTTGGGGTTCAGGTGTGTGGGGGAGGTTTGGGATGGGGATTTTGGGGGGCAGATTTTGGGGGTTCAGGTGAGCAGGGCAGGTTTGGGGTCTGGATTTTGGGGTTCAGGTGTGTGGGGCGGATTTTGGGGGGTTCAGGTGTGTGGGGCAGGTTTGGGATCTGGATTTTGGGGGGTTCAGGTGTGTGGGGCAGATTTTGGGGGTTCAGGTGAGCAGGGCAGGTTTGGGGTCTGGATTTTGGGGGGCAAATTTTGGGGGTTCAGGTGTGTGGGGCGGATTTGGGATGGGGATTTTGGTGGGCAGATTTGGGGGGTTCAGGTGAGTGGGGCAGATTTTGGGGGTTCAGGTGTGTGGGGCAGATTTTGGGGTGGGGATTTTGGGGGGCAAATTTTGGGGGTTCAGGTGTGTGGGGCAGATTTGGGGGGGCAGATTTTGGGGGTTCAGGTGTGTGGGGCAGGTTTGGGGTGGGAATTTTGGGGGGCAGATTTTGGGGGGGTTCAGGTGTGTAGGGCAGATTTTGGGGGGCAGATTTTGGGGGTTCAGGTGAGCAGGGCAGGTTTGGGGTCTGGATTTTGGGGTGGGAATTTTGTGGGGCGGATTTTGGGGGGTTCAGGTGTGTGGGGCAGATTTGGGGGTCCCACCTGGGCCCCTCCCCCTCACTTTTGTCTCCCCTCCCCCCCCCTCAGGTGACGCGAGGGGTCCCCCCCAGGCCCCGCCCTCCATGGCCCGGCCCCGCCCCCCCCTCCCCCCCCCCGGGCCCCTCTGAGCCCCCCAAAAGTCGGGAGACCCCAAAGGTGAGCGGGGGAGGGATGGAAGGGGGCGGGGCTTGAAGGGGAGGGGCTTAAATGGGCGGGGTGTGAAAGGGGGAGGGGCTTAAGGGGAGGGGTGTGAAAGGGGGAGGGACTCAAAGGGGTGGGGTGTGAAAGGGGGAGGGGCTTAAAGGGGTGGGGCCAAAAGGGGAGGGGCCTAAATGGGGTGGGGTCGGAGGGGAGGGGATTAAATGGGTGGGGTGTGAAAGGGGGAGGGGCTTAAATGAGGGGAGGTCAAGGGGAGGGGCTTAAAGGGGAGGGGCTTAAATGGGAGGGATTTGAGGGGGCTTAAAGGGGTGGGCCCTAAAGGGGAGGGGCTTAACTGGGGTGGGGTGGAGGGGAGGGGCTTAAAATGGGGTGGGGTCAGAGGGGAGGGGCTAAAATGGGTGGGATGTAAAAGGGGGAGGGGCTTAAAGGGGAGGGGCTTAAATTGGAGGGGTTTGAGGGAGGGGTATAAAGGAGTGGGGCCAAAAAGGGGAGGGGCTTGAAGGGGTTAAAGTGAAAAGGGGAGGGACTAAAATGGGTGGGGTTGAGTGGGAGTGGCTTAAAAGGGAGGGGCTTAAAGGGGTGGGGGGAAGGGGTGGGGCTAAAAATGGTGGGGATGGAGGGGGAGGGGCTTGGAAGGGGAGGGGCTTAAAGGGGTGAAAGGTGAAGGGGAGGGGCTGAAAGGGGTGGGGTTGAGTGGGAGGGGCTTAAAGGGCTGAAAGTTAAAAGGGGAGGGGCTAAAATTGGGGCTTGAGGGGGAGGGGCTTGGAAGGGGAGGATTTTTAAATGGGCGGGGCTTAAATGGGTGACGGGTAAAAGGGGAGGGACTAAAATGGGTGGGGTTGAGTGGGAGGAGCTTAAAGGGGAGGGGATTGAATGGGGGGGTTTAAGGGGCGGGGCTAAAAAGGGTGGGGATAGAGGGGGACAGGCTTGGAAGGGGAGGGGCTTAAAGGGGTGGGGTTGAGTGGCAGGAGCTTAAAGGGGTGGGGCTTAAAGGGGTGGGGTTTAAGGGGTGGGGATAAAAGGGGTGGGGCTCGAGGGGAGGGGCTTAAAAAGGAGGGGAACAAATGGGTGGGGCTTAAAGGGGTGAAAGGTAAAGGGGAGGGGCTAAAATGGGTGAGGCTAGAGGGGGAGGGGCTTAAAAGAAGGGGATAAAGTGGGCGGGGCTTAAAGGGGTGAAAGAGGGAGGGGCTTAAAGGGGTGGGGCCAAAGGGGGAGGGCCTTAAATTGGGTGGTACCAAGGGGGAGGGGCTTAAGTGTGTGGGGTCAAGGGGGAGGGGCTTGAAGGGGAGGGGTCTGGTGGGAGGGGCTTAAAGGGGGTGGGATGTGAAAGGGGAGGGGCTTAAAAAGTGTGGGATATAAAAGGGGAGGGGCTTAAGGGGGTGGGGTCAGAGGGGAGGGGCTTAAAAGGGTGGAATTTGAAAGGGGAGGGGCTTAAAGGGGCAGGGCTTAAATGGGCATGGCTTAAATGGGAGGGGCTGAAAGGGGCGGGGCTTAAATGGGAGGGGCTTAAAGGGGCAGGGGTTAAATGGGAGGGGCTAAAAGGGGGGCGTGGCTTAAAGGATGAGGGGCTAGAATGGAAGCGGCTTGTGCCAGATGTGCCCAGGTGTGCCCAGGTGTGCATTTCTGGCCCCGCCCACACCTGGATGTTTTTCCCACATTTTTCCCATTTTTTTTTATCCCGTTTTTCCTCCCCCGTCCGCGGGGATCACGACCGGGAAATTTCTCCACGTTTTTTTCCCAATTTTTCTCGTTTTCAACCCGTTTTTCAGCCACGTTCAGGGACTACAAGGGAAATGTTTATGCCATTTTTATACCTGTGTTTGATCCAGATTTTTCCCAATTTTTCCCAATTTTTCCCGCGATATCCGGGAAACACGAGTTCATTTTTCCCACGTTTTTCTCCCATTTTTTCCCAATTTCCCCGGTTTTTCCCCCATTCCCAGGCCATGTCCGGGGTCTACGAGGAGAACATTTACACCCTGTATTTTTATCCATATTTTATCCGTATTTTCCCCAATTTTCCCCATTTTTTCAGGATTTTTTTGCCTATTTTTTCTCACATTTTCCCCCATTTTTTCCTCATTTTTTTCTCTATTTTCCCCCCTATTTTTTCCCCCATTTTTTCCCAACTTTCCCCGTTTTTCCCCAATTTTTAGCCCATGTCCGGGGACTACGAGAAGAGCATTTACACCCTGTATTTTTATCCATATTTTATCCATACTTTATTAATATTTTCCCCAATTTTCCCCATTTTTTCAGGATTTTTTTCCCCCATTTTTTCCATGATTTTTCCCCCGTTTTTTCCCAATTTCCCCGTTTTTTCCCCCATTCCCAGGCCATGTCCGGGGTCCACAAAGAGAACATTTACACCCTATATTTTTATCCATATTTTATCCATATTTTATTAATATTTTCCCCAATTTTCCCCATTTTTTCAGGATTTTTTCCCCCATTTTTTCCATGATTTTTCCCCCGTTTTTTCCCAATTTCCCCGTTTTTTCCCCCATTCCCAGGCCATGTCCGGGGACTACGAGGATAACTTTTACACCCTGTATTTTTATCCATATTTTATCCATATTTTATCCATATTTTATCCAATTTTCCCCATTTTTTCAGGATTTTTTTGCCTATTTTTTCCCACATTTTCCCCCATTTTTTCCTCATTTTTTTCTCTATTTTCCCCCCTTTTTTTTTCCCCCATTTTTTCCCAATTTTCCCCGTTTTTCCCCAATTTTTAGCCCATGTCCGGGGACTACGAGAAGAACATTTACACCCTGTATTTTTATCCATATTTTATCCATATTTTATCCGTATTTTATCCATATTTTCCCCAATTTTTCTCATTTTTTCAGGAATTTTTCCCCTATTTTTCCCCCATTTTTTCCATGATTTTTCTCCCATTTTTTCCCAATTTTCCCCTTTTTTCCCCCATTCCCAGACCATATCCGGGGACTACGAGGAGAACATTTACACCCTGTATTTTTATCCATATTTTACCCATATTTTTTCTAAATTTTCCCCAATTTTCCCCATTTTTTCAGGATTTTTTCCCCCCATTTTTTCCATGATTTTTGCCCCGTTTTTTCCCAATTTCCCCGTTTTTTCCCCCATTCCCAGGCCATGTCCGGGGACTACGAGGAGAACATTTACACCCTGTATTTTTATCCATATTTTACCCATATTTTATTAATATTTTCCCCAATTGTCCCCATTTTTTCAGGATTTTTTCCCCCATTTTTTCCATGATTTTTCCCCCGTTTTTTCCCAATTTCCCTGTTTTTTCCCCCATTCCCAGGCCATGTCCGGGGACTACGAGGAGAACATTTACACCCTGTATTTTTATCCATATTTTATCCATATTTTATCCATATTTTATCCATATTTCATCCAATTTTCCCCATTTTTTCAGGATTTTTTTCCCCTGTTTTTCCCCCATTTTTTCAATGATTTTTCCCCCATTTTTTCCATGATTTTTCCCCCGTTTTTTCCCAATTTCCCCGTTTTTTCCCCCATTCCCAGGCCATGTCCGGGGACTACGAGGAGGACGTTTGCCGCAGCGCCCTGCGCCTGGTGCACGAGCTCTGCTTCGCCCCCCGCGCCCGCCCGCCCCACGCGCGCTGCCTCGAGTTCACCGACCTGCTGCGGCACCGCGGGCACCCGCGGCCGGCCGACACCGGTACGGCACCGCGGGGACACCTGGGGACACCGGGACACACCTGGGGACAGCTGGGGACAGCTGGGGACACACCTGGGGACACCTGGGGACACCTGGGGACAGCTGGGGACACCTGGGGACACCGGGACACACCTGGGGACAGCTGGGGACAGCTGGGGACACACCTGGGGACACGCCTGGGGACACCTGGGGACACCGGGACACACCTGGGCACACCTGGGGATACCTGGGGACAGCTGGGGACACGGGGACACACCTGGGGACACCGGGACACACCTGGGGACACCGGGACACGCCTGAACACACCTGAACACACCTGGGGACACCTGGGGACAGCTGGGGACACGCCTGAACACACCTGAACACACCTGGGGACACCTGGGGTCAGCTGGGGACACGCCTGAACACACCTGAACACACCTGGGGACACCTGGGGACAGCTGGGGACACACCTGGGACACACCTGGGGATACCTGGGGACACCTGGGGACAGCTGGGGACAGCTGGGGACACCTGGGGACACACCTGGGGACACCTGGGGACACCTGGGGACACACCTGGGGATACCTGGGGACACCTGGGGACACCTGGGGACAGCTGGGGACACCTGAGACACACCTGGGGACAGCTGGGGACATGGGGACACACCTGGACACACCTGGGGACACCTGGGGACACCTGGGACACACCTGGGGACACCTGGGGACACCTGAGGACACACCTGGACACACCTGGGGACACCTGGGGACACCTGGACACACCTGGACACACCTGGGGACACCTGAGGACACACCTGGACACACCTGGGGACACCTGGACACACCTGGGGACACCTGGGGACACACCTGGGAACAGCTGAGGACACACCTGGACACACCTGGACACACCTGGGGACATTTGGGGACAGCTGCAATGGGACCTTCCCGCTTCCCCCAAATTTCAGACCCCCAAGTTTGGGATCCCCCAAAACCCCCCCAGGTTTGGGGCACCCCGGAGATTTGGGGTCCCTGGGGGGGAATTTGGGGGGAATTTGGGTGGATTTGGGTCAATTTTGGGTCGATTTTTGTGAATTTCTGGGGATTTGGGGTGAATTTGGGTGAATTTTGGGTCGTTTTGGGTGAATTTTGGGTCATTTTTGGTCAATTTTGGGTGGATTTTTGTGAATTTCTGGGGATTTGGGCTGAATTTGGGTGAATTTTGGGTCGTTTTGGGTGGATTTTGGGTCATTTTTGGTCAATTTTGGGTGGATTTTTGTGAATTTCTGGGGATTTGGGCTGAATTTGGGTGAATTTTGGGTCGTTTTGGGTGAATTTTGGGTCATTTTTGGTCAATTTTGGGTGGATTTTTGTGAATTTCTGGGGATTTGGGCTGAATTTGGGTGAATTTTGGGTGAATTTGGGTGAATTTTGGGTGAATTTCGATGGATTTGGGGTGAATTTGGGTGAATTTTGGGTCGATTTGGGTGAATTTCGGGTAAATTTTGGTGGATTTTTGTGAATTTCTGTGAATTTGGGGTGGATTTGGAGTGAATTTGACTGAATTTGGGTCGGTTTTGGTCAATTTTAGGTGGATTTTTGTGAATTTGTGAGGATTTGGGGTGAATTTGGCTGAATTTGGGTGAATTTTGGGTGAATTTGGGGTCGATTTGGGTGAATTTTGGGTGGATTTTTATGAATTTCTTGTGGATTTGGAGTGAATTTAGGTGAATTCGGGTGGATTTTGGGTGATTTTGGGTGATTTTGGGTGAATTTGGGGTGAATTCGGGGTGAATTTTGGGTGAATTTGGGTGATTTTGGTTGAATTTGGGTGAATTTTGGGTGAATTTTGGGTGATTTTGGTTGAATTTTGGGTGAATTTTGGGTAAATTTGGGTGAATTTTGGGTGATTTTGGTTGAATTTTGGGTGAATTTTGGGTGAATTAGGGTGAATTTGGATGATTTTGGGTGAATTTTGGTTGAATTTGGGGTGAATTTGGGTGAATTTTGGGTGAATTTTGGGTGAATTTGGGTGAACTTGGGTGAATTTGGGGTGAATTTGGGGTGAATTTGGGTGAATTTGGGTGAATTTGGGTGAATTTGAAGTGAATTTGGGTGAATTTGGGTGAACTTTGGGTGGATTTGGGTGATTTTGGTTGAATTTTGGTTGAATTTGGGGTGAATTTGGGTGAATTTGGGTTGGATTTTGGGTGATTTTGGTTGAATTTTGGGTGATTTTGGGTGAATTTGGGTGATTTTGGGTGATTTTGGGTGATTTTGGGTGAATTTGGGTGAATTTTGGGTGATTTTGGTTGAATTTTGGGTGAATTTTGGGTGAATTTTGGGTGGATTTGGGTGATTTTGGTTGAATTTTGGTTGAATTTGGGGTGAATTTGGGTGATTTTGGGTGAATTTGGGTGAATTTGGGTGAATTTGGGTGAATTTGGGGTGAATTTGGGTGAATTTGGGTGAATTTGGGTGAATTTTGGTTGAATTTGGGTGAATTTTGGGTGGATTTGGGTGATTTTGGTTGAATTTTGGGTGTTTTATGCCGATTTTTCTGCATTTTCCTGCATTTCAGACCCTTTTTTTTAAAAAAAATTCCCCACCGTTTATTTCCCTCGGGGAAATTTTAAAATTTTATTATTTCCCACAAGAAAAATTTAAATTTTATTATTTCTCATAAGAAAAATTTAAATTTCCTTATTTCCCCATTTTTCCAATTTTCTTATTTCCCACAATAAAAATTTTTAAATTTCCTTATTTCCCACAAGAAAAAAATTAAATTTCCTTATTTCCCCCAAGAAAAAATTTCAAATTTTTTTATTCCCCACAACAAAAAATTTAAAATTTTATTATTTCCCACAAGAAAAAATTTAATTTCCCTTATTCCCCACAACAAAAAAATTTAAATTTTTTTATTTCCCACAAGAAAAATTTAGATTTTATTATTTCCGACAAGAAAAATTTAAATTTCCTTATTTCCCACAAGAAAAAATTTCAAATTTTTTTATTTCCCACAAAAACAATTTTAAATTTTTTTTTCCCACAGGAAAAAATTTAATATTTTTTTATTTCCCACAAGAAAAATTTAATTTCCCTTATTCCCCACAAGAAAAAATTTTAATTTTTTTTATTTCCCACAACAAAAATTTTAAATTTTATTTCCCACAAGAAAAATTTAAATTTTTTTATTCCCCACAAGAAAAAATTTAATTTCCCTTATTCCCCACAAGAAAAAATTTACAATTTTTTTATTCCACACAACAAAAAATTTAAAATTTTATTATTTCCCACAAGAAAAATTTTAAATTTTATTATTTCCGACAAGAAAAATTTAAATTTCCTTATTTCCCACAAGAAAAATTTTTAAATTTTTTTATTTCCCACAACAAAAAATTTCAAATTTTTTTATTTCTCACAAAAACAATTTTAAATTTTATTTCCCACAAGAAAAAATTTAAATTCCCTTATTCCCCACAACAAAAAAATTTAAATTTTTTTATTTCCCACAAGAAAAATTTAGATTTTATTATTTCCGACAAGAAAAATTTAAATTTCCTTATTTCCCACAAGAAAAATTTAAAATTTTTTTATTCCACACAAAAAAAATTTAAGGTTTTATTATTTCCCACAAGAAAATTTTAAATTTTCTTATTTCCCACAAGAAAAATTTTAAATTTTATTATTTCCCACTAGAAAATTTTAAATTTTATTCCCCACAACAAAAAATTTAGATTTCCTTATTTCCCACAAGAAAAAAATTAAATTTCCTTATTTCCCCCAAGAAAAAATTTCAAATTTTATTCCCCACAACAAAAAATTTAAATTTTTTTTATTTCCCACAAGAAAAATTTCAAATTTTATTATTCCCCACAACAAAAAATTTCAAATTTTTTTATTTCTCACAAAAACAATTTTAAATTTTATGTCCCACAAGAAAAAATTTAAATTCCCTTATTCCCCACAACAAAAATTTTAAATTTTATTTCCCACAAGAAAAATTTTAAATTTTCTTATTTCCCACAAGAAAAAGATTTCAATTTTATTATTTCCCACAAGAAAAATTTTTAAATTTCCTTATTCCCCACAAGAAAAATTTTTAATTTTTTTTTTTCCCACAAATAATTTTATTTGTAAAAAAAATTTTATATAATTTTTATATATATAATATAATAAATTTTTTATATTTAATAATATATTAAATAATAATTTAATATGTTATTAAAGATAATTAATAATATATATTTATATATATATAAATAATTTATTATTTAATAATAATAAATATTATATATGATATAATTAAATTTTAAATTTTATTCCCCACAACAAAAAATTTAAATATCCTTATTTCCCACAACAAAAAATTTAAAATTTTATTATTTCCCACAAGAAAATTTTAAATTTTATTTCCCACAAGAAAAAAATTAAATTTCCTTATTTCCCCCAAGAAAAAATTTCGAATTTTGTTATTCCCCACAACAAAAAATTTAAAATTTTTTTATTCCCCACAACAAAAAATTTAAATTTTATTATTCCCCACAACAAAAAAATTTAAATTTTTTTATTCCCCACCATAAAATCTCCCCAATTTTCTCCTTTCCCCCCAATTTTCCCACGGGAATTTTCCGGAACCTTCCAGAGGTCTCCGTCAGCCTCCTCTCCGTCATCGTCACCTTCTGCGGCCTGGTCCTCCTGGGGGTCTCGCTCTTCGTCTCCTGGAAGCTCTGCTGGCTGCCCTGGCGCCACAAGGGGGGTCCCGGGGGGGTCCCCCAAAGGAAGGACCCCCCCCAGACCCCCGGGGGGGTCCCTTTTGGGGACCCCCTGCCCGACAGGGGGGACCCCGAGCCCCCCCCCGAGCGCTGCTACCTGGACATGGGGCCCTGCCCTGAGATCGGGGGGGGGGGAAGGGCTCTGGGGGCGCCCCCTCCCCCCGCCGGGACCCCCCTGCCCTGCCAGGGACCCCCCGAATTTGGGGGGGAGGGCGGGGGGGGGGGAGGGGCGGCTTTGCCCAGCGCCCCCTCCCAGCAGCTGGTGGGGGGGATGGGCGGCAGGTAAGGGGGGGTTTTGGGGGGGTTTGGGGGGGAGTTGGGGGGGAGTTGGGGGGGGGATTTGGGGGGGTTTGGGGGGATTTGGGGGGGTTTGGGGAGGATTTTGGGGAATTTGGGGGGGATTTGGGGCGATTTGGGGGGGATTTGGGGGGATTTGGAGAGGATTTTGGGGAATTTGGGGGGATTTGGGGGGATTTGGGGGAATTTTGGGGGGTTTTGGGGAGGATTTGGGGGGGATTTGGGGGAGATTTGGGGGGGATTTGGGGCGATTTGGGGGGATTTTGGGGGGATTGGGGAGATTTGGGAGGGAGTTGGGGGGATTTTGGGGGGGATTTGGGGGGGAGTTGAGGGGGTTTGGGGAGGATTTGGGGGGATTTGAGGGGGTTTGGGGGGATTTTGGGGAGGATTTGGGGGGGAGTTGGGGGGATTTGGGGAGGAGTTGGGGGGGTTTGGGGGAATTTGGGGGAGATTTGGGGGAGGATTTGGGGGGGATTTGGAAGATTTGGGGGGAATTTGGGGGGGTTTTGGGGGGATTTGGGGGAATTTGGGGGGGATTTGGGGGGATTTTGGGGGGGGATTTGGAAGATTTGGGGGGATTTGGGGGGTTTTGGGGAGGATTTGGGGGAATTTGGGGGGATTTGGGGGGATTTGGGGGAATTTGGGGGGATTTGGGGGAATTATGGGGGATTTTGGGGAGGATTTGGGGAAGATTTGGGGGAATTTGGGGGGATTTTGGGGGATTTGGAAGATTTGGGGAGGATTTGGGGGGGTTTTGGGGAGGATTTGGAAGATTTGGGGGGATTTGGGGCAGATTTGGGGGAATTTAGGGGGATTTGGGGGGGTTTAGGTGATTTGGGGAGGATTTGGGAGGGAGTTGGGGGGATTTGGGAGGGATTTTGGGGGGATTTAGGGGAGGATTTGGGGAATTTGGGGAGGATTTGGGGGCATTTGGGGAGGATTTGGGGGGGATTTGAGGGGCTTTGGGGGGATTTGGGGGGGTTTGGGTGGGATTTTTGGGGATTTGGGTGGATTTGGGGGGTTTGGGGAGGATTTGGGGGGATTTTGGGGGGGTTTGGGGGGGATTGGGGTGGATTTAGGGGAATTTGGGGAGGATTTGGGGGGATTTGGGGAGGATTTGGGGGGATTTAGGGGAGGATTTGGGGGGATTTTGGGGAGGATTTGGGGGGATTTAGGGGAGGATTTGGGGGGATTTTGTGGGATTTGGGGAGGATTTGGGGGGGTTTGGGGGGATTTGGGGGGATTTAGGGGAATTTGGGGGAGATTTGGGGGGATTTTGGGGGGGATTTGGGGGGGATTTGGGGAGGGGGGAGAGGGGTCTCCAAACACAAATCATCCCAAAATCTTCTCCCCTCATCTCCTCGGGGTCTTTGAACCCCGAATTCCTCAACCCAAAAGGGTCTCTGACCCCCCCAAATCCCCCAAATTCCACAAATCCTCCAAATCCTCCATCCCAAAACCGTCTCTGACCCCAAATCCTCCCCAAAATCCTCAAATTCTCCAAATCCCCTCAAATCCTCCATCCCAAAACCATCTCTGACCCCAAATCATCTCCAGATCCCTCAAATCCCCGAAATCCCCAAATATCCCATCCTAAAACCGTCTCGAGCCCCAAATCCACCCCAAAATTCCCAAATCCCCAAACCCCAAATCCACCCCAAAATCTCCAAATCCCCCAAATCCTCCAAGTCCTCGATCCCAAAAGGGTCTCTGACCCCAAATCCACCCCAAAATTCCCAAATCCCCCAAATCCTCCAAGTCCTCCATCCTAAAACCATCTCGAACCCCAAATTCTCTCCAAATCCTCCAAATCTCCCATCCTAAAACCATCTCAAACCCCAAATCATCTCCAAATCCCCCAAATCTCCCATCCCAAAACCGTCTCTGACCCCAAATCCTCTCAAAGTTCCTCAAATCCCCCAAATCCTCCAAGTCCTCCATCCCAAAACGATCTCAAACCCCAAATCATCTCCAAATCCCCCAAATCCTCCAAGCCCTCCATCCTAAATCCATCTCAAACCCCGAATCATCTCCAAATCCCCCAAATCCTCCATCCCAAAACCGTCTCTGACCCCAAATCCACCTCAAAATCCCCCAAATCCCCCAAATCTTCCATCCCAAAACCATCTCTGACCCCAAACCCACCCCAAAATTCCCAAATCCCCAAACCCCAAATCCACCCCAAAATCCCCAATTCCCCCAAATCCCCCAAGTCCTCCATCCTAAAACCATCTCTGACCCAAAATCATCTCCAAATCCCCCAAATCTCCCATCCCAAAACCGTCTCTGACCCCAAATTCTCTCCAAAATTCCCAAATCCCCAAACACCAAATCCACCCCAAAATTCCCAAATCCCCCAAATCCTCCATCCCAAAACCATCTCTGACCCCAAATCCACCCCAAATCCCCCAAATCCCCCAAATCCTCCATCCCAAAACCATCTCTGACCCCAAATCCACCCCAAAATCCCCCAAATCCCCCAAATCCTCCATCCCAAAACCGTCTCTGACCCCAAATCCACCCCAAAATTCCCAAACTCCAAGCCCCAAATCCACCCCAAAATTCCCCAAAATCCCCCAAATCCTCCAAGTCCTTCACCCCAAAACCGTCTCTGACCCCAAATCCCCCAAATTGTCCCCAAACCCCAGTTCCCCCCTGACCCTGACCCTGCCCCCGTTGTCCCCCCCAGCTCCTCGCTGCCCCCCGTCCCCGAGGAGGTCCCGGCTCACCTGGGCCAGATCCAGCCCGAGCTCTACGACGCCGCCGCCGACGGCCGCGGTGGCCCCGAAAACCCCAAATCCCCCAAATTCCCCAAATCCACCCCAAATCCTCCAAACCTCCCATCACAAAACCGTCTCTGACCCCAAATCATCCCTCAAATCCCCCCTAAATCCCCCAAAATCCCCCAAATCCTCCAGCCCAAAACTGTCTCTGACCCCAAACCCACCCCAAAATTCCCAAATCCCCCAAATCCCCCAAATCCTCCATCCCAAAACCATCTCGAACCCCAAATTCTCTCCAAAATGCCCAAATCCCCAAACCCCAAATCCACCCCAAAATCCCCAATTCCCCCAAATCCTCCAAGTCCTCCATCCCAAAACTGTCTCTGACCCCAAATCATCTCCAAATCCCCCCAAATCTCCCATCCCAAAACCGTCTCTGACCCCAAATCCTCTCAAAGTTCCTCAAATCCCCCAAATCCTCCAAGTCCTCCATCCCAAAACAGTCTCGAATCCCAAATTCTCTCCAAAATTCCCAAATTCCCAAACACCAAATCCATTCCAAAATCCTCAAATCCCCCAAATCCTCCAAATCCCTCCATCCTAAAACCATCTCTGACCCCAAATTCTTCCCAAATCCTCCAAATCTTCCATCCCAAAACCATCTCTGACCCCAAATCCTCTCAAAGTTCCTCAAATCCCCCAAATCCTCCAAGTCCTTCATCCTAAAACCATCTCTGACCCCAAATCATCTCCAAATCCCCCAAATCTCCCATCCCAAAACCATCTCAAACCCCAAATCATCTCCAAATAACCCAAATCCTCCATCCCAAAACCATCTCTGACCCCAAATTCTCTCAAAGTTCCTCAAATCCCCCAAATCCTCCAAGTCCTTCATCCTAAAACCATCTCAAACCTCCAATTCTCTCTAAATCCCCCAAATCCTCCATCCCAAAACCGTCTCTGACCCCAAATCCGCCCCAAAATTCCCAAATCCCCCAAATCCTCCATCCCAAAATCGTCTCTGACCCCAAATTCTCTCCAAAATTCCCAAATCCCCAAACCCCAAATCCACCCCAAAATTCCCAAACTCCAAGCCCCAAATCCACCCCAAAATCCCCCAAATCCTCCAAATCCTCCACCCCAAAACCGTCTCGAACCCCAAATCCCCCAAATTGTCCCCAAACCCCAGTTCCCCCCTGACCCTGACCCTGCCCCCGTTGTCCCCCCCAGCTCCTCGCTGCCCCCCGTCCCCGAGGAGGTCCCGGCTCACCTGGGCCAGATCCAGCCCGAGCTCTACGACGCCGCCGCCGACGGCCGCGGTGGCCCCGAAAACCCCAAATCCCCCAAATTCCCCAAATCCACCCCAAATCCTCCAAACCTCCCATCACAAAACCGTCTCTGACCCCAAATCATCCCTCAAATCCCCCCTAAATCCCCCAAAATCCCCCAAATCCTCCAGCCCAAAACTGTCTCTGACCCCAAACCCACCCCAAAATTCCCAAATCCCCCAAATCCCCCAAATCCTCCATCCCAAAACCATCTCGAACCCCAAATTCTCTCCAAAATGCCCAAATCCCCAAACCCCAAATCCACCCCAAAATCCCCAAATCCCCCAAATCCTCCAAATCCTCCATCCCAAAACTGTCTCTGACCCCAAATCATCTCCAAATCCCCCCAAATCTCCCATCCCAAAACCGTCTCTGACCCCAAATCCTCTCAAAGTTCCTCAAATCCCCCAAATCCTCCAAGTCCTCCATCCCAAAACAGTCTCGAATCCCAAATTCTCTCCAAAATTCCCAAATTCCCAAACACCAAATCCATTCCAAAATCCTCAAATCCCCCAAATCCTCCAAATCCCTCCATCCTAAAACCATCTCTGACCCCAAATTCTTCCCAAATCCTCCAAATCTTCCATCCCAAAACCATCTCTGACCCCAAATCCTCTCAAAGTTCCTCAAATCCCCCAAATCCTCCAAGTCCTTCATCCTAAAACCATCTCTGACCCCAAATCATCTCCAAATCCCCCAAATCTCCCATCCCAAAACCATCTCAAACCCCAAATCATCTCCAAATAACCCAAATCCTCCATCCCAAAACCATCTCTGACCCCAAATTCTCTCAAAGTTCCTCAAATCCCCCAAATCCTCCAAGTCCTTCATCCTAAAACCATCTCAAACCTCCAATTCTCTCTAAATCCCCCAAATCCTCCATCCCAAAACCGTCTCTGACCCCAAATCCGCCCCAAAATTCCCAAATCCCCCAAATCCTCCATCCCAAAATCGTCTCTGACCCCAAATTCTCTCCAAAATTCCCAAATCCCCAAACCCCAAATCCACCCCAAAATTCCCAAACTCCAAGCCCCAAATCCACCCCAAAATCCCCCAAATCCTCCAAATCCTCCATCCCAAAACCATCTCGAACCCCAAATCCCCCAAATTGTCCCCAAACCCCAGTTCCCCCCTGACCCTGACCCTGCCCCCGTTGTCCCCCCCAGCTCCTCGCTGCCCCCCGTCCCCGAGGAGGTCCCGGCTCACCTGGGCCAGATCCAGCCCGAGCTCTACGACGCCGCCGCCGACGGCCGCGGTGGCCCCGAAAACCCCAAATCCCCCAAATTCCCCAAATCCACCCCAAATCCTCCAAACCTCCCATCACAAAACCGTCTCTGACCCCAAATCATCCCTCAAATCCCCCCTAAATCCCCCAAAATCCCCCAAATCCTCCATCCCAAAACCGTCTCTGACCCCAAATCCTCTCAAAGTTCCTCAAATCCCCCAAATCCTCCAAGCCCTCCATCCTAAATCCATCTCAAACTCCAAATCATCTCCAAATCCCCCAAATCCTCCATCCCAAAACCGTCTCTGACCCCAAATCGTCTCCAGATCCCTCAAATCCCCCAAATCCTCCAAATCTCCCATCCTAAAACCGTCTTGAACCCCAAATCCACCCAAAAATCCCCCAAATCCTCCAAATCCTCCATCCCAAAACCGTCTCTGACCCCAAATCCACCCCAAAATCCCAAAATCCCCCAAATCCTCCAAATCCTCCATCCCAAAACCGTCTCTGACCCCAAATCCACCCCAAAATTCCCAAAATCCCCCAAATCCTCCAAATCCTCCATCCCAAAACCGTCTCTGACCCCAAATCCACCCCAAAATTCCCAAAATCCCCCAAATCCTCCAAATCCTCCATCCCAAAACCGTCTCTGACCCCAAATTCTCTCCAAAATTCCCAAATCCCCAAACCCCAAATCCACCCCAAAATCCCCAAAATCCCCAAATCCTCCAAGTCCTCCATCCTAAAACCATCTCTGACCCAAAATCATCTCCAAATCCCCCAAATCTCCCATCCCAAAACCGTCTTGAACCCCAAATCCACCCCAAAATCCCAAAATCCCCCAAATCCTCCAAATCCTCCATCCCAAAACCGTCTCTGACCCCAAATCCACCCCAAAATTCCCAAAATCCCCCAAATCCTCCAAGTCCTTCACCCCAAAACCATCTCTGACCCCAAATCCCCCAAATTGTCCCCAAACCCCAGTTCCCCCCTGACCCTGCCCCCGTTGTCCCCCCCAGCTCCTCGCTGCCCCCCGTCCCCGAGGAGGTCCCGGCTCACCTGGGCCAGATCCAGCCCGAGCTCTACGACGCCGCCGCCGACGGCCGCGGTGGCCCCGGCGCCGCCGGAGGTGACCCCGGCGACCCCTGCGGCCGCTCCGGCCCCTCCTGCGGCCGCCTCAGCGTCTCCCTGCGCTACTCCTACGGCTCCCAGCAGCTGCTGGTGCGCGTCCTCCGCGCCCGCGACCTCCCGGCCAAGGACTCCAACGGCTTCTCCGACCCCTACGTGAAGATCTACCTGCTGCCCGACCGCAAGAAGAAGTTCCAGACCAAGGTCCTGCGCCGGACGCTGAACCCCGAGTGGGACGAGACCTTCAGCTTCGGGGTGCCCTTCGCCGAGCTGCCGGCGCGGCGGCTGCACTTCAGCGTCTACGACTTCGACCGATTCTCCAGGCACGACCTGATCGGGCAGGTGGTGCTGGACAATCTGCTGGAGGCGGCCGAGGCCAGGCCGGAGGTGCCCATCTGGAGGGACATCCAGGAGGGGACGGGGGTGAGTGGACGTTGTAGTTGGGGAACCTCAAAAAGGTCCTAAAAGAACCCAAAACTCCACTAAAAATGGGTTAAAGGGTCATAGAACAGCGCAGGTGGTGCTGGAGAACCTTCTAGAGATGTTCACCTGAGGGACGTCCAGGAGGGGACGGGGGTGAGTGGACACTGAAGTCAGGGAACCTCAAAAAGGTCCTAAAAGAACCCAAAACTCCACTAAAAAGGGTCATGAGAGGGGACAGGTGGTGCTGGAGAACCTTCTAGAGATGTTCACCTGAGGGATGTCCAGGAGGGGACGGGGGTGAGTGGACTCTGGACTCGGGGAACCTCAAAAAGGTCCTAAAAGAACCCAAAACTCCACTAGAAATGGTCATGGGAGGGGACAGGTGGTGCTGGAGAACCTTCTAGAGATGTTCACTGGAGGTGCCACCTAAGGGATGTCCAGGAGGGTGAGTGGACATTGAAGTCAGGGAACCTCAAAAAGGTCCTAAAAGAACCCAAAACTCCACTAAAAAGGGTTGTGAGAAGGGGCAGGTGGTGCTGGAGAACCTTCTAGAGATGTTCACCTGAGGGATGTCCAGGAGGGGACAGGGGTGAGTGGACATTGAAGTCGGGGAACCTCAAAAAGGTCCTAAAAGAACCCAAAACACCATAAAAATGGGTAAAAGGGTCACAGGAAGAGAGCAGGTGGTGCTGGAGAACCTTCTAGAAATGTTCACCTGAGGGACGTCTAGGAGGGAATGGGGGTGAGTGGACTCTAGACTCAGGGAACCTCAAGAAAGTCCTAAAAGACCCCAAAACACCATAAAAAATGGGTAAAAGGGTCACGGAACAGAGCAGGTGGTGCTGGAGAACCTTCTAGAGATGTTCACCTGAGGGATGTCCAGGAGGGGATGGGGGTGAGTGGATGCTGAAGTTGGGGAACCTCAAAAAGGTCCTAAAAGAACCCAAAACTCCACTAAAAATGGTCACAGGATAAGTGAGGAGGACAGGTGGTGCTGGAGAACCTTCTAGAAATGTTCACCTGGAGGGATGTCCAGGAGGGAATGGGGGTGAGTGGACTCTAGACTCAGGGAACCTCAAGAAAGTCCTAAAAGACCCCAAAACACCATAAAAAATGGGTAAAAGGGTCACGGAACAGAGCAGGTGGTGCTGGAGAACCTTCTAGAGATGTTCACCTGAGGGATGTCCAGGAGGGGATGGGGGTGAGTGGATGCTGAAGTTGGGGAACCTCAAAAAGGTCCTAAAAGAACCCAAAACTCCACTAAAAATGGTCACAGGATAAGTGAGGAGGACAGGTGGTGCTGGAGAACCTTCTAGAGATGTTCACTGGAGGTGCCACCTGAGGGATGTCCAGGAGGGGACAGGGGTGAGTGGACACTGAAGTCAGGGAACCTCCAAAAAGTCCTAAAAGACCCCACAACACCATAAAAATGGGTAAAAGGGTCATGGAACAGAGCAGGTGGTGCTGGAGAACCTTCTAGAGATGTTCACTGGAGGTGCCACCTGAGGGATGTCCAGGAGGGGACGGGGGTGAGTGGACTCTGGACTCGGGGAACCTCAAAAAGGTCCTAAAAGAACCCAAAACTCCTCTAAAAAGGGTCATGAGAGGGGACAGGTGGTGCTGGAGAACCTTCTAGAGATGTTTACCTGAGGAACATCCAGGAGGGGGCGGGGGTGAGTGGACACTGGACTCGGGGAACCTCAAAAAGGTCCTAAAAGAACCCAAAACTCCACAAAAAAGGGTCACAGGATAGGTGAGGAGGACAGGTGGTGCTGGAGAACCTTCTAGAGATGTTCACCTGAGGGACGTCCAGGAGGGGACGGGGGTGAGTGGACTCTGGACTTGGGGAACCTCAAAAAGGTCCTAAAAGAACCCAAAACTCCTCAGAAAAGGGTCGTGAGAGGGGACAGGTGGTGCTGGAGAACCTTCTAGAGATGTTCACTGGAGGTGCCACCTGAGGGATGTCCAGGAGGGGATGGGGGTGAGTGGACGTTGAAGTCAGGGAACCTCAAAAAGATCCTAAAAGAACCCAAAACACCATAAAAATGGGTAAAAGGGTCATGAGAAGGGACAGGTGGTGCTGGAGAACCTTCTAGAGATGTTTACCTGAGGAACATCCAGGAGGGGACAGGGGTGAGTGGACACTGGACTCGGGGAACCTCAAAAAGGTCCTAAAAGAACCCAAAACATCATAAAAATGGGTAAAAGGGTCACAGGAAGAGAGCAGGTGGTGCTGGAGAACCTTCTGGAGATGTTCACTGGAGGTGCCACCTGAGGGATGTCCAGGAGGGGATGGGGGTGAGTGGACATTGAAGTCGGGGAACCTCAAAAAGGTCCTAAAAGAACCCAAAACACCATAAAAAAGGGTCACGGGATAAGTGAGGAGGACAGGTGGTGCTGGAGAACCTTCTGGAGATGTTCACCTGAGGGATGTCCAGGAGGGGGCAGGGGTGAGTGGACTCTGGACTCGGGGAACCTCAAAAAGGTCCTAAAAGACCCCAAAACTCCTCAGAAAAGGGTCAGGGGACAGGTGAGGGCGCAGGTGCTGCTGGAGGAGCTGCCTGAGGTCCCACCTGGAGGAGCTTTGGCCCCAGGTTGTGACCTCGCGGTGACGCTGTGTCACCTGTCACCCTCACCTGTCCTTGTTCCTCCTCACCTGTGTTCTCCTGTCTGTGTGTTGTCACCTGTCCCTACCTGTCCTCACCTGTCCCTGTCCCACCTGTCCCTGTCCCCTCATCTGTGCCTCACCTGTCCCTGTCCCTGTCCCTGCCCCACCTGTCCTTGTCCCCACCTGTCCCACCTATCCCTGTCCCTGTCCCCACCTGTCCCTCTGTCCCCACCTGTCCCCAACTGTCCTCACCTGTCCCTGTGTCCCCACCTGTCCTTGTCCCCACCTGTCCCCTCACCTGTCCCCACCTGTCCCCACCTGTCCCACCTGTCCCACCTATCCCTGTCCCTGTCCCCACCTGTCCCTCTGTCCCCACCTGTCCCCACCTGTCCTCACCTGTCCCTGTGTCCCCACCTGTCCCTGTCCCTGTCCCTGTCCCCACCTGTCCCTCTGTCCCCACCTGTCCCCACCTGTCCCCACCTGTCCCACCTGTCCCACCTGTCCCTGTCCCACCTGTCCCACCTGTCCCTGTCCCACCTGTCCCCACCTGTCCCACCTGTCCCTGTCCCACCTGTCCCTCTGTCCCCACCTGTCCCCACCTGTCCTCACCTGTCCCTCTGTCCCCACCTGTCCTTGTCCCCACCTGTCCCTCACCTGTCCCCACCTGTCCCACCTGTCCCCACCTGTCCCTGTGTCCCCACCTGTCCTTGTCCCCACCTGTCCCTGTCCCTGTCCCTGTCCCCACCTGTCCCTCTGTCCCCACCTGTCCCCACCTGTCCTCACCTGTCCCCACCTGTCCCCACCTGTCCCTGTCCCTGTCCCGGTCCCTGTCCCTGTCCCACCTGTCCCCACCTGTCCCACCTGTCCCACCTGTCCCTGTCCCACCTGTCCCCACCTGTCCCACCTGTCCCTGTCCCACCTGTCCCTCTGTCCCCACCTGTCCCCACCTGTCCTCACCTGTTCCTCTGTCCCCACCTGTCCTTGTCCCCACCTGTCCCTCACCTGTCCCCACCTGTCCCACCTGTCCCACCTGTCCCACCTGTCCCACCTGTCCCTGTCCCACTTGTCCCACCTGTCCCACCTGTCCCCACCTGTCCCCACCTGTCCCTGTCCCTGTCCCTGTCCCCACCTGTCCCTCTGTCCCCACCTGTCCCACCTGTTCCTGTCCCACCTGTCCCACCTGTCCCACCTGTCCCTGTCCCACCTGTCCCACCTGTCCCCACCTGTCCCTGTCCCTGTCCCTGTCCCTGTCCCTGTCCCACCTGTCCCACCTGTCCCTGTCCCCTCACCTGTCCCACCTGTCCCCACCTGTCCCCACATGTCCCCACCTGTCCCCACCTGTCCCACCTGTGGGTGTCGTGCAGGAGAAGGCGGAGCTGGGGGAGGTGAATTTCTCTCTCTGTTACCTGCCCACGGCCGGGCGCCTGACGGTCACCGTCATCCGCGCCTCCAACCTGCGCGCCATGGACCTCACCGGCTACTCAGGTGTGTCACGGGTGGGGACAGGTGTGTCACGGGTGGGGACAGGTGTGTCACGGGTGTGTCACGGGTGGGGACAGGTGTGTCACAGGTGTGTCACGGGGGGGACAGGTGTGTCACGGGTGTGTCACGGGGGGGACAGGTGTGTCACGGGTGTGTCACGGGTGTGTCACGGGTGGGGACAGGTGTGTCACAGGTGGGGACAGGTGTGTCACAGGTGTGTCACGGGTGGGGACAGGTGTGTCACAGGTGTGTCAGGTGTGTCACAGGTGTGTCACAGGTCGGGACAGGTGTGTCACAGGTGTGTCACAGGTTGGAACAGGTGTGTCACGGGTGGGGACAAGTGTGTCACAGGTGTGTCACGGGTGGGGACAAGTGTGTCACAGGTGTGTCACGGGTGGGGACAGGTGTGTCACGGGTGGGACAGGTGTGTCACGGGGGGGACAGGTGTGTCACGGGTGTGTCACGGGGGGACAGGTGTGTCACGGGTGGGGACAGGTGTGTCAGGTGTGCTCAGGTGTGTCAGGTGTGTCACGGGTGTGTCACAGGTCGGGACAGGTGTGTCACAGGTGTGTCACAGGTCGGGACAGGTGTGTCACAGGTGTGTCACGGGTGGGGACAGGTGTGTCACGGGTGGGGACAGGTGTGTCACAGGTGGGGGACAGGTGTGTCACAGGTGGGGACAGGTGTGTCACGGGTGGGGACAGGTGTGTCACGGGTGTGTCACGGGTGGAGACAGGTGTGTCACGGGTGGGGACAGGTGTGTCACGGGTGTGTCACGGGTGTGTCACGGGTGGGGACAGGTGTGTCACGGGTGTGTCATGGGTGGGGACAGGTGTGTCACGGGTGGGGACAGGTGTGTCACGGGTGTGTCACGGGTGGGGACAGGTGTGTCACGGGGGGACAGGTGTGTCACAGGTGTGTCACGGGTGGGGACAGGTGTGTCACCGGGTGTGTCACAGGTGTGTCAGGTGTGTCACAGGTGTGCTCAGGTGTGCTCAGGTGTGTCACAGGTGTGTCAGGTGTGTCACTGCGTGTGTCACGGGTTGGGACAGGTGTGTCACCGGCTACTCAGGAGTGTTACCATGTGTGTCACCAGTGGGGACAGGTGGGGACAGGTGTGTCAGGGGTTGGGACAGGTGTGCTCAGGTGTGTCACTGGGTGTGTCACCAGTGGGGACAGGTGTGTCACTGGGTGTGTCACGGGTGGGGACAGGTGGGGACAGGTGTGTCACGGGTGTGTCAGGTGTGCTCAGGTGTGTCACTGGTGTGTCACTGGGTGTGTCACTGGGTGTGTCACGGGTGGGGACAGGTGGGGACAGGTGTGTCAGGGGTGTGTCACTGGGTGTGTCACAGGTGTGTCACAGGTTATTATGGGATGTTCCAGGGTCCTTTGGGGCCCGTGGGTTATTATGGGATGCTCTGGGGTTCTATGGGGTCCGTGGGTTATTATGGGATGTTCCAGGGTTCTGTGGATTATTATGGGATGCTGTGAGGTTCTATGGGGCTCCATGGGTTATTATGGGATGTTCCAGGGTTCTGTGGATTATTATGGGATGCTGTGAGGTTCTATGGGGCTCCATGGGTTATTATGGGATGTTCTGGGGTTCTATGGGGCTCCATGGGTTATTATGGGATGTTCCAGGGCTCCATAGGTTATTATGGGATGTTCTGGGGCCCATGGGTTATTATGGGATGTTCTGGGGTTCTATGGGGCTCCATGGATTATTATGGGATGTTCTGGGGTTCTATGGGGCTCCATGGGTTATTATGGGATGTTCTGGGGTTCTATGGGGCTCCATGGATTATTATGGGATGCTCCGGGGTTCCATAGGTTATTATGGGATGTTCAGGTGTTCCATGGGTTATTATGGGATGTTCCGGGGTTCTATGGGGCTCCATGGGTTATTATGGGATGTTCCGGGGCTCCATAGGTTATTATGGGATGTTCTGGGGCCTGAGGGTTATTATGGGATGTTCCAGGGGTTCCATTGGATCTATGGGTCATTATGGGATGTTCTGGGACCCATGGGTTATTATGGGATGTTCAGGTTTTCTGTGGGTTATTATGGGATGTTCTGGGGTTCTATGGGGCTCCATGGGTTATTATGGGATGTTCAGGTGTTCCGTGGGTTATTATGGGATGCTCCGGGGTTCTATGGGGCTCCATGGGTTATTATGGGATGTTCTGGGGCCCGTGGGTTATTATGGGATGTTCTGGGGTTCTGTGGGTTATTATGGGATGCTCCGGGGTTCCATGGGATCCATGGATTATTATGGGATGTTGTGAGGTTCTATGGGATCCGTGGGTTATTATGGGATGCTCCGGGGTTCAATGGGTTATTATGGGATGTTCCAGGGTCCTTTGGGGCCCGTGGGTTATTATGGGATGTTCTGGGGTTCTATGGGGCTCCATGGGTTATTATGGGATGCTGTGAGGTTCTATGGGGTCCGTGGGTTATTATGGGATGCTCCGGGGTTCTGTGGATTATTATGGGATGCTGTGAGGTTCTATGGGCCCATGGGTTATTATGGGATGTTCCGGGGTTGTATGGGGCTCCATGGGTTATTATGGGATGTTCTGGGGTTCTATGGGGCTCCATGGGTTATTATGGGATGTTCTGGGGCCCGTGGGTCACCGCCGGCCGCTCCGTGGTTCCCGAGTGTCCCACACGGCGCCGTCCCCCCCGCCCAGACCCCTACGTGAAGGCCTCGCTGATGGCCGAGGGCCGGCGGCTGAAGAAGCGCAAGACGTCCATCAAGAAGAACACCCTGAACCCCAACTACAACGAGGCGCTGGTCTTCGACGTCCCCCACGAGAGCGTGCACCACGTCAGCCTCACCATCGCCGTCGTCGACTACGACTGGTGCGCGCCGGGGGGCGGGGGGACATTCTGGGGGGTTATTATGGGGGTTTTGGGGGGATTTGCGGGGATTTGGGGGGTTTTGGGGTGTTTGGGGTCAACCTGGAGCCATGGAACACCCCTGGTTGATGTCCACCATGAGAGCGTCACCATCGTTGGGTTGAACTGGTTTGTACTGGGAGGGCTTTAGAGGGTCCTGAAGAGGTTTGGGATGATTTGGGGCCATTCTGGGAGGTTTGGGAGAGGTTTTGGGGGGAATTTCGGGGATTTGGGGTGTTTGGGGTCACCCTGGAGCCATGGAACACCCCTGGTTGATGTCCACCATGAGAGCCTCACCATCGTTGGGTTGAACTGGTTTGTACTGGGAGGGCTTTAGAGGGTCCTGAAGAGGTTTGGGATGATTTGGGGCCATTCTGGGAGGTTTGGGAGAGGATTTGGGGGGTTTTGTGAGGTTTTGGAGTGTTTGGGATCACCCTGGAGCCATGGGACACCCCTGGTTGATGTCCACCACGAGAGCGTCACCATCGTTGGGTTGAACTGGTTTGTACTGGTTTGTACTGGGAGGGCTTTTGGGTGTCCTGGGGGTTCTGAGGAGAATTTGGGGGTGATTTGGGGAGATTTTGGGGGTTTTGGGGGGATTTGGGGGGTTTTGGGGTGTTTGGGGTCACCCTGGAGCCATGGGACACCCCTGGTTGATGTCCACCATGAGAGCCTCACCATTGTTGGGTTGAACTGGTTTGTACTGGGAGGGTTTTCGAGGGTCCTGAAGAGGTTTGGGGATGATTTGGGGCCATTCTGGAGGATTTTGGGGGGTTTTGGGGTGTTTGGGGTCACCCTGGAGCAATGGGACACCCCTGGTTGACGTCCACCACGAGAGCGTCACCATCGTTGGGTTGAACTGGTTTGTACTGGGAGATCCTGGGGGGTCTTTGGAGGGTCTTTTGGGGTCTTGTGAGGGTCCTGAAGATGTTTGGGAGGGATTTTGGGGGAATTTGGGGGGTTTTGGGGTGTTTGGGGCCACCCTGGAGCCATGGGACACCCCTGGTTGATGTCCACCACGAGACCGTCACCATCGTTGGGTTGAACTGGTTTGTACTGGGAGGGCTTTAGGGGGTCCTGGAGGTTCTGAGGAGAATTTGGGGGTGATTTGGGGAGATTTTGGGGGATTTTGGGGGGATTTGGGGTGTTTGGGGTCACCCTGGAGCGATGGGACCCCCCTGGTTGATGTCCACCATGAGAGCGTCACCATCGTTGGGTTGAACTGGTTTGTACTGGTTTGTACTGGGAGGGCTTTTGGGGGTCCTGGGGGTTCTGAGGAGAATTTGGGGGAATTTGGGGTCGTTATGAGGAATTTTGGGGGGTTTTGGGGTGTTTGGGATCGTTCTGAGGGATTTTGGGGTCGTTTTGGGGTCCCTCAGAATGGGATTTTTTTGGGGTATTTTGGGGTGATTTGGGGATTTTTTCTGGGTATTTTGGGAGTTTTTGGGGTCCCCCTGACCCCCCCGACCCCTCCCAGCATCGGGCACAACGAGGTGATCGGGCTGTGGACGGAGCTGAATTTGGGGTCGTTTTGAGGGATTTTGGTGTCATTTTGAGGAATTTTGGGGTCATTTCGGGGTCTCTCAGAATGGGATTTTTTTGGGGTATTTTTGGGGTGATTTGGGGAGTTTTTGGGGTCCCCCTGACGCCCCCGACCCCCTCCCAGCATCGGGCACAACGAGGTGATCGGGCTGTGGATGGAGCTGAATTTGGGGTCATTTTGAGGGATTTTGGGGTTGTTTTGGGGTCCCTCAGAATGGGATTTTTTGGGGTATTTTGGGGTGATTTGGGGTTGTTTTGGGGTGCCCCTGACGCCCCTGAACCCTCCCCAGCATCGGGCAGAACGAGGTGATCGGGCTGTGGATGGGGCTGAATTTGGGGTCGTTTTGAGGGATTTTGGGGTTGTTTTGGGGTCTCTCAGAACGGGATTTTTTTTGGGTATTTTTGGGGTGATTTGGGGAGTTTTTGGGGTCCCCCTGACCCCCCTGACCCCTCCCCAGCATTGGGCATGAGAAGATGATCAGGCTGTGGACGGGGTCGAATTTGGGGTCATTTTGAGGGATTTTGGGGTCGTTTTGAGGGATTTTGGGGTCGTTTTGGGGTCTCTCAGACTGGGATTTTTTGGGGTATTTTTGGGGTGATTTGGGGAGTTTTTGGGGTCCCCCTGACACTCCCGAACCCCTCCCCAGCATTGGGCACAACGAGGTGATCGGGCTGTGGACGGGGCTGAATTTGGGGTGGTTTTGAGGGATTTTGGGGTCGTTTTGGGGTCCCTCAGAACGGGATTTTTTTGGGGTGTTTTGGGGTGATTTGGGGTGGTTTTGCGGTCCCCCTGACCCCCCTGACCCCCTCCCAGCATCGGGCACAATGAGGTGATCGGGCTGTGGATGGCGCTGAATTTGGGGTCATTTTGAGGGATTTTGGGGTCATTTTGAGGGATTTTGGGATTGTTTTGGGGTCTCTCAGGCTGGGATTTTTTTGGGGTATTTTGGGGTGATTTGGGGAGTTTTTGGGGTCCCCCTGACGCCCCCTTACCCCTCCCAGCATCGGGCACAACGAGGTGATCGGGCTGTGGATGGAGCTGAATTTGGGGTCATTCTGAGGGATTTTGGGGTCATTTTGAGGGATTTTGGGGTCTCTCAGAATGGGATTTTTTTGGGGTATTTTGGGGTGATTTGGGGAGTTTTTGGGGTCCCCCTGACCCCCTGACCCCCTCCCAGCATCGGGCACAACGAGGTGATTGGACTGTGGACGGGGCTGAATTTGGGATTGTTTTGAGGGATTTTGGGGTCGTTTTGAAGGATTTTGGGGTCGTTTTGGGGTCTCTCAGAATGGGATTTTTTGGGGTATTTTTGGGGTGATTTGGGGAGTTTTTGGGGTCCCCCTGACCCCCCTGACCCCTCCAAGCATCGGGCACGACGAGGTGATCGGGCTGTGGATGGAGCTGAATTTGGGGTCATTTTGAGGGATTTTGGGGTCGTTTTGGGGTCTCTCAGACTGGGATTTTTTTGGGGTATTTTTGGGGTGATTTGGGGAGTTTTTGGGGTCCCCGTGACCCCCCTGAACCCTCCCCAGCATCGGGCACAACGAGGTGATCGGGCTGTGGATGGCGCTGAATTTGGGGTGGTTTTGAGGGATTTTGGGGTCATTTTGAAGGATTTTGGGGTCGTTTTGGGGTCTCTCAGAACGGGATTTTTTTGGGGTATTTTTGGGGTGATTTGGGGTGGTTTTGGGGTCCCCCTGACCCCCTGACCCCCTCCCAGCATCGGGCACAACGAGGTGATCGGGCTGTGGACGGGGCTGAATTTGGGGTTGTTTTGGGCGATTTTGGGGTTGTTTTGGGGTCTCTCAGAACGGGATTTTTTGGGGTATTTTTGGGGTGATTTGGGGTGGTTTTGGGGTCCCCCTGACCCCTCCCAGCATTGGGCATGAGAAGATGATCAGGCTGTGGACGGGGTCGAATTTGGGGTCATTTTGAGGGATTTTGGGGTCATTTTGAAGGATTTTGGGGTCATTTTGGGGTCTCTCAGAATGGGATTTTTTTGGGGTATTTTGGGGTGATTTGGGGGAGTTTTTGGGGTCCCCCTGAGCCCCCCGACCCCTCCCCAGCATCGGGCACAACGAGGTGACCGGGCTGTGGATGGAGCTGAATTTGGGGTCATTTTGAGGGATTTTGGGGTCATTTTGAAGGATTTTGGGGTCGTTTTGGGGTCTCTCAGAACGGGATTTTTTTGGGGTATTTTGGGGTGATTTGGGGAGTTTTTGGGGTCCCCCTGAGCCCCCCGACCCCTCCCCAGCATCGGGCACAACGAGGTGATCGGGCTGTGGATGGAGCTGAATTTGGGGTCATTTTGGGGGATTTTGGGGTCGTTTTGGGGTCTCTCAGACTGGGATTTTTTTGGGGTATTTTGGGGTGATTTGGGGAGTTTTTGGGGTCCCCGTGACCCCCCTGACCCCCTCCCAGCATCGGGCACAACGAGGTGATCGGGCTGTGCCGCGTGGGCAGCGACGCCGACGGCCCCGGCCGCGAGCACTGGGCGCAGATGTTGGCCAACCCCCGCAAACCCATCGAGCACTGGCACACCCTGGTGGAGGTCAGAGCCCACCCCGGGACCCCCCAAAACCCCCTCGGGACCCCCAAAAACCCCCTCGGGACCCCCAAAAACCCCTCGGGACCCCTCAGAAACCCCCAGGATCCCATAGGAGCTCTCCAGATCCCAAAATCCCGCCCCCCCAGATCCCGTAAGGATCCCGTAGGGAGTCCCTGAACCTGTAAGGACCCCACAGGATCCGGCAGGGACCCCCCGGTCCCACAGGCACCCCAGGGACCCCCAGGGACCCCCTCGATCCCACAGGGACCCCCAGGGACCCCCAGGCACCCCCCAGATCCCACAGGGACCCCCAGGGACCCCCAGAACCCCCCCAATCCCACAGGGACCCTCAGGGACCCCCCAGATCCCACAGGGACCCCCAGATCCCACAGGGACCCCCAGGGATCCCCCAGATCCCACAGGGACCCCCAGGCACCCCCAGGGACCCCCCTGATCCCACAGGGACCCCCCGATCCCACAGGGACCCCCCTGATCCCACAGGGACCCCCAGGCACCCCCAGGGACCCCCCAGATCCCACAGGGACCCCCCGATCCCACAGGGACCCCCCTGATCCCACAGGGACCCCACAGGATCCTGCAGGGACCTCCAGATCCCCCCAGAAACCCCCAGACCCCATAAGGATCCCATAGGGGACCCCCCAGATCCCACAGGGACCCCCAGAACCCCCTGAACCCATAGGGACCCCACAGGATCCCGCAGGGACCCCCCGATCCCACAGGCACCCCCAGGCACCCCCAGATCCCACAGGGACCCCCAGGGACCCCCCAGATCCCACAGGGACCCCCAGGGACCCCCAGAACCCCCCCAGATCCCATGAGGATCCCACAGGATCCCATAAGGATCCCATAAGGACCCCCAGGGACCCCCAGAACCCCCCAGATCCCATAAGGACCCCATGGGAAACCCCAGATCTCATCAGGGACCCCCAGAACCCCCCGGATCCCATTGGGGACCCCCAGGGACCCCCCAGATCCCGTAAGGATCCCACAGGGACCCCACAGGGACCCCCAGATCCCATTGGGGACCCCCAGAACCCCCCAGATCCTGTAAGGATCCCATAGGAGACCCCCCAGATCCCCTTGAGGACCCCCAGAACCCCCCGGATCCCATTGGGGACCCCCTGGACTCCCCCAGACCCCGTAAGGACCCCATAGGGGACCCCCAGAACCCCCCAGGTCCCATAAGGACCCCATCGGGGACCCCCAGATCCCGCAGGGACCCCCAGAACCCCCCAGGTCCCATAAGGACCCCATAGGAGACCCCCCAGATCCCCTTGAGGACCCCCAGAACCCCCCAGGTCCCATAAGGACCCCATAGGAGACCCCCCAGATCCCCTTGAGGACCCCCAGAACCCCCCAGGGACCCCCCCCCAGATCCCGCAGGGGACCCCGGGAAGCCAAAGGAGACCTCGGGATCCCTGACAGTGTCCCCTGTCCGTCCGTCTGTCCCTGTCCCGTCCCCGTCTGTCTGTCCGTCTGTCTGTCCCCCTGTCCGTCCGTCTGTCCCTGTCCCGTCCCCGTCTGTCCCCCTGTCTGTCTGTCCCCCTGTCCGTCCGTCTGTCCCTGTCCCGTCCCCGTCTGTCTGTCCGTCTGTCTGTCTGTCCTGTCCGTCTGCCCCCCTGTCCTGTCCGTCTGTCCCTGTTCCTGTCCCCGTCTGTCTGTCTGTCCCCCTGTCTGTCTGTCTGTCCGTCTGTCCCCCTGTCTGTCTGTCCGTCCTGTCCGTCTGTCCCTGTCCCATCCCTGTCCCGTCCCTGTCCCTGTCCATCCATCTGTCCGTCTGTCCCCCTGTCCGTCCGTCTGTTCCTGTCCCTGTCCATCCATCTGTCCCTGTCCCCATCCCTGTCCCCGTCTGTCTGTCCGTCTGTCCCCCTGTCTGTCCGTCCTGTCCGTCTGTCCCTGTCCCATCCCTGTCCCTGTCCCATCCCTGTCCCATCCCTGTCCCTGTCCGTCTGTCCTGTCCATGTGTCTGTCCCTGTTCCCCTGTCCCATCCCCATCCGTCTGTCCCCCTGTCCCTCTGTCCCATCCCCGTCCCTCTGTCCGTCTGTCCGTCTGTCCGCCGGTCCGTCTGTCCCCATCCCATCCCCGTCCCCCTGTCCCCCCGTCCCTCTGTCCCTCTGTCCCCCCGTCCCTCTGTCCGTCTGTCCGTCTGTCCGTCTGTCCCCATCCCATCCCATCCCCGTCCCTCTGTCCGTCTGTCCGTCTGTCCCTCTGTCTGTCCGTCCGTCTGTCCGTCTGTCCGTCCGTCCGCCCCAGGAGAAGGCTCTGACCAAGGCGACGCCGCGGGACAAACCGGCCCTGGGGGAGTCCCTGGGCCCCCAGTGAGCTGTGAGAGCCAAACTGGGGGGGACTGGGGGGGACTGGGATGGACTGGGATTGAACTGGGATAAACTGGGGGGGACTGGGATGGACTGGGATGGACTGGGATGGACTGGGGGGGACTGGGGGGAACTGGGATGGACTGGGATTGAACTGGGATTGAACTGGGATTGAACTGGGATGGAACTGGGATTGAACTGGGATGGACTGGGATTGAACTGGGATTGAACTGGGATGGACTGGGATGGACTGGGGGGAACTGGGGGGGACTGGGGGGGACTGGGATGAACTGGGATGGACTGGGATTGAACTGGGATTGAACTGGGATTGAACTGGGATTGAACTGGGATGGAACTGGGATTGAACTGGGATGGACTGGGATTGAACTGGGATTGAACTGGGATGGACTGGGATTGAACTGGGATGAACTGGGATGAACTGGGAGGGACTGGGAGGGACTGGGATGGACTGGGATGGACTGGGATTGAACTGGGATGAACTGGGATGAACTGGGAGGGACTGGGATGGACTGGGATGGACTGGGATGGACTGGGATGGACTGGGGGGAACTGGGATGGATTGGGGGGGGGGCTGGGAGGGACTGGGAGTTTCCATTTCCATAGTGCTCCATACTGGTCCATACTGGTCCATACTGGTCCGTACCGGCCTGTACTGGTCCATATCACTCCATACTGGTCCATACTGGTCTGTACCGGTCCATATTAACCCATACTGGTCCGTACTGGTCTGTACTAGTCCATGCTGGTCCATACTGGTCTGTACTGGTCCATACCAGTCCGTACTGGCCCATACCGGTACATACTGGTCCATACCATTCCATACCAGTCCGTACTGGTCCATACTGGTCCAAAACAGTCCATACTGGTCCATACTGGTCCATACCATTCCATAACAGTCCATACCGGTCCATACTGGTCTGTACCAGTCTGTACTGGTCCATACCAGCCCGTACTGGTCCATACTGGTCTGTACTGGCCCATACTGGCCCGTACCGGTCCATACTGGTCCATATTGGCCTGTACTGGTCCGTACTGGTCCATACCGGTCCGTACTGGCCCATACCGGTCCGTACTGGCCCATACCGGTCTGTACTGGTCCATACCGGTCCGTACTGGCCCATACCGGTCCGTACTGGTCCATACCGGTCTGTACCGGTCCATACCGGTCTGTACTGGTCCATACCGGTCCGTACTGGTCCATACCGGTCTGTACTGGCCCATACCGGTCTGTACTGGCCCATACCGGTCTGTACTGGTCCGTACTGGCCCATACCAGTCTGTACTGGTCCGTACTGGTCCATACCGGTCCGTACTGGCCCATACCGGTCTGTACTGGTCCATACCGGTCCGTACTGGCCCATACCGGTCTGTACTGGTCCATACCGGTCCGTACTGGTCCATACCGGTCCGTACTGGCCCATACCGGTCTGTACTGGTCCATACCGGTCCGTACTGGCCCATACCGGTCTGTACTGGTCCATACCGGTCCGTACTGGTCCATACCGGTCCGTACTGGTCCGTACCGGTCCGTACTGGTCCGTACCGGTCCGTACTGGTCCATACCGGTCCGTACTGATCCGTACTGGCCCATACCGGTCCGTACTGGCCCATACCGGTCCATACTGGCCCATACTGGTCCGTACTGGCCCATACCGGTCCATACTGGCCCATACCGGTTCGTACTGGCCCATACCGGTCCGTACCGGTCCATACCGGTCCATACCGGTCCGTACCGGTCCATACCGGTCCATACCGGTCCGTACTGGTCCGTACTGGGAGCCGCCGCTCTCTCCGCAGGGCCGGCGCCTCCGGGGCCATCGGGGCCCGAAGCCATAGGGGCCCCCCCGGCCCCCCCCGGCCCCCGAGACACGGGGGGGCCCCGCCCCCCCCCACTGTGAACCCCCAAACCGGGGGGGGGGGGAGGGGAGGGACCCCCCCAACCCCCCCCCCTCGTTGGTGTTTTGGGGGGGCCCCCCCAGAAAAGGGGTCCCCCCCACCCCCCCCTTTGTGTCACGTGTTCGTTGTGGGGGGCGGGCCCAAAGGAGCGCGGGGATGTCCCTTGTCGCCCCCACCCCAAAAGGGGACCCCAAAAAAAGGGACCCCAAAAAAGGGACCCCAAAAAAGGGATCCCGGGTGTCTCCCCACAAAAAAGGGACCCCAAAAAAAGGGACCCCAAAAAAGGACCCCGGGATTGTCACCCCCCCCACCCCAAAAAAAAGGGAGCCCGGGATTGTCACCCCCACCCCAAAAGGGGACCCCAAAAAAAGGGACCCCAAAAAAGGGATCCCGGGTGTCTCCCCACAAAAAAGGGACCCCAAAAAAGGAACCCCGGGGTTTTCACCCCCCAAAAAAGGGACCCCAAAAAAGACCCCGGGTTTCCCCCCCACCCCAAAAAGGGACCCCAAAAAAGGGACCCCAAAAGGACCCCGGGTGTCCCCTCCCCCAAAATGGGACCCAAAAAAGGGACCCCAAAAGGACCCCGGGTGTCCCCTCCCCCAAAATGGGACCCAAAAAAGGGACCCCAAAAGGACCCCGGTTGTCCCCTTCCCCAAAATGGGACCCCAAAAAAGGGACCCCGGGTGTCCCCCCCCCCCCCAAAAAAAAGGGACCCCAAAAGGAGCCCGGGCTTGTCCCTTGTCCCCTCCCCCCCCTCCCCAAAAAGGGTCCCCGGTTCTGTCGCCCCCCTCCCCCCCCCACCGTGTGCGTCCCCCCCAAATCCCCCCGCCCCCCCTCCCCTCCCCCACCGTGTTCGTTTGTCCCCAGAGGGAGCCGGGGACCCCCGGAGCCCCCCCGGTGTCCCCGCGGTGTCCCCTCCGTGTCCCCTCCCCCCGCTGTGTGTCCGCGTGGGGCCGGGGGGGTCCCCAAAGCCATAAAAGCCCCCCCAAAATAAACCCCCCCCTCCCCCCCCCCAAAAAAAAATACAGAGCGGCCTGAGCCTCGTGACATCGGGGACAGGGGACAGGGGGACAGGGGACAGGGGGACAGGGGACAGGGATGGGGACAGGGGGACAGGGGGACAGGGATGGGGACAGGGGGACAGGGGGACAGAGGGACAGGGGGACAGGGATGGGGACAGAGGGACAGAGGGACAGGGGACAGGGGGACAGGGGGACAGAGGGACAGGGGGACAGGGATGGGGACAGAGGGACAGGGGGACAGAGGGACAGGGGGACAGGGATGGGGACAGGGGGACAGGGGGACAGAGGGACAGGGGGACAGGGATGGGGACAGAGGGACAGAGGGACAGGGGACAGGGGGACAGGGGGACAGAGGGACAGGGGGACAGGGATGGGGACAGAGGGACAGGGGGACAGAGGGACAGGGGGACAGGGATGGGGACAGAGGGACAGAGGGACAGGGGGACAGAGGGACAGGGGGACAGGGGGACAGGGATGGGGACAGGGATGGGGACAGGGGACAGGGGACAGAGGGACAGAGGGACAAAGGGACAGAGGGACAGAGGGACAGGGAGACAGAGGGACAGAGGGACAGAGGGACAGGGGGACAGGGATGGGGACAGGGGGACAGGGATGGGGACAGGGATGGGGACAGGGGACAGGGGGACAGGGGGACAGGGGGACAGAGGGACAGGGGGACAGGGGGACAGAGGGACAGAGGGACAGGGGGACAGGGGGACAGAGGGACAGAGGGACAGGGGGACAGGGGACAGGGGGACAGGGGGACAGGGGGACAGGGATGGGGACAGAGGGACAGAGGACAGGGGGACAGGGGACAGGGGGACAGGGATGGGGACAGAGGGACAGGGATGGGGACAGAGGGACAGAGGGACAGGGGGACAGGGGGACAGGGGGACAGGGGGACACTGAGGGCGTTGGGGCCATTGGGGACATCCCAGGGGACATTGGGGACACGGGAGGGGGTTGGGAAATTGGGGGACACTGAGGGGACATTGGGGACGGGGGGGACATTGGGGACACTGAGGGGACATCTGGACAGGGGGGAACATTGGGGACACGGGGGGGGACACTGGGGACACGGGGGGGACATTGGGGACACTGAGGGGACATTGGGGACGGGGGGGACACTGGGGACACGGGGGGGACATTGGGGACACGGGGGGGACATTGGGGACAGGGGGCGCGCGGGGGGCGGTGCCGCGCGGGGGGGCGGGGTTGCCGTTGTCCCCGCCCCCCGTGTCCCCCCTCCCCATCCCCGCTCCGAACGGAGCCGAACCCGAGCCCGAGCGGAGCCGAACGGAGCCGAACCCGAGCCCGAGCGGAGCCGAACCCGAGCTCTAACGGAGCCGAGCGCAGCCGAGCCCCAGCCCGAGCGGAGCCGAACGGAACCGAACGGAGCCGAACCCGAGCTCTAACGGAGCCGAGCGCAGCCGAGCCCGAGCCCGAGCGCAGCCGAACCGGAGCCGAACCCTCCCTAAGCGGAGCCGAACCCTCCCGAAGAGGGGCCGAACGCAGCCGAACCGCGCCGAAGCGGAGCCGAACCGAGCCCGAACCCTCCCGAGGCCGCACCGAGCGGAGCCGAACCGAGCCCGAACGCTCCCGAAGAGGGGCCGAACCCTCCCGAGGCGGAGCCGAGCGGAGCCGAGCGCGGGCGGGGGCGCGGGGCCCCGGCGGCCGCTGGAGCGATGCTGAGGCCCGGCCCGGTGAGTGGGACCCCCCCAGTACGGACCAGTAACCCCCCTCCCCCTCCCCAGTCCCGACCAGTAACCCCCCTCCCCCCTCCCAGTACGGACCAGTAACCCCCCTCCCCCCTCCCAGTAACCCCCCATCCCCTCCCAGTCTGGACCAGTAACCCCCCTCCCCCCGCCATTAACCCCCCTCCCCCCTCCCAGTATGGACCAGTAACCCCCATCCCCCCTCCCAGTAACCCCCCTCCCCCCTCCCAGTATGGACCAGTAACCCCCATCCCCCCTCCCAGTAACCCCCCTCCCCCCTCCCAGTATGGACCAGTAACCCCCCTCCCCTCCCAGTAACCCCCTTCCCCCCTCTCAGTCCGGACCAGTAACCCCCATCCCCCCTCCCGGCTCGGCCCCGGCCCCCCCGCATCCCCCTCCCAGTCCCTCCCAGTATGGACCAGTATGGACCAGTATGGACCAGTCCCTCCGCATCCTCCCCCCAGTCCCCTCCCAGTCCATCCCAGCCCATCCCAGTCCCCCCCAGTTCCCCCCCAGTCCCCCCCAGACCCCCCCAGTCCATCCCAGTTCGGCCCCGGCTCCTTTTGGGGGTTCTCGGGGGGGGGGTCGCTTCCATGGGGTCGTTTTGGGGTCCCCGTTTTGGGGGGGTCAGTTTGAGGCTGTGAATTTTGGGGGGGTCGTTTTGGGGTCCCCGTTTTGGGGGGGGTCAGGTTGGGGCTCTGAATTTTGGGGGGTCAGTTTGAGGCTGTGAATTTGGGGGGGGTCGTTTTGGGATTGTGAATTTTGGGGGTCCCCATTTTTGGGGGGTCTTTTGAGGCTCTGAATTTTGGGGGGTCAGTTTGAGGCTGTGAATTTTGGGGGGGGTCAGTTTGAGGCTCTGAATTTTGGGGGGGTCGTTTTGGGGGTCCCCATTTTGGGGGTCCCCGTTTTTGGGGGGTCAGTTTGAGGCTGTGAATTTTGGGGGGGTCGTTTTGGGATTGTGAATTTTGGGGGTCCCCATTTTTTTGGGGGGGGGTTTAGGGGGTCCCCATTTTTGGGGGGGGTCGTTTGAGGTTGTGAATTTTGGGGGGGAGGGTCAGTTTGGGGTCCCCATTTTTGGGGGTCCCCGTTTTGGGGGTCCCCGTTTTGGGGTCCCCGTTTTTGGGGGGTCGTTTGAGGTTGTGAATTTTGGGGGGTCGTTTTGGGGGTCCCCATTTTGGGGGTCCCGTTTTTTGAGGGGGGGTTTAGGGGGTCCCCATTTTTGGGGGGGGGGCGTTTGAGGTTGTGAATTTTGGGGGGGAGGGTCAGTTTGGGGTCCCCATTTTGGGGGTCCCCGTTTTGGGGTCCCCGTTTTTTGGGGGGTCAGTTTGGGGCTGTGAATTTTGGGGGGTCAGTTTGGGGTCCCCATTTTGGGGGTCCCATTTTGGGGGGGTCAGTTTGGGGGTCCCCATTTTGGGGGTCCCGTTTTTTGGGGGGGGTTTAGGGGGTCCCCATTTTGGGGGTCGTTTGGGGGGGGTTTAGGGGGTCCCCGTTTTGGGGGGGTCGTTTGGGGGTCCCCATTTTTGGGGGGGGGGGGCGAGGCCTGGCCCCGATCCCCCCCAAAAATTCCTGTGGGGACCCCCCGGGCCTGGGGGAGAGCCCCGAGGGGGAGGGGCGGGCACAGGTGTGTGCACAGGTGTGTACAGGTGTGCACGGGCGGGGGAACAGGTGTGTGTACAGGTGTGTACACAGGTGTGTACAGGTGTGTACAGGTGTGCAAGGGGGGGGGACAGGTGTGTGCACAGGTGTGCACAGGTGTGCAATGGGGGAACAGGTGTGTGCACAGGTGTGCAAGGGGGGGGCACAGGTGTGTGCACAGGTGTGTGTACAGGTGTGCAAGGGCGGGGGAACAGGTGTGTGTACAGGTGTGTACAGGTGTGTGTACAGGTGTGTACACAGGTGTGTGCAGGTGTGCACAGGTGTGCAAGGGGGGGGCACAGGTGTGTGTACAGGTGTGTGTACAGGTGTGTGTACAGGTGTGTACAGGTGTGCAATGGGGGGAACAGGTGTGTGTACAGGTGTGTACAGGTGTGCAAGGGGGGGGAACAGGTGTGTGTACAGGTGTGTGTACAGGTGTGTACAGGTGTGTGTACAGGTGTGTGCACAGGTGTGTACAGGTGTGTACATGTGTACAGGTGTGCACAGGTGTGCAAGGGGGGGGCACAGGTGTGTGTACAGGTGTGCACAGGTGTGCAAGGGGGGGGAACAGGTGTGTGCACAGGTGTGCAAGGGGGGGCACAGGTGTGTGTACAGGTGTGTACAGGTGTGTGCACAGGTGTGTACAGGTGTGCAAGGGGGGGCACAGGTGTGTGTACAGGTGTGTACAGTTGTGCACAGGTGTGCAAGGGGGGGAACAGGTGTGTGTACAGGTGTGTACAGGTGTGTACATGTGTACAGGTGTGTACAGGTGTGCAAGGGGGGGAACAGGTGTGTGTACAAGTGTGTGCACAGGTGTGCACAGGTGTGCACAGGTGTGCAAGGGGGCAGGCACAGGTGTGTGCACAGGTGTGCAAAGGTGTGCACAGGTGTGCAATGGGGAACAGGTGTGTACAGGTGTGCAAAGGTGTGCACAGGTGTGCAAAGCTGTGTAAAAGTGGGGCTCAGGTGTGTGTACAGGTGTGCAAGGGTGTGCAAGGGTGTGTACAGGTGTGTGCAGGTGTGTACAGGTGTGCAAGGGGGGAACAGAACAGGTGTGCAAAGGTGTGCACAGGTGTGTGTACAGGTGTGCACAGGTGTGTACAGGTGTGCAAAGGTGTGCAAAAGTGGGGCTCGGGTGTGTGCACAGGTGTGCAAGGGAGGGGCCACAGGTGCGTACAGGTGTGCAAAGGTGTGCGCAGGTGTGTAAAGGGGGGAAAAATGGGGTCACAGGTGTGTACAGGTGTGTACAGGTGTGTGCACAGGTGTGTGTACAGGTGTGTAAAGGGGGAAAAGAGGGGGTCACAGGTGTGTACGGTGTGCAAAGGTGTGCGCAGGTGTGTACAGGTGTGCACAGGTGTGTACAGGTGTGTGCACAGGTGTGCAAAAGTGGGGCTCAGGTGTGTGCACAGGTGTGCAAGAGAGGGGCCACAGGTGCGTGCAGGTGTGCACAGGTGTGTACAGGTGTGTAACAGTAGGGCTCAGGTGTGTGCACAGGTGTGCAGTGGGGGTCACAGGAGTGTACAGGTGTGCACAGGTGTGTACAGGTGTGTAACGGTAGGGCTCAGGTGTGTGCACAGGTGTGCAGTGGGGGTCACAGGAGTGTACAGGTGTGCACAGGTGTGCTCAGGTGTGCACAGGTGTGTACAAAGCGGGGTCCCAGGTGTGTTCGGGGGTCCCAGGTGTACACAGGGGGGGCACAGGTGTGCACGGGTGTGCCCAGGTGTGCCCAGGTGTGCAAAGAGGGGTCACAGGTGTGTCCCCAGGTGTGTACAGGTGTGCAAAGGTGTCCCCAGGTGTGCCCAGGTGTCCCCAGGTGTGCCCAGCTCTGGCCCCGCCCCTTTTCACACTTCCCAGGTGCATTTTGGGGTCTCCAGGTGGATTTTGGGATCTCAGGTGGATTTTGGGGGTCCCTCAGGTGGATTTTGGGGGTCCCTCAGGTGGATTTTGGGGTGTCCAGGTGGATTTTTGGGGGTGCCCGGGTGGATTTTGAGATTCCGATGAGTTTTTTGGGGGTCTCCAGGTGGATTTTGGGATTTCAAGTTGATTTTGGGATCCCCGGGTGAATTTTTTGGGGGTCTCCAGGTGGATTTTGGGGTTCCTCAGTTGAGTTTTGGATTCCCCAGGTGGATTTTGGGTCTCTCAGGTGGATTTTGGGGTGTCCAGGTGGATTTTGGGTCTCTCAGGTGGATTTTGGGATCCCAATGAGTTTTTGGGGGTCTCCAGGTGGATTTTGGGGTTTCTCAGTTGAGCTTTGGGATCTCGAGGTGGATTTTGGGGTTCTCAATGTGGTTTTGGGGGCCTCCAGGTGGACCTTGGGTCCCTCAGTTGGATTTTGGGATCTCCAGTTGGATTTTGGGGTTCCCAATGTGGTTTTGGGGGCCTCCAGGTGAATTTTTTGGGGTCTCCAGGTGGATTCTGGGGGCCTCCAGGTGGATTTTGGAATCCCCAGGTGGATTTTGGGGTCTCAGGTGGGTTTCTCAGTTGAGTTTGGGGGTCCCTCAGGTGGATTTTGGGTTCCCCAGGTGGATTTTGGGATCCTGATGCGTTTTTGGGATCTCCAGGTGGATTTGGGGGTCCCTCAGGTGGATTTTGGGATCTCCAGGTTGGGGTCCTCAGAGGGATTTCGGGGTTCCCAATGTGGATTTTGGGTTCCCCAGGTGGATTTTTGGGGGTCCTCAGGTGGATTTTGAGATTCCGATGAGTTTTTGGGGGTCTCTCAGGTGGATTTTGGGGTCTCCAGTTGGATTTTTGGGGTCTCCAGTTGAGTTTTGGGTTCCCCAGTTGGATTTTGGTGTCTCCAGGTGGATTTTGGGATCCTCAGGTGGATTTTGGGGTGTCCAGTTGGATTTTTGGGGTCTCCAGGTGGATTTTGGGGTCTCCAGTTGAGTTTTGGGTCCCCCAGGTGAATTTTGGGGTCTCAGGTGGGTTCCCCAGGTGGATTTTGGGTTCCCCAGGTGGATTTTGGGGTTCCTCAGTGGAGTTTTGGGATCTCCAGGTGGATTTTTGGAATCTCCAGCTGGATTTTGGGGTTCCTCAATTGAGTTTGGGCATCTCCAGGTGGGTTTTGGGATCTCGAGGTGAATTTTGGGGTCTCCAGGTGGTTTTGGGGTTCCTCAGTTGAGTTTTGGGTTCCCCAGGTGGATTTTGGGTCCCTCAGATGGATTTTGGGTTCCCCAGGTGGATTTTGGGGTCCCTCAGTTGAGTTTTCGACTCCTCAGGTGGATTTTGGGGATCCCCAGGTTGATTTTAGGATCTCAAGGGGGACTTTGGGTCCCTCAGGTGGATTTTGGGGTCCCTCAGGTGGATTTTGGGGTGTCCAGGTGGATTTTTGGGGGTGCCTGGGTGGATTTTGAGATTCCGATGAGTTTTTTGGGGGTCTCCAGGTGGATTTTGGGATTTCAAGTTGATTTTGGGATCCCTGGGTGAATTTTTTGGGGGTCTCCAGGTGGATTTTGGGTCCCTCAGGTGGATTTTGGGGTCTCCAGGTGGATTCTGGGGGCCTCCAGGTGGATTTTGGGATCTCCAGGTGAATTTTGGGGTCTCAGGTGGGTTTCTCAGTTGAGTTTGGGGGTCCCTCAGGTGGATTTTGGGATCTCCAGGTTGGGGTCCTCAGAGGGATTTCGGGGTTCCCAATGTGGATTTTGGGGTCCCCAGGTGGATTTTGGGGTCCTCAGGTGGACTTCGGGTCTCCAGGTGGATTTTGGGGTCTCCAGGTTGGGGTCTCCAGGTGGATTTTGGGATCCTGATGCGTTTTTGGGATCTCCAGGTGGATTTGGGGGTCTCCAGGTGGATTTTGGGATCTCCAGGTGGATTTTGGGGTTCTTCAGTTGAGTTTTGGGGTCTCCAGGTGGATTTCGGGGTCCTCAGGTGGATTTTGGGATCTCCAGGTGGATTTTGGGGTTCCTCAGTTGAGTTTTGGGATCCCCAGGTGGATTTTGGGGTCCTCAGGTGGGTTCCCCAGGTGGATTTTGGGGTCCCTCAGTTGGATTTTGGGGGTCTCCAGGTGGATTTTGGGGGTCCCTCAGGTGGATTTTGGGGTGTCCAGGTGGATTTTTGGGGGTGCCCGGGTGGATTTTGAGATTCCGATGAGTTTTTTGGGGGTCTCCAGATGGATTTTGGGATCCCGATGAGTTTTTGGGATGTCCAGGTGGATTTTGGGGTCCCAGTGTGGTTTCGGGGTCCCTCAGGTGGATTTTGGGATCCTGATGAGTTTTTGGGGGTCCCTCAGGTGGATTTTGGGATCCTGATGAGTTTTTGGCATCTCGAGTTGGATTTTGGGATACCCAGGTGGATTTTGGGGGTCCCTCAGGTGGATTTTGGGGTCTCCAGTTGGATTTTTGGGGTCTCCAGGTGGATTTTGGGGTCTCCAGTTGAGTTTTGGGGTCTCCAGGTGGATTTTGGGGTCTCAGGTGGGTTCCCCAGGTGGATTTTGGTGTCTCCAGGTGGATTTTGGGATCCTGATGAGTTTTTGGCATCTCGAGTTGGATTTTGGGGTCTCCAGGTGGATTTTGGGTCCCCAGGTGGATTTTGGGGGTCTCCAGGTGGATTTTGGGGGTCCCCAGGTGGTTTTGGGGTTCTTCACTTGAGTTTTGAGATCCTCAGGTGGATTTTGGGATCTCGAGTTGGATTTTGGGGTCTCCAGGTTGGGGTCCCCAGGTTGATTTTGGGATCCCGATGAGTTTTTGGGATCTCCAGCTGGATTTTGGGGTTCCTCAATTGAGTTTGGGCATCTCCAGGTGGGTTTTGGGATCTCGAGGTGAATTTTGGGATCCCAAGGTGGATTTTGGGGTGTCCAGGTGGATTTTGGGGTTCCTCAGTTGAGTTTGGGGATCCCCAGGTGGATTTTGGGGTGTCCAGGTGGATTTTGGGATCTCCAGGTGGATTTTTGGGGGTGTCCAGGTGGATTTTGGGATCTCCAGGTGGCTTTTGGGATCCCCAGGTGGATTTTGGGATCTCCAGGTGGATTTTGGGATCTCCAGCTGGATTTTGGGGTTCCTCAGTGGAGTTTTGGGTTCCCCAGGTGGATTTTGGGTCCCTCAGGTGGATTTTGGGGTCCCTCAGTTGGATTTTGGAGGTCTCCAGTTGGATTTGGGGGTCCCTCAGGTGGATTTTGGGGTGTCCAGGTGGATTTTTGGGGGTGCCCGGGCGGATTTTGAGATTCCGATGAGTTTTTTGGGGGTCTCCAGGTGGATTTTGGGATTTCAAGTTGATTTTGGGGTCTCCAGTTGGATTTTGGGGTTCCTCAGTTGAGTTTTGGGGTCCCCAGGTGGATTTTGGGGTTCTTCAGTTGAGTTTGGGCATCTCCAGGTGGATTTTGGGGTCTCCAGGTGGTTTTGAGGTTCCTCAGTTGAGTTTTGGACTCCTCAGGTGAATTTTGGGGATCCCCAGGTCGATTTTAGGATCTCAAGGTGGATTTTGGGTCCCTCAGGTGGATTTTGGGTTCCCCAGGTGGATTTTGGGGGTCCCCAGGTGGATTTTGGGGTGTCCAGGTGGATTTTGGGGTTCCTCAGTGGAGTTTTGGGGTCCCCAGGTGCATTTTGGGGTCTCCAGGTGGATTTTGGGTTCCCCAGGTGGATTTTGGGATCTCCAGGTGGATTTTGGGGATCCCCAGGTGGATTTTGGGGTCTCCAGGTGGATTTTGGGGGTCTCCAGGTGGATTTTGGGATTTCAAGTTGATTTTGGGGCCTCCAGGTGGATTTTGGGATCTCTAGGTGGATTTTGGGGTTCCTCAGTTGAGTTTTGGGGTCCCCAGGTGGATTTTGGGGGTCTCCAGGTGGTTTTGGGGTTCCTCAGTTGAGTTTTTGGGATCTCCAGGTGGATTTTGAGATTCCGATGAGTTTTTTGGGGGTCTCTCAGGTGGATTTTGGGGTTCCTCAGTTGAGTTTTGGTATCCCCAGGTGGATTTTGGCATCTCCAAGTGGATTTTGGGGTCCCAATGTGGTTTTGGAGATCCTCAGGTGGATTTTGGGGTCTCCAGGTTGGGATCCCCAGGTGGATCTTGAGATCCCGATGAGTTTTTGGGGGTCCCTCAGGTGGATTTTGGGGTCTCCAGGTGGATTTTGGGGTCTCCACGTGGTTTTGGGGTTCCTCAGTTGAGTTTGGGGATCTCCAGGTGGATTTTGGGGTGTCCAGGTGGATTTTGGGATCTCCAGGTGGATTTTGGGGTTCTTCAGTTGAGTTTTGGGATCTCCAGGTGGATTTTGGGGTCCCCAGGTGGATTTTGGGGTCCCCAGGTGCATTTTGGGGATACCCAGGTGGATTTTGGGGGTCTCCAGGTGGATTTTGGGGTCCCTCAGTTGAGTTTGGGGATCTCCAGGTGGATTTTGGGGTCCCTCAGGTGGATTTTGGGGTTCCTCAGTTGAGTTTTGGACTCCTCAGGTGGATTTTGGGGATTCCCAGGTCGATTTTAGGATCTCAAGGGGGACTTTGGGTCCCTCAGGTGGATTTTGGGGGTCTCCAGGTGGATTTTGGGGTCCCCAGGTGGATTTTGGGGGGTGCCCGGGTGGATTTTGAGATTCTGATGAGTTTTTTGGGGGTCTCCAGGTGGATTTTGGGATTTCAAGTTGATTTTGGGATCTCCAGGTGGATTTTGGGGTTCCTCAGTTGAGTTTTGGGGTCCCCAGGTGCATTTTGGGATCTCCAGGTGGATTTTGGGGTCCCCAGGTGGATTTTGGGGTCTCCAGGTGGATTTTGGGGTTCCTCAGTGGAGTTTTGGGGTCCCCAGGTGCATTTTGGGGATACCCAGGTGGATTTTGGGGGTCTCCAGGTGGATTTTGGGGTTCCTCAGTGGAGTTTTGGGGTCTCCAGGTGGATTTTGGGGTTCCTCAGTGAAGTTTTGGGGTCCCCAGGTGGATTTTGGGGTCTCCAGGTGGATTTTGGGGGTCTCCAGGTGGATTTTGGGGTCTCCAGGTGGATTTTGGGGGTCTCCAGGTGGATTTTGGGGTCCCCAGGTGGATTTTGGGGTTCCTCAGTGGAGTTTTGGGGTCCCCAGGTGCATTTTGGGGTCCCCAGGTGGATTTTGGGGTCCCCAGGTGCATTTTGGGGATACCCAGGTGGATTTTGGGGGTCTCCAGGTGGATTTTGGGGTTCCTCAGTGGAGTTTTGGGGTCTCCAGGTGGATTTTGGGGTTCCTCAGTGGATTTTGGGGGTCTCCAGGTGGATTTTGGGGTTCCTCAGTGAAGTTTTGGGGTCCCCAGGTGGATTTTGGGGTCTCCAGGTGCATTTTGGGGTCCCCAGGTGGAATTTTGGGGTCCCCAGGTGGATTTTGGGGGTCTCCAGGTGGAATTTTTGGGCTCCTGGGGTCGTTTCGGGCTCCCCTTGGGGTTTTTGGGGCTCCCCGTGTGGATTTTGGGGGTCCCAGGGAGTTTTGGGGGTGTTTGGGGGGGGGTCTCAGAGTTTTCTGGGGGTCCCGAGTGGATTTTGGGGTGCCTTGGGGGGTTTTGGGGGTCCCGAGTGGATTTTGGGGTGTCTTGGGGTGCTCAGGGGATTTTTGGGGGGGTCTTGAGCATCCGAGGGGTCCCGGGGGTCTTTTGGGGGATTTTGGGGGGGTCTCGGAGCCGTCTCGGGGATTTTGGGGGGTCCTGGAGCCGTTCCGAGGGGTTCTGGGGGGTCCGGGGGGGTTCTGAGGGTCCTGGAGTCGTTCTGGGGGGTCTCGGGGGAGTTTTGGGGGGTTCTGAGGGTCCTGGAGCCGTTCCGGGGGTCCCGGGGGGGTCCCGGTTGATTCCAGGGGGGGTCTGGAGCCGTTCCGGGGGTCCCGGTCGGTTCCGGTTGGTTCCGGTTGGTTCCGGGGGGGTTTTGGGGGGTTCTGGAGCCGTTCCGGGGGTCCCGGTCGGTTCCGGTTGGTTCCGGGGGGTTCTGGGGGGGGTCTGGATCCGTTCTGGGGGTCTCGGGTGGTTCCGGTCGGTCCCGGTTGGTTCCGGTTGGTTCCGGTCGGTCCCGGGGGGCTCTAGAGCCGTTCTGGGGGTCCCGGTCGGTCCCGGTTGGTCCCGGGGGGTCCCGGGGGGGATCTGGAGCCGTTCTGGGGGTCCCGGCCGGTTCCGGTCGGTCCCGGGGGGGCTCTGGAGCCGTTCCGGGGGTCCCGGGTGGTTCCGGTTGGTCCCGGTCGGTTCCGGGGGGTTCTGGGGGGGGTCTGGATCCGTTCTGGGGGTCTCGGGTGGTTCCGGCTGGTTCCGGTCGGTCCCGGGGGGTTCTGGAGCCGTTCCGGGGGTCCCGGGGGGTCCCGGTCGGTCCCGGTCGGTCCCGGGGGGGTCCCGGAGGGGCTCTGGATCCGTTCCGGGGGTCCCGGTTGGTCCCGGTCGGTTCCGGTCGGTCCCGGTCGGTCCCGGTCGGTCCCGGGGGGGGTCCCGGGGGGGGTCCCGCGGCTGCGGCGGCGCGCGCGGAGCGCTGGGGGAGGGGCGGGGATCGGGGGGAGGGGGAGCAGGAAGGGGAAGGGGGGGAGGGCAGGAAGGAGCGGGGGAGGGGGAGGGGGCGGAGGAGGAGGAGGAGGGGGAGGGGGGAGGGGGGAGGGGGAGGGAGGGGGTGGGGGAGGGGCGGCCGGAGCTGCGCGGCCCCGGCGAGGCCCGGGGGGGGTGCGGGGTAAGGCCGGGGCTGGGGGGGGAGGGGACAGGGGTGGGGGAGGGGATGGGGGGGGTGGGGGAGGGGATTGGGGGGGGGGGGGGGCTTTGCACGCGCGCGCGGGGATTGGGGGGGGGGGGGATTTTTTGGGGGGGGGAGGGGCGCGCGTGTAAGGCCGGGAAAGGGGGAGGGGGGGGAGGGCTTTGCACGCCCGCGTGAGCGCGATTTTGGGGGGGGGGGGGGCTCCAAATCCCCGCCCCTCCCCCCCCAACCCCCCCCCAAAAAAAAATCTCGGAGCTTTCGGGGACCCTCCCCCCAAACCCCCCCCCCGGGACCCCCAAAACCCCCCCGGGGACCCCCAAAATCCCCCCGGGACCCCCAAAACCCCCCCGGGGACCCCCAAAACCCCCCTGGGGACCCCCAAAACCCCCCCGGACCCCCAAAACCCCCCCGGGACCCCCCAAACCATTCAGCCCCCTCAGGGACCCCCCCCCCCAAAACCTTCCTGACCCCTTGGGGACCCCAGACCCCCCAAATCTCCTCCTGGGGACCCCCAAATCTCCCCAGGAGGTTTTGGGGTCCCCCCTGAGACCCCCAGACCCTCCTGAGCCATCCTGGGACCCCCCTGAGCCACTTTTGTCCCACTGGGGACCTCTGGGGACCCCCAGAACCCCGAATCTCCCCCAGACCTCCAAAATCTCCCCCTGGAGATCCCCAAATCTCCTCCTGGGGACCCCCAAACCCCCAAATCTCTCCCAAACCCCCCCAAATCTCCCCCTGGGAACCCCCAAATCCCCCCCAACCCCCCAAAATCTCCTCCCAAACCCCCACATCTTCCCCTAGAAACCCCCAAACAACCCCCAAACCCCCCAAATCTCCCCCCAAACCCCCCAAACCCCACCTGGGAACCCCCAAATCTCCCCCAAATCTCCCCCAAATCCCCAAAATCTCCCCCTGGGAACCCCCCCAAACCCCCCCCAAATCACCCCCAACCCCCCTAAACCCCCCCCCAAACCCCCCAAATCTCTCCCCAAACTCCCCCAAATCCCCAAATCTCCACCTGGGAATCCCCAAATCTCCCCCTCAGAACCCCCAAATCCCCCCCAAACCCCCCAAGTCCCCCCCAAAACCCCCAAATCCCCCCAAATCCCCCCAAACCTCCCAAATCTCCCCAAATTTTCCCTCAACCCCCCCAAATCCCCCCCAAACCCCCCAAATCTCCCTCTAGAAACCCCCAAATCCCCCCAAATCTCCCTCTGAGGACCCCCAAACCCCCAAACCTCCCCAAACCCCCCAAATCTCCCCCCAAATCCCCCTGGGAACCCCCAATCCCTCCAAACCTCCCCCAACCTCCCCAAATCTCCCCCCAAACCCCCCAAATCCCCACCAAAACCTCCCCCAACCCCCCCAAAGCCCCCAAATCCCCCCCCCAAATCCCCCTAGGAAACCCCAACCCCCCAAATCTCCCCCTGGGAACCCCCAAACCCCCCCAAATCTCCCCCAAACCTCCCCAAAATCCCCCCCAAACCCACCAAATCTCCCCCCAAATCTCCCCCCAACCCCCCCAAATCTCCCCCCCAAACCCCCCAAATCTCCCCCTGGGAACCCCTAAATCCCCCCAAACTTCCCCCAAACCCCCAAAATCTCTCCCCAACACCCCCAAATCCCCACCAAATCCCCCCCAAATCTCCCCCAAATCCCTCCAAATCTCCCCCAAACCCCCCAAATCTCCCCCCAAATCCCCCTAGGAAACCCCAACCCCCCAGATCTCCCCCTGGGAACCCCCAAATCTCCCCCTAGGGACACCCAAACCCCCCAAATCCCCCCAAACCCCCCAGATCTCCCCTCAAATCCCCCTGGGAACCCCCAATCCCTCCAAACCTCCCCAAATCTCCCCCCAAACCCCCAAATCTCCCTCTAGAAACCCCCAAATCCCCCCAAATCTCCCTCTGAGGACCCCCAAACCCCCAAATCTCCCCCTGGAAACCCCCAAATTCCCTCAAACCCCCCAAATCCCCCCAACACCTCCAAATCTCCTCCTGGGAATCCCCAAACCCCTCAAACCTCCCCCAAATCTCCCCCCAACCCCCCCAAATCTCCCCCCAAATCTCCCCCCAACCCCCCCAAATCTCCCCCAAACCCCCCAAATCTCCCCCTGGGAACCCCTAAATCCCCCCAAACTTCCCCCAAACCTCCCCAAAATCCCCCCCCAACCCCCCCAAACCGCCCCCAACCCCCCCAAATCTCCCCCAACCCCCCCAAATCTCCCCCCAACCCCCCCAAATCTCCCCCCAACCCCCCCAAATCTCCCCCCAACCCCCCAAACCTCCCCCCAACACCCCCCAAACCGCCCCCAAACCCCCCAAACCTCCCCCCAACCCCCCCAAATCTCCCCCAAACCCCCCAAATCTCCTCCTGGGAATCCCCAAACCCCTCAAATCTCCCCCAAACCCCCCAAATCTTCCCCCAACCCCCCCAAATCTCCCCCCAACCCCCCCAAACCGCCCCCAACCCCCCCAAACCGCCCCCAACCCCCCCAAATCTCCCCCCAACCCCCCGAAACCACCCCCAACCCCCCCAAATCTCCCCCCAACCCCCCCAAACCGCCCCCAACCCCCCCAAATCTCCCCCCAACCCCCCCAAACCGCCCCCAACCCCCCCAAATCTCCCCCCAAGCCCCCCCGCAGTGACTCCCCCTCCCCACTTTTCTCCCCCCCCCGCCCCGCCCCCCGTTTTTTTCTCCAGCACCACCCGGGCCGCTGAAGCCGGCGATGCCCCTGGCCCCCGGCGGCGCCGCCCGGGCTCCTCCGTGAGGGAATGGCGCGGCCGCCCCGGCGCCCGTCCCGGCGGCTCCCGGCTCCCGTCCTGCCGCTGCTGCTGCTGCTGGCCGCCCTGGCCCGGCTACCGGCCACCGCCGCTTCCTGGCCGCCGGCGGCGGCGGCGGCGGCGCCCACGCCCTGCCCGGCCGCCTGCACCTGCAGCAACCAGGCCAGCCGGGTGATCTGCACCAGGAGGGAGCTGCTGGAGGTGCCGCAGAGCATCTCGGTCAACACCCGCTACCTGAACCTGCAGGAGAACCACATCCAGGTGATCCGCACCGACACCTTCAAGCACCTGCGGCACCTGGAGATCCTCCAGCTCAGCAGGAATCTGGTGCGGAAGGTGGAGGTGGGAGCCTTCAACGGCTTGCCCAACCTCAACACGCTGGAGCTGTTCGACAACCGGCTGACCACGGTGCCCACGCAGGCCTTCGAGTACCTGTCCAAGCTGCGGGAGCTGTGGTTGAGGAACAACCCCATCGAGAGCATCCCCAGCTACGCCTTCAACCGCGTGCCCTCGCTGCGGCGGCTGGACCTGGGCGAGCTGAAGCGGCTGGAGTACATCTCGGAGGCGGCTTTCGAGGGCTTGGTCAACCTGCGCTACCTCAACCTGGGCATGTGCAACCTGAAGGAGATCCCCAACCTGACGGCGCTGGTGAGGCTGGAGGAGCTGGAGCTCTCCGGGAACCGCCTGGGCCGGGTGCGGCCGGGCTCCTTCCAAGGCCTGGGGAGCCTGAGGAAGCTGTGGCTGATGCACGCGCGGGTGGCGGCGGTGGAGCGCAACGCCTTCGACGACCTGAAGGCGCTGGAGGAGCTGAACCTGGCGCACAACGACCTGGCCTCGCTGCCCCACGACCTCTTCGCCCCGCTGCACCGGCTGGAGCGCGTCCACCTGCACCACAACCCCTGGCGCTGCGACTGCGACGTGCTGTGGCTCAGCTGGTGGCTGCGGGAGACGGTGCCCAGCAACACCAGCTGCTGCGCCCGCTGCCACGCGCCGCCGGCGCTGCGCGGCCGCTACCTGGGCGAGCTGGAGCCGGGCCACTTCACCTGCTACGCGCCGGTCATCGTGGAGCCGCCGGCCGACCTCAACGTCACCGAGGGCATGGCGGCCGAGCTGAAGTGCCGGACGGGCACGGCCATGACGTCGGTGAATTGGTTGACGCCCAACGGGACGCTGATGACGCACGGCTCGTACCGGGTGAGGATCTCGGTGCTGCACGACGGCACGCTCAACTTCACCAACGTCACCGTGCAGGACACCGGGCAGTACACCTGCATGGTCACCAACGCCGCCGGCAACACCACGGCCACCGCCACGCTCAACGTCTCGGCCGCCGACGCCGCCGCCGCCGCCGCCGCCGCCGCCGCCGCCACCGGTTACACCTACTTCACCACCGTCACCGTGGAGACCACCGAGGGCGCCGGCGGCGACGAGCAAGCCCCCCAAACCCCCGCGGCGCCCACCGCCGCCGGCTGGGAACCGGCCGGCGCCTCCACGGCCGCCCCGGCCACCCGCGCCACCGGCAAACCTTTCACCGTGCCCATCACGGCGGCGGCCGGCGCGGCGGCGGCCGGAGGGGGTCTCCAAGATCTGGACGACGTCTTGAAGACCACCAAGATCATCATCGGCTGCTTCGTGGCCATCACCTTCATGGCCGCCGTCATGCTGGTGGCCTTCTACAAGCTCCGCAAGCAGCACCAGCGGCACAAGCACCGCGGCGGCCCCGCCCGCGCCGTGGAGATCGTCAACGTGGAGGACGAGCTGGCCGGCGGCCCCGCGGGCGGCAGCGGCGGCGGCGCCGGAGGGAGCGCCGGGACGGGCGGGGACAACCGGCTGGCGCTGCCGGCTCTGGAGAGGGAGCACCTGGACAGGTACGCGGCGCTGGCCGCGCACTACGGCGGGCCGGCGGCGGCGCTGGGCTGCGGGAAGACGCCGCTGCTCAACTCGGTGCACGAGCCGCTGCTGTTCAAGAGCCCGTCCAAGGAGAACGTGCAGGAGACGCAGATTTAGGGGGGTTTTTGGGTTTTTTTGGGGGGGTTTTGGGGTTTTTTTGGGGTTTTTTTGGGGGTTTTTTGGGGGGGGGTGTTGGCGGTGTGGAGGATTTTGGGGGGATGGGGAGCGGAGAGGGAGGGGAGAACTCTGGAGGAATGGGGGAGAGGCTGGAAAAATGGGGGGAAACTCCGGAAAATGGGGGACAACTCCAAAAAATGAGAGGAAACTCCGGAAAATGGGGTGAAACCCCGGAAAAATGGGAGGAAACTCCAGAAAAATGAGGGGAAACTCTGGAAAATGAGAGGAAACTCTGGAAAAATGAAGGGAAACTCCCAAAAATGGGGTGAAACTCCGGAAAAATGGGGTGAAACTATGGAAAAATGGGGGAAACTCCAAAAAATGAGAGGAAACTCCGGAAAATGGGGGACAACTCCAAAAAATGAGAGGAAACTCCGGAAAATGGGGTGAAACTCTGGAAAAATGAAGGGAAACTCCCAAAAATGGGGTGAAACCCCGGAAAAATGGGAGGAAACTCTGGAAAATTGGGGGGAAACTCCCAAAAATGTGAGGAAACTCCGGAAAAATGGGGGAAACTCCAAAAAATGGGGGAGACTCCGGAAAATGAGGGGAAACTCTGGAAAAATGGGGTGAAACTCCAGAAAAATGTGGAGAGATGGTGGAAAAATGGGGTGAAACTCCGGGAAATGGGGTGAAACTCTGGAAAAATGAAGGGAAACTCCAGGAAAATGGGGGAGACTCTGGAAAAATGGGGGGAAACTCCCAAAAATGGGGTGAAACTCCGGGAAAATGTGGAGAGATGGTGGAAAAATGGAAGGAAACTCCGGAGAAATGCGAGGAAACCCTGGAAAAAAATGGGAGGAAACTCTGGAAAATGAGAGGAAACTCCGGAAAAATGGGGGAAACTCTGGAAAAATGTGAGGAAACTCCGGAAAATTGGGGGGAAACTCCAAAAAATGAGAGGAAACTCCAAAAAATGGGAGGAAACTCCGGAAAATGAGGGGAAACTGGAAAAATGGGGGAAACTCTGGAAAATGGGGTGAAACTCCAGAAAAATGGGGGGAAACTCTGGAAAAATGTGAGGAAACTCCGAAATGTGGAGAAATGCTGAAAAAAGGGAGGGAGACTCCGGAAAAATGGGGAGGAAACTCTGGAAAAAAATGGGGGAAACTCTGTAAAATGAGGGGAAACTCCAAAAAATGGGAGGAAACTCTGGAAAAATGTGAGGAAACTCCAAAATGTGGAGAAATGCTGGAAAAATGGGAGGAAACTCTGGAAAAATGGGGTGAAACTCCGGAAAATGAAGGGAAACACAAAAAATGGGAGGAAACTCCGGAAAATGAGGGGAAACTCAAAAATGTGGAGAGATGGTGGAAAAATGGGGGGGAAACGCTGGAAAAATGGGGTGAAACTCCGGAAAAATGAAGGGAAACACCAAAAAATGGGAGGAAACTCCGGAAAATGAGGGGAAACTCCAAAAAAATGGGAGGAAACTCCAAAAAATGGGGGAGATGATGGAAAAATGGGGGGAAACTCTGGAAAAATGGGAGGAAATTCCAAAAAATGTGGAGAAACGCTGGAAAAATGGAGGGAAATTGAGGAAAATGAGGCAAAACTCAAAAAAATGTGAGGAAACTCTGGAAAATGAAGGGAAACTCTGGAAAATGGGAGGAAACTCCGGAAAATGAAGGGAAACTCCAGGAAAAATGAGTGGAAACTCCAGGAAAATGGGGAGAAACTCTGGAAAAATGGGGGAGACTCCGGAAAAATGAGAGAAAACACCAAAAAATGAAGGGAAACTCCGGAAAAATGGGAGGAAACTCCGGAAAAATGGGAGGAAATTCCAGGAAAATGAAGGGAAACTCCGGAAAAATGGAGGAAACTCCAAAAAATGTGGAGAGATGCTGGAAAAATGGAGGGAGACTCCAGAAAAATCCGGGGAGGCTCCAAAAAAATGAGGGAAAACTCTAAAAAATTGTGGAGACGCTCCAGGAAAATGGGGGGAAACTCCAAAAATTGAGGACTCCGGAGAAATGAGGGGAAAATCCCGGAAAAATGGGAGGAAACTCCAGGAAAATGCGGAGAGACGTCGGAGAAATGGGAGGAAACTCCGGGAAAATTCCAGGAAATTCCGGAAAAGTTCCAGGAAATTCCAGAAAAATTCGTGGAGGCTCCAAAAAAACGTGGAGAGACTCCGGAAAAATGGGGGGAGACTCCGGGAAAACGCAGAGAGACTCTGGAAAAAATCCAGGAAAACGCGGGAATCGCTCCAGGAAAAGTCGGGGGAGGCTCCGGAAAATGCGGAGAGACTTTGGAAAAATGTTGGGAGACTCTTGGAGATTTTGGGGGGGAAAACGCTGGAAAATGTGGGGGAGGCACCCCCAAAAAATGAGGGAAAACTCCCAAAAAATGGGGGGGAAAAACCCAAAAATGGGGGGGAAAAAAATCCCCAAAAATGGGGGAAAAAAACCCCCAAAAATGGGGAAAAAAACCCCAAAAAATGGGGAAACCCCCCCCCCCCCCAAAATGTGGGAGGAACTCCTGGAAAAAAAGATGAAGAAAAGCTAAAAAAAAAAATGTGTGGAAACCCCCCAAAAATGTGGTGAAACCCCCCCCCCCCCCCAAAAAAAAAAAGCGGGGGAAACCCTTAAAAAAATGGAGGAAACCCTAAAAAAATTGGGGGGAAACCCCCCCAAAAAAATCCAGAAAAATTTGGGGGACCCCTCCCCCCCCCCCAAAAAAAATTTTAGGGGACCCCCCCCTGGAACTGTGGAGATGGAGGAAACCCCCCCCCAAAAAATGAGGGGAAACCCCCAAAAAATGGGGGGACCCCCCCAAAATCCCCGAAGGATGGACTTGAAGACCCCCAAAAATGGGGGTGAGACCCCCCCCCCCCAAAAAAAAAACCCCCACGGACTTGGAACTGACCCCACCCCCCCCCAAAAAAATTTGGGGTGCGGGACCCCCCCCCTCAAGTGCGGGACTGAAGAGGAGCCCCCCAAAAATGGGGGTGGGACCCCCAAAAATGGGGGTGGGACCCCCCCCACCCCCCCAAAAAAAGAAGACGGACTTGGACTGACCCCACCCCCCCCCCCCCCAAAAAAAATTTGGGGTGCGCGGGACCCTCCCCTCCCCCCCCCCCCCTTCTGCGGACTCGGAGTTGACCCCTCCCCCACACCCCAAAAAAAATTCGGGAGGGAATTTGGGGACCCCCCCCCCCCCAAATTAAAATCGGAGAGCCCAAAAATGGGGAAACCCCCCCCAAAATTAAAATCGGAGACCCCAAAAATGGGGAAAACCCCCCCAAAATTAAAATCGGAGAGCCCAAAAATGGGGAAACCCCCCCAAAATTAAAATCGGAGAGCCCAAAAATGGGGAAACCCCCCCCAAAAATAAAATCGGAGAGCCCAAAAATGGGGAAACCCCCCCCAAAATTAAAATCGGAGACCCCAAAAATGGGGAACCCCCCCCCAAAAATTGAAATTTGGAGCCTCCCAAAAAATGGAAGATTTGGGGATCCCCCCCCCCCCCCAAAATCTGAGCCCAAAACCCCAAAAATTGGACCCAAAAGTCCGGATTTGACCCCAAAACCCAAAAATTGAACCCAAAAGTCCAAATTTGACCCCGAAATTCCCAAAATTTGACTCCAAATTCCCAAAATTTGACTCCAAAATGCCAAAATTTGAGCCCAAAACCCCAAATTCGACCCCAAAACTCTGAAAATTGAACCCAAAATTCCAAATTTCACCCCAAAACCCCCAAATTTGACCCCGAAAGTCCCAAAATTGGAGCTCGAGACCCAAAATTTGACCCCAAAACCCCCAAAATTGGACCCAAAAGTCCAAAATTGACCCCAAAACCCCAAACTCAAGCACGAAACCCCAAAAATTGGAGCCTGAAACCCCAAATGTGACCCCAAAACCCCAAATTTGACCCCAAAAGGCCAAAATTGACCCCAAATCCCCAAAATTGGACCCAAAAAATCAGAATTTGACCCCAAGTTCTCCAAATTTGACCCCAAAAATCAAAATTTGACACCAAACCCCCCAAATTTGGATTCAAAAAATCAGAATTTGGACCCCAAACCCCCCTAATTTGACCCCGAAATTCCCAAAATTGAACCCCAAAACCCCAAAATTTTACCCAAAAATTTGACCCCAAAAGTCCAAATTTCACCCAGATCCCCAAAACTGGAGATCAAAACCCCAAATTTGACCCCAAAAGTCAAAACTTGACACCAAACCCCCCCAAATTCAACCCCAAAACCCCAAAATTGGACCCTGAACCTCCAAATGTGACCCCAAAATCCCAAAATTTGACCCCAAAAATTGAACCCAAAAGTCCGGATTTGACCCCAAAACCCAAAAATTGAACCCAAAAGTCCAAATTTGACCCCGAAATTCCCAAAATTTGACCCCAAAATCCCAAAATTTCAGCCCAAAACCCGAAAATTTGAGCCCAAAATCCCAAATTCGACCCCAAAACTCTGAAAATTGAACCCAAAATTCCAAATTTGACCCAAAAACCCCAAATTTGACCCTGAAAGTCCCAAAATTGGAGCTCGAGACCCAAAATTTGACCCCAAAACCCCCAGAATTGGACCCAAAAGTCCAAATTTGACCCCAAAACCCCAAACTCAAGCACGAAACCCAAAAAATTGGAGCCTGAAACCCCAAATGTGACCCCAAAACCCCAAAATTTGACCCCAAAAGGCCAAATTTGACCCCAAATCCCCAAAATTGGACCCAAAAAGGCCAAAATTGGACCCAAAAAATCAGAATTTGACCCCAAGTTCTCCAAATTTGACCCCAAAAATCAAAATTTGACACCAAACCCCCCAAATTTGGATTCAAAAAATCAGAATTTGGACCCCAAACCCCCCTAATTTGACCCCAAAATTCCCAAAATTGAACCCCAAAACTCCAAATTTAACCCCAGAATTTGACCCCAAAAGTCCAAATTTGACCCAGATCCCCAAAACTGGAGATCAAAACCCCAAATTTGACCCCAAAAGTCAAAACTTGACACCAAACCCCCCCAAATTCAACCCCAAAACCCCAAAATTGGACCCTGAACCTCCAAATGTGACCCCAAAATCCCAAAATTTCACCCCAAAAATTGAACCCAAAAGTCCGGATTTGACCCCAAAACCCAAAAATTGAACCCAAAAGTCCAAATTTGACCCCGAAATTCCCAAAATTTGACTCCAAATTCCCAAAATTTGACTCCAAAATCCCAAAATTTGAGCCCAAAACCCCAAATTCGACCCCAAAACTCTGAAAATTGAACCCAAAATTCCAAATTTGACCCAAAACCCCCAAATTTGACCCTGAAAGTCCCAAAATTGGAGCTCGAGACCCAAAATTTGACCCCAAAACCCCCAGAATTGGACCCAAAAGTCCAAATTTGACCCCAAAACCCCAAACTCAAGCACGAAACCCCAAAAATTGGAGCCTGAAACCCCAAATGTGACCCCAAAACCCCAAATTTGACCCCAAAAGGCCAAAATTGACCCCAAATCCCCAAAATTGGACCCAAAAAATCAGAATTTGACCCCAAGTTCTCCAAATTTGACCCCAAAAATCAAAATTTGACACCAAACCCCCCAAATTTGGATTCAAAAAATCAGAATTTGGACCCCAAACCCCCCTAATTTGACCCCGAAATTCCCAAAATTGAACCCCAAAACCCCAAAATTTTACCCAAAAATTTGACCCCAAAAGTCCAAATTTCACCCAGATCCCCAAAACTGGAGATCAAAACCCCAAATTTGACCCCAAAAGTCAAAACTTGACACCAAACCCCCCCAAATTCAACCCCAAAACCCCAAAATTGGACCCTGAACCTCCAAATGTGACCCCAAAATCCCAAAATTTGACCCCAAAAATTGAACCCAAAAGTCCGGATTTGACCCCAAAACCCAAAAATTGAACCCAAAAGTCCAAATTTGACCCCGAAATTCCCAAAATTTGACCCCAAAATCCCAAAATTTCAGCCCAAAACCCGAAAATTTGAGCCCAAAATCCCAAATTCGACCCCAAAACTCTGAAAATTGAACCCAAAATTCCAAATTTGACCCAAAAACCCCAAATTTGACCCTGAAAGTCCCAAAATTGGAGCTCGAGACCCAAAATTTGACCCCAAAACCCCCAGAATTGGACCCAAAAGTCCAAATTTGACCCCAAAACCCCAAACTCAAGCACGAAACCCAAAAAATTGGAGCCTGAAACCCCAAATGTGACCCCAAAACCCCAAAATTTGACCCCAAAAGGCCAAATTTGACCCCAAATCCCCAAAATTGGACCCAAAAAGGCCAAAATTGGACCCAAAAAATCAGAATTTGACCCCAAGTTCTCCAAATTTGACCCCAAAAATCAAAATTTGACACCAAACCCCCCAAATTTGGATTCAAAAAATCAGAATTTGGACCCCAAACCCCCCTAATTTGACCCCAAAATTCCCAAAATTGAACCCCAAAACTCCAAATTTAACCCCAGAATTTGACCCCAAAAGTCCAAATTTGACCCAGATCCCCAAAACTGGAGATCAAAACCCCAAATTTGACCCCAAAAGTCAAAACTTGACACCAAACCCCCCCAAATTCAACCCCAAAACCCCAAAATTGGACCCTGAACCTCCAAATGTGACCCCAAAATCCCAAAATTTCACCCCAAAAATTGAACCCAAAAGTCCGGATTTGACCCCAAAACCCAAAAATTGAACCCAAAAGTCCAAATTTGACCCCGAAATTCCCAAAATTTGACTCCAAATTCCCAAAATTTGACTCCAAAATCCCAAAATTTGAGCCCAAAACCCCAAATTCGACCCCAAAACTCTGAAAATTGAACCCAAAATTCCAAATTTGACCCAAAACCCCCAAATTTGACCCTGAAAGTCCCAAAATTGGAGCTCGAGACCCAAAATTTGACCCCAAAACCCCCAGAATTGGACCCAAAAGTCCAAATTTGACCCCAAAACCCCAAACTCAAGCACGAAACCCCAAAAATTGGAGCCTGAAACCCCAAATGTGACCCCAAAACCCCAAATTTGACCCCAAAAGGCCAAAATTGACCCCAAATCCCCAAAATTGGACCCAAAAAATCAGAATTTGACCCCAAGTTCTCCAAATTTGACCCCAAAAATCAAAATTTGACACCAAACCCCCCAAATTTGGATTCAAAAAATCAGAATTTGGACCCCAAACCCCCCTAATTTGACCCCGAAATTCCCAAAATTGAACCCCAAAACCCCAAAATTTTACCCAAAAATTTGACCCCAAAAGTCCAAATTTCACCCAGATCCCCAAAACTGGAGATCAAAACCCCAAATTTGACCCCAAAAGTCAAAACTTGACACCAAACCCCCCCAAATTCAACCCCAAAACCCCAAAATTGGACCCTGAACCTCCAAATGTGACCCCAAAATCCCAAAATTTGACCCCAAAAATTGAACCCAAAAGTCCGGATTTGACCCCAAAACCCAAAAATTGAACCCAAAAGTCCAAATTTGACCCCGAAATTCCCAAAATTTGACCCCAAAATCCCAAAATTTCAGCCCAAAACCCGAAAATTTGAGCCCAAAATCCCAAATTCGACCCCAAAACTCTGAAAATTGAACCCAAAATTCCAAATTTGACCCAAAAACCCCAAATTTGACCCTGAAAGTCCCAAAATTGGAGCTCGAGACCCAAAATTTGACCCCAAAACCCCCAGAATTGGACCCAAAAGTCCAAATTTGACCCCAAAACCCCAAACTCAAGCACGAAACCCAAAAAATTGGAGCCTGAAACCCCAAATGTGACCCCAAAACCCCAAATTTGACCCCAAAAGTCATAATTTGACACCAAACCCCCCAAATTCAACTCCAAAACCCCAAAATTTGACCCCAAAACCCCAAAATTTGACCCCAAATCCCCAAAATTGGCCCCAAAAAATCAGAATTTGACCCCAAGTTCTCCAAATTTGACCCCAAAAATCAAAATTTGACACCAAACCCCCCAAATTTGGATTCAAAAAATCAGAATTTGGACCCCAAACCCCCCTAATTTGACCCCGAAATTCCCGAAATTGAACCCCAAAACTCCAAATTTAACCCCAAAACCCCGAAATTTTACCCAAAAATTTGACCCCAAAACCCCAAATTTGACCCAAATCCCAAAAATTTGACCCAAAAAATCCAAATTTTACCCCCAAAACCCCAAATTTGACCCCAAAACCCCAAATTTGACCCCAAACCCCCAAAATTTGAGCCCAAAAATCAGAATTTGGACCCCAAGTCCCCCAAATTTGACCCAAAAAATTCAACCCCAAAACGTCAAATTTGACCCCAAATCCCTGAAATTTGACCCGAAAAATCAGAATTTGGACCCCAAAACCCCAAAATTTGGAGCCTGACACCCAAAATTTGACCCCAAAAGGCCAAGTTTGACCAAAATCCCCAAAATTTGACCCAAAAAATCCGAATTTGGAACCCAAAACCCCAAAATTGGAGCCTAAAACCCCAAATTTGACCCAAAAAGTCCAAATTTGGACCCCAAATCCCTGAAATTTGACCCAAAAAATCAAAATTTGACCCAAATCCCCGAAATTCAACCCCAAAACTCCCAAAATTTGACCCCAAAACCCCAAAATTTGACCCCAAAATTTGATCCCAAGAGGCCAAATTTCACCCCAAAACCCCAAAATTGACCCAAATTCCCAAAATTGGAGCCTAAAACCCCAAATTCGACCCCAAAAATCCGAATTTGGACCCCAAAATCCCAAAAATTGACCCAAAACCCCAAAATTTGTCCCCAAAATTGGAGCCTGAAACCCCAAATTTGACCCCAAAACCCCAAAATTGGACCCAAAAAATCCCAATTTGGACCCCAAAATCCCCCAAATTCAACCTCAAAACCCCAAAATTTGACCCCAAAACTCCCAAAATTTGACCTTAAAAGTCCAAATTTGACCCCAAAACCCCAAATTTGACCCAAACCCCCAAAATTTGGAGCCCGAAACCCCAAATTTGAACCCAAAATTTGACCCGAAAAGGCCAAATTTGACCAAAAGCCCCAAAATTTGACCCAAAAAATCTGAATTTGGAAGCCAAAAATCCCAAAATTTGAACCCAAAACCCCAAAATTTGACCCCAAAATTTGACCCCAAAAGGCCAAATTTAACCCCAAAACCCCAAAATTTGACCCCAAAAATCAAAATTTGACCCCAAAACCCCAAAATTTGATTGAAATCCCCAAAATTTGACCCAAAAAATCAGAATTTGGACCCCTGATCCCCCCCAATTCGACCCCAAAACCCCAAAATTTGACCCAAAAAATCAGAATTTTGACACCAAAATTTGACACCAAAATCCCCAAAATTTGACCCAAAAATTTGACCCCAAAAGGCCAAAATTTGACCCGAAAAATCAAAATTTGGACCCCAAAACCCCAAAATTTGACCCCAAAACCCCAAATTTGGACCCGAAAAATCAAAATATGACACCAAATCCCCCAAAATTTGACCCAAAAAGTCCGAATTTGGACCCCAAATCCCTGAAATTTGACCCCAAATCCCCCAAAATTTCACCCCAAAACCTCAAAATTTCACCCCAAAGCCCCAAAATTGTCCCAAATTCCTAAAATTGGAACCTAAAACCCCAAATTTGGACCCAAAAAATCAGAATTTGGACCCCAAATCCCCCAAATTCAACCCCAAAACCCCAAAATTGACCCAAATCCCCAAAATTTGACTCAAAAAATCAAAATTTGACCCCAAAACCCCCAAAATTTGACCCAAAAAATCAGAATTTGGACCCCAAATTCGACCCCAAAACCACCAAAATTCAACACTAAAACCCCAAAATTTGACCCAAAAAATTCGAATTTGGACACCGAAACCCCCAAAATTTGACCCCAAAATCCCCAAATTCAACCCCAATACTCCAAATTTGACCCAAAAAATCCAAATTTGGACCCCAAATTCAACCCCAAAACCCCCAAAATTGACCCCAAAATCCCCAAAATTTGACCCGAAAAATCAGAATTTGGACCCCAAATCCCCCAAATTCGACCCCAAAATCCCCAAATTCGACCCCAAAACCCCAAAATTTGACCCCAAAACCCCCAAATTTGACCCAAAAAATCCGAATTTGGACCCCAAAACCTCCCAAATTTGACCTCAAAACCCTAAAATTTGACCCCAAAACCCCAAAATTGACCCAAAAAATCCAAATTTTGAACCCAAATTTGACCCCAAAACCACCAAAATTGACCCAAATCCCCAAAATTTGACCCGAAAAATCAAAATTTGACCCCAAAACCCCAAAACTTGACCGAAATCCCCAAAATTTCACCCCAAAATCCGCAAATTCAACCCCAAAACCCCCAAAATTCAACACTAAAACCCCAAAATTTGACCCCAAAAATCCGAATTTGGGCCCCAAAACCCCCCAAATTTGACCCCAAAACCCCAAAATTGACCCAAATCCCCAAAATTTGACTCGAAAAATCAGAATTTGGACCCCAAAACCCAAAAATTTGACCCCAAAATCCCCAAATTCAACCCCAAAACCCCCAAATTTGACCCAAAAAAATCCGAATTTGGACCCCAAAAATTGACCCCAAGACCCCAAAATTTGACCTCAAAACCCCAAATTTGACCCCAAAATCCCCAAAATTTGACCCCAAAACCACCAAAATTTGACCCAAAAAATCCGAATTTGGACCCCAAAAACCCCAAAATTTGACCCCAAAACCCCAAAACCCAAAAATTCGACCCCAAAATCCCCAAATTCAACCCCAAAACTCCAAATTTGACCCAAAAAATCCAAATTTGGACCCCAAATTCGACCCCAAAACCCCAAAATTTGACCCAAAAAATCCAAATTTGGAACCCAAATTTCACCCCAAAACCACCAAAATTGACCCAAAACCCCAAAATTTGACCTGAAAAATCCAAATTTGGACCCCAAAATCCCTAAATTTGACCCCAAAACCCCAAATTTGACCCAAAAAATCCGAATTTGGACCCCAAAACCCCCCAAATTTGACCCAAAACCCCAAAATTTGACCCCAAAACCCCAAATTCGACCCCAAAACCCGAAATTTGACCCAAAAAATCCGAATTTGGACCCCAAAAATTGACCCAAAAACCCCAAATTTCGCCCCAAAATTGGGGGGGGGGACCCCAAAATTTGGGGTTTTTTGGGGGGGGGGAGGGGGGGGGAGGGGCAGCGAGGTTCCCACGGGTGGGGGAGGGGCGGGGCCGGGGGTGGGGGAGGGGCGGGGCCGGGGGTGGGGGAGGGGAATTTTTTAATTCGCCGCGGCCGAAAAAAGCGAAAATCGCAAATTTTCCTACTTTAATAAAAATCCCGCGGGTGTTTCCAACGGCGCCGGGAGAGGGGCGGGAAAACCGGGAATTCCGGCGGGAAAAATCCGGGGATTCCGGCGGGAAAACCGGGAATTCCGGCGGGAAAAATCCGGGAATTCCGGCGGGAAAACCGGGAATTCCGGCGGGAAAACCGGGAATTCCGGCGGGAAAAATCCGGGGATTCCGGCGGGAAAAATCCGGGAATTCCGGCGGGAAAATCCGGGGATTTTGGGGGGAAATCCGGGAATTTTGGAAAAATTTGGGAATTTTGGGGGAAAAATAGGGGAATTTTGTGGGGAAATTTGGGGGAAAATTCTGAGATTTTGGGGGGAAAATTGGGAATTTTGGGGGGAAATTCGGGGATTTTGGGAAAATTCGGGGAATTTTGGGAAAATTTGGGGAATTTTCGGGGGAATTTTGGGGGAAATTTCGGGGATTTTGGGGGGGAAATTCAGGGGAAATTTGGGGATTTTTTTGGGAAATTTGGGGATTTTGGGGGAAAATCCGGGAATTTTGGGAAAATTTGGGAATTTTGGGGGGAATTTTGGGGGGGAAATTCGGGGATTTTGGGAAAATTTGGGAATTTTGGGAAAATTCGGGGAATTTTGGGGGAAAATCGGGGATTTTGGGGGGGAAAATTGGGGATTTTGGGGGGGAAATTCAGGGGAAATTTGGGGATTTTTTTTAAAATTTGGGAATTCCAGGGAAATTTGGGAATTTTGGGGGGAAATTTGGGGAAAAATCCGGGAATTTTGGAGGGAAATTTGGGGGGAAAATTCGGGGATTTTGGGGGGGGAAATTCAGGGAAATTTTGGGAATTTTTTTTGGGAATTTTGGGGAAAAATCCGGGAATTTGGGGAAAATTTGGGAATTTTGGGAAAATCCGGGGATTTTGGGGAATTTTGGAAAAATTTGGGGAATTTTGGGGGGAATTTTGGGGGAAAATTTGGGGATTTCGGGAGAAAATTCGGGGATTTTGGGGGGAAAATTCAGGGGAAATTTGGGAATTTTTTTTTGAAATTTGGGAATTTTGGGGGAAAATCCGGGAATTTGGGGAAAATTTGGGGAAAATTTTGGGGGGAATTTTGGGGGAAAATTCGGGGATTTTGGGGGGAAATTTGGGGAATTTTGGGGGGAAAATTGGGAATTCTGGGGGGAAATTTGGAGGAAAATCGGGGATTTTGGGGGGAAATTTGGGAATTTTTTGGGAAAAATTGGGAATTCCGGGAAAAATTCGGGGATTTTGGGAAAATTTGGGAATTTGGGGGGAAAATCCGGGGATTTTGGGGGAAAACGGGGAAATTTGGGAATTTTGGAGGGAAATTTGGGAATTCCGGGGGAAATTCAGGGGAAATTTGGGGATTCTGGGGGAAATCGGGAATACTTGGGAGGAAATTCGGGAATTTTGGGGGAAGATTTGGGAATTTTGGGGGGAAATTTGGAGGAAATTTGGGGATTCTGGGAGAAAAAAATCAGAAATTCTGGGGGAAATTTGGGAAGTTGGGGGGAAATTTGTGGATTTTGGGGGGAAAATTTGGGAATTCTGGGGAAAATTTGGGGATTTTGGGGGAAATTTGGGGATTTTGGGGGGAAAATTTGGGAATTCTGGGGAAAATTTGGGGATTTTGGGGGAAATTCGGGAATTCCAGGGGAAATCAGAAATTCGGGGGAAAATTTGGGGGAAAATTTGGGAATTCCGGGGGGAATTTTGGGGGAAATTCGGGAATTTTGGGAGGAAATTCAGGGGAAATTTGCGAATTTTTGGGGAAAATTCGGGAATTCCAGGGAAAATTTGGGAATTTTGGGAAAATTTGGGAATTCCGGGGCAAAATTTGGGGATTTCGGGGGGAAATTCGGGAATTCCAGGGGATTTTGGGGGGTCTGGGGAGGGTTTGGGGGGATTTGGATGGTTTAGGATGGGTTTAGGGTGATTTAAGCCGGGTTTAAGACAGGTTTTGGGGGTTTTGGGGTGGTTTAGGACGGGTTTGGGGTGAGGTTTTGGGGGTTTTGGGTGGTTTTAGGGTGGTTTAGGAAGAATTTGAGGGGTTTTGGGGTGGATTAGGATGTTTTTGGGGGGTTTAAGACAGGTTTAGGATGGGTTTGAGGGGTTTGGGGTTATTTAGGACAGGTTTAGGATGGGTTTGAGGGGTTTGGGGTTATTTAGGATGGGTTTAAGGGGTTTTGGGTGATTTAGGACAGGTTTAGGATGGGTTTGAGGGGTTTGGGGTTATTTAGGATGGGTTTAAGGGGTTTTGGGTGATTTAGGACAGGTTTGGGATGGGTTTGAGGGGTTTTGGGGTGTTTTAGGATGGGTTTGGGGTGATTTTGGGTGATTTTTTTGGGGTTTGGGTGTTTTAGGATAGTTTTGGGTTCTTTTTGGGGTGATTTAAGCCAGGTTTGGGGTGGGTATAAGGGGTTTTGGGGTGATTTAAGCCAGGTTTGGGGTGGGTTTAAGGGGTTTTGGGTGATTTTTTTGGGGTTTGGGGTGGTTTAAGCCAGGTTTGGGGTGGTTTTAGTGGGGTTTGGGGTGATTTTTTGGGGGTTTGGGTGTTTTAGGATAGTTTTGGGTTCTTTTTGGGGTGATTTAAGCCAAGTTTGGGGTGGGTTTAAGGGGTTTTGGGGTGATTTAGGACAAGTTTGGGGTGGTTTTACTGGGGTTTGGGGTGATTTTTTGAGAGTTTGGGTGCTTTAGGACAGATTCAGCGTGGTTTTAGGGGTTTTAGGGTGGTTTAGGATGGGTTTGGGGTGAGTTTGGATGATTTTAGGGGGTTTGGGGTGATTTTTTGGGGGTTTGGGGTGGTTTAGGATGGGTTTGGGGTGATTTAAGCCAGGTTTGGGGAGGATTTAAGGGGTTTTGGGGTGATTTAGGACAGGTTTGGGGTGTTTTTAGTGGGATTTTGGGTGAATTTTTGGGGGTTTGGGGTGGTTTAAGCCAGGTTTGGGGTGGGTTTAAGGGGTTTTGGGTTGATTTAGGACACGTTTGGGGTGGGTTTAAGGGGTTTTGGGTGATTTTTGGGGGTTTGGGGTGGTTTAGGATGGGTTTGGGGTGGTTTAAGCCAGGTTTGGGGTGGGTTTGGGGTGGATTTGGGTTGTTTTGGGGTGATTTTTTTGTGCTTTGGGGTGGTTTTGGCTGATTCCAGATGGGTTTGAGGCGTTTTGGGGTGGTTTTAGGGATGGTTTGGGGAGATTTTGGACGGCTTTGGCTCAATTTCGGATGGTTTTGGGGTGATTTTGGGGTGATTTTGGGATGTTTTTTATGGGTTTGGGGTGATTTTGGGTTCAGCTGGGTGGTTTTGGGTGGTTTTGGGGTGGTTTTTGGCTGATTTTGGTTTTTTTTTGCTGGTTTTAGGAGGGTGGAGGGTGGGTTTGGGTGGCTTGGGGATGGTTTGGGATGGATTTGGGTGATTTTGGGTCGGTTTTGGGGTGATTTTGGGTGGTTTTGGGTGGGTTCGGGTGGTTTTTAATGAATTTGGGGGTTTTTTTTGCCGGTGTGAATGACCCTGGACCGGAGAATGTTCCAGAAACGCCCCCAAAACGTCGCCAAAACCACACCAACATCACCCCCAAAACACCCCAAAACTTCACCCAAAAAAACCGCTTCGAAAATACCCCAAAATCGCCCCAAAACCGACATCAAATCCACTTCAAAACTACCCGAAAATCTCGCCAAAAAAAACTTCAAAACAGCACCAAAAATACCCCAAAAATACCCCAAAATCCACATCAAAAATCCCCCCAAAATGCTGGAAAACAGCACCAAAAATACCCCAAATTACCCCCAAAAATTCCCCCCCAAACCCTCATTGAAACCACCCCAAATTATCCCAAAACACCCAAAAAATACCAAAAAAAACCCTAAAAAACGGCCCCAAACTCCAGGAAAATCCCCCCAAAATTACCCCAAAAACTCCCCAAAAGCCACACCTAAAATATCCCAAAATTACCCCAAAAACTCGCTAAAACTGCACCAAAACAGCCCAAAATTACCCTAAAATCCCCAGAAAACACAAAAAAAACCCAAAACCACCCCAAAATACCCAAAAGCTGCCCAAACCCCCCCTAAAAATCCCTTTAAAATGCCCAAAACCACCAAAATTCTCCCCAAATCCCCCAAAGCCAGCCCAAAATATCCTGAAAACGCCCCAAAACCACTCGAACCCCCCCCAAAATAACCCAAATAAACCCAAAATACCCCAAACCCACCCGAATCCCCCCAAAATAACCCCCAAATACCCCAAAATCGCCCGAATCCCCGCCAAAATTTCCCAAATATTCCCAAAATGCCCCAAAAACGCCTCCAACCCCCCCCCAAATCCCGGGGGGGGGAGCGTCCCCTCCCCCCGCTGTTCCCGTTGCCATGGGAACGGGGGGAGCGCGCTGCGGATGCGCCGTTGCCATGGAAACTGCGCGGGGGGAGGGGGAGGGCACTGCGGCGTTGCCATGGCGACGGCGGCACGGAGGGAGCAGGCGCGGCTGCAGGAACGGTGGTTGCCATGGTAACGGGAGCGGCGCGGGGAGTGGCAGGAACAGCGGTTCCCATGGCAGCAGGAAAGGGGCGGGAAGAGCGGTTGCCATGGTAACGGGAGAGGGGCGGGGAGGGGTGAACGCGGCGGGAACAGCGGTTGCCACGGTAACGGGAGAGGGGCGGGAAGAGCGGTTCCCATGGTAACGGGAGAGGCGCGGGGAGGGGTGAACACAGCGGGAACAGCGGTTCCCATGGTAACAGAAGGGGCGGTACCCATGGCAACCGGAACAGCGCGGAGAGCGGGAATTCACCCCCCCCCCCCCGAAAAAATGGGATCTGGGGTGGGGATGGGACCCCGAAAATGGGAGCTGGGGGTGCGACCCCCCCCCCCCAAAAACTTGGGTTCTCAAAGGTGCGACCCCCCTCCAAAAAAAAATTGGACCATTCCAAAATTTGGGGACCCCTCCCCAAAAAAGTGTCCCAGGTGTGCGACCCCCCCAAAAATGAGACCCCCCCCCCAAAATTTGGGGTCCCAAAGGTGCGACACCCCCCCAGATAAATTGGACCATTCCAAAAAAGGGTCCCAGGGGTGCGACCCCCCCCAAAAATGGAACCTCCCAAAAAATTTGGGGACCCTTCCCCAAAAACGGGACCCAAAGGAGCGAATCCCCCCCCAAAAAAATGGGACCTTCCAAAAATTTGGGGTCCCAAAGGTGCGACCCCCCCAAAAAATTGGACCATCCCAAAATTTGGGGACCCCTCCCCAAAAAAGGGTCCCAGGGGTGCGACCCCCCCCCAAAAAATGAGACCCCCCCCCAAAATTTGGGGTCCCAGAGGTGCGACCCCCCCCCAAAAAATTGGACCATTCCAAAAAAGGGTCCCAGGGGTGCGACCCCCCCCAAAAATGGAACCTCCCAAAAAATTTGGGGACCCTTCCCCAAAAACGGGACCCAAAGGAGCGAATCCCCCCCCAAAAAAATGGAACCTTCCAAAAATTTGGGGTCCCAAAGGAGCGACCCCCCCCAAAAAAATTGGACCATTCCAAAATTTGGGGACCCCTCCCCAAAAAAGGATCCCAAAGGAGCGACCCCCCCAAAAAATGAGACCCCCCCCCCCAAAATTTGGGGTCCCAAAGGAGCGACCCTCCCCCCTAAAAATTGGACCATTCCAAAACAGGGTCCCAGGGGTGCGACCCCCCCCCCGAAAATTTGGAACCTCCCTAAAAAATTGGGACCCCTCCCCAAAAAAGGGACCCAAAGGAGCGAATCCCCCCCCCAAAAAATGGAACCCCCCAAAAACGGGACCCAAAGGAGCGCCCCTCCCCCCAAACAATGGAACCTTCCCAAAATTTGGGGTCCCATAGGTGCGACCCCCCCAAAAAATTGGACCATTCCAAAATTTGGGGACCCCTCCCCAAAAAAGGATCCCAAAGGAGCGACCCCCCCCAAAAAATGAGACCCCCCCCCCCAAAATTTGGGGTCCCAAAGGTGCGACACCCCCCCAGATAAATTGGACCATTCCAAAAAAGGGTCCCAGGGGTGCGACCCCCCCCAAAAATGGAACCTCCCAAAAAATTTGGGGACCCTTCCCCAAAAACGGGACCCAAAGGAGCGAATCCCCCCCCAAAAAAATGGGACCTTCCAAAAATTTGGGGTCCCAAAGGTGCGACCCCCCCAAAAAATTGGACCATCCCAAAATTTGGGGACCCCTCCCCAAAAAAGGGTCCCAGGGGTGCGACCCCCCCCCAAAAAATGAGACCCCCCCCCAAAATTTGGGGTCCCAGAGGTGCGACCCCCCCCCAAAAAATTGGACCATTCCAAAAAAGGGTCCCAGGGGTGCGACCCCCCCCAAAAATGGAACCTCCCAAAAAATTTGGGGACCCTTCCCCAAAAACGGGACCCAAAGGAGCGAATCCCCCCCCAAAAAAATGGAACCTTCCAAAAATTTGGGGTCCCAAAGGAGCGACCCCCCCCAAAAAAATTGGACCATTCCAAAATTTGGGGACCCCTCCCCAAAAAAGGATCCCAAAGGAGCGACCCCCCCAAAAAATGAGACCCCCCCCCCAAAATTTGGGGTCCCAAAGGAGCGACCCTCCCCCCTAAAAATTGGACCATTCCAAAACAGGGTCCCAGGGGTGCGACCCCCCCCCCGAAAATTTGGAACCTCCCTAAAAAATTGGGACCCCTCCCCAAAAAAGGGACCCAAAGGAGCGAATCCCCCCCCCAAAAAATGGAACCCCCCAAAAACGGGACCCAAAGGAGCGCCCCTCCCCCCAAACAATGGAACCTTCCCAAAATTTGGGGTCCCATAGGTGCGACCCCCCCAAAAAATTGGACCATTCCAAAATTTGGGGACCCCTCCCCAAAAAAGGATCCCAAAGGAGCGACCCCCCCCAAAAAATGAGACCCCCCCCCCCAAAATTTGGGGTCCCAAAGGAGCGACCCCCCCCCAAATAAATTGGACCATTCCAAAAAAGGGTCCCAGGGCTGCGACCCCCCCCAAAAAATGGAACACCCCTAAAAAATTTGGGGACCCCTCCCCAAAAACGGGACCCAAAGGAGCGCCCCTCCCCCAAAAAAATGGAACCTTCCCAAAATTTGGGGTCCCAAAGGTGCGACCCCCCCCTCAAAAAAATTGGACCATTCCAAAATTTGGGGACCCTTCCCCAAAAACGGATCCCAGGTGTGGGACCCCCCCCAAAAAATGAGACCCCCCCCCCCCAAAATTTGGGGTCCCAAAGGAGCGACCCTCCCCCCTAAAAATTGGACCATTCCAAAACAGGGTCCCAGGGGTGCGACCCCCCCCCCGAAAATTTGGAACCTCCCTAAAAAATTGGGACCCCTCCCCAAAAAAGGGACCCAAAGGAGCGAATCCCCCCCCCAAAAAATGGAACCCCCCAAAAACGGGACCCAAAGGAGCGCCCCTCCCCCCAAACAATGGAACCTTCCCAAAATTTGGGGTCCCATAGGTGCGACCCCCCCAAAAAATTGGACCATTCCAAAATTTGGGGACCCCTCCCCAAAAAAGGGTCCCAGGGGTGCGACCCCCCCCCAAAAAATGAGACCCCCCCCCCAAAATTTGGGGTCCCAAAGGAGCGACCACCCCCAAAAAATGGAGCATTCCAAAATTTGGGGACCCCTCCCCAAAACCTTGACTTGGTCCCTCCCCCCGCCCCTCCCCCCCCCGGAAGTTCCCGGAGTGGGGGTGGGGGAGGGGCGGGGGGGGGCAAAGGGCGCCCGGGGCCGGTGGGGGAGGGGAACGGCCGCTAATTAGTGAGTTTGGGGTTAATTTGGGCGCTAATTAGTGAGTTTGGGGTTAATTTGGGTGCTAATTAGTGAGTTTGGGGTTAATTCGGGTGCTAATTAGTGAGTTTGGGGTTAATTTGGGTGCTAATTAGTGAGTTTGGGGTTAATTTGGGGGCTAATTAGTGAGTTTGGGGTTAATTCGGGTGCTAATTAGTGAGTTTGGGGTTAATTTGGGTGCTAATTAGTGAGTTTGGGGTTAATTTGGGGGCTAATTAGTGAGTTTGGGGTTAATTTGGGTGCTAATTAGTGAGTTTGGGGTTAATTTGGGGGCTAATTAGTGAGTTTGGGGTTAATTTGGGTGCTAATTAGTGAGTTTGGGGTTAATTTGGGTGCTAATTAGGGAGTTTGGGGTTAATTTGGGTGCTAATTAGTGAGTTTGGGGTTAATTTGGGGGCTAATTAGTGAGTTTGGGGTTAATTTGGGTGCTAATTAGTGAGTTTGGGGTTAATTTGGGTGCTAATTAGGGAGTTTGGGGTTAATTTGGGTGCTAATTAGGGAGTTTGGGGTTAATTTGGGTACTAATTAGTGAGTTTGGGGTTAATTTGGGCGCTAATTAGTGAGTTTGGGGTTAATTTGGGTGCTAATTAGTGAGTTTGGGGTTAATTTGGGTGCTAATTAGTGAGTTTGGGGTTAATTTGGGTGCTAATTAGTGAGTTTGGGGTTAATTTGGGGGCTAATTAGTGAGTTTGGGGTTAATTTGGGTGCTAATTAGTGAGTTTGGGGTTAATTTGGGTGCTAATTAGGGCGTTTGGGGTTAATTTGGGCGCTAATTAGTGAGTTTGGGGTTAATTTGCCGCTAATTAGTGAGTTTGGGGTTAATTTGGGTGCTAATTAGTGAGTTTGGGGTTAATTTGCCGCTAATTAGTGAGTTTGGGGTTAATTTGGGTGCTAATTAGTGAGTTTGGGGTTAATTTGGGTGCTAATTAGTGAGTTTGGGGTTAATTTGGGTGCTAATTAGGGAGTTTGGGGTTAATTTGGGCGCTAATTAGTGAGTTTGGGGTTAATTTGGGTGCTAATTAGTGAGTTTGGGGTTAATTTGCCGCTAATTAGTGAGTTTGGGGTTAATTTGGGTGCTAATTAGTGAGTTTGGGGTTAATTTGCCGCTAATTAGTGAGTTTGGGGTTAATTTGGGTGCTAATTAGTGAGTTTGGGGTTAATTTGGGTGCTAATTAGTGAGTTTGGGGTTAATTTGGGTGCTAATTAGTGAGTTTGGGGTTAATTTGGGCGCTAATTAGTGAGTTTGGGGTTAATTTGGGTGCTAATTAGGGAGTTTGGGGTTAATTTGGGCGCTAATTAGTGAGTTTGGGGTTAATTTGGGTGCTAATTAGTGAGTTTGGGGTTAATTTGGGTGCTAATTAGGGAGTTAGGGGTTAATTTGCCGCTAATTAGTGAGTTTGGAGTTAATTTGCTGCTAATTAGTGAGTTTGGGGTTAATTTGGGCGGTAATGAAGGGGTGCGGGGTTAATTGGGGGGGTGGGGGGCGTTAATTAAGGGGTGATTAGGGCGGGGGTGGTAATTGGGGGGTTAATTAGGGGCGGGTTGGGGTTAATTAGGAGGGTTGGGGGTTAATTAGGGGGTTTTAGGTGTTAATTAGAGGGGTTGGGGGTTAATTAGGGCAGTGTGGGGGTTAATTAGGGGGATTTGAAGTTATTTAGTGCGGTTTGGGGGTTAATTAGGGTGGTTTGGGGTTAATTAGGGCGTTTTGCGCTTAATTAGTGCGGTTTGGGGGTTCATTGGGGTGGGTTGGGGTTAATTAGGGGGGGTTGGGGTTTAATTAGGGGGTTTTAGGTGTTAATTAGAGGCGTTGGGGGTTAATCAGTGGGTTTTGGGGTTAATTAGGGGGATTTGAGGTTTAATTATCGAGATTTGGTGGTTAATTGGGGTGGTTTTAGGGTTAATTAGGAGGATTTGAAGTTAATTAGTGCGGTTTGGGGGTTAATTAATGCGGTTTGGGGGTTAATTAGTGCGGTGTGCAGGTTAATTAGGGTACTTTGGGGTTAATTAGTGGGGTTTGGGGCTTAATTAGTGTGGTTTGGGGGTTAATTAGGGCTGTTTTGGGGTTAATTAGTGCGGTTTGGGGGTTAATTAGGGCTGTTTTGGTGTTAATTAGGGCGGTTTTGGGGTTAATTAGTGCGGTTTGGGGGTTAATTAGGGCTGTTTTTGGGGTTAATTAGGGCGGTTTGGGGGATAATTAGGGCGGTTTGGGGCTTAATTAGTGTGGTTTGGGGGTTAATTAGGGCGGTTTGGGGTTAATTAGGGCTGTTTTGGGGTTAATTAGGGCGGTTTGGGGGTTAATTAGGGTGCTTTGGGGTTAATTAGTGGGGTTTGGGGCTTAATTAGTGTGGTTTGGGGGTTAATTAGTGCGGTTTGGGGGTTAATTAGGGCTGTTTTGGGGTTAATTAGTGCGGTTTGGGGGTTAATTAGGGCGGTTTGGGGGTTAATTAGGGCTGTTTTGGGGTTAATTAGGGCGGTTTGGGGGTTAATTAGGGCTGTTTTGGGGTTAATTAGGGCGGTTTGGGGGTTAATTAGGGCTGTTTTGGTGTTAATTAGGGCGGTTTTGGGGTTAATTAGGGCAGTTTGGGGGTTAGTTAGTGCGGTGTGCAGGTTAATTAGGGCTGTTTTGGGGTTAATTAGGGCAGTTTGGGGTTAATTAGGGCTGTTTTGGGGTTAATTAGGGCGGTTTGGGGGTTAATGAGCGCTAATTGGTGTTAATTAGCGCTAATTGCTGCCCCCAGGCCATGGCGGAGCAGCCGCAGCCCCGGCGGGTCGGGATCCTGGGATACGGAAAACTGGGTACGGGGAACTGGGGGAACTGGGATGGACTGGGATGGACTGGGATGGACTGGGGGGGACTGGGATTGAACTGGGATTGAACTGGGATGGACTGGGATTGAACTGGGATTGAACTGGGTTATACTGGGATGGACTGGGAGGGACTGGGATTGAACTGGGATGGACTGGGATGGACTGGGATGAACTGGGATTGAACTGGGATTGAACTGGGAGGGGACTGGGATGGACTGGGATGGACTGGGATGAACTGGGATGGACTGGGATGAACTGGGATTGAACTGGGATTGAACTGGGATGGACTGGGATGAACTGGAATGAACTGGGATGGACTGGGATGGACTGGGATTGAACTGGGATTGAACTGGGATTGAACTGGGATGGACTGGGATTGAACTGGGATGGACTGGGATGAACTGGAATGAACTGGGATGGACTGGGATGGACTGGGATTGAACTGGGATTGAACTGGGATTGAACTGGGATGGACTGGGATTGAACTGGGATGGACTGGGATGGACTGGGATAAACTGGGATTGAACTGGGATTGAACTGGGATTGAACCGGGTTATTCTGGGATTGAACTGGGGGTGATTTTGGGGTGATTTTGGGGAGGTTTGGGGCGGTTTCAGAGGGAACTGGGATTGAACTGGGATTGAACTGGGAAGGGACACTGGGGGGACTGGGGCTGTCCCCGGGGGTGACACAGGGGAGGTGACAGGAGGTGACACAGGGGGTGACACAGGGGGTGACACAGGAGGTGACACAGGGGGTGACTCAGGAGGTGACAGGAAGTGACACAGGGGAGGTGACACAGGAGGTGACAGGAGGTGACAGGAGGTGACAGGAGGTGACACAGGGGAGGTGACACAGGGGGTGACAGGAGGTGACACAGGGGGTGACAGGAGGTGACACAGGAGGTGACACAGGGGGTGACACAGGGGGTGACACAGGAGGTGACACAGGAGGTGACAGGAGGTGACACGGGGGTGACACAGGTGGTGACACAGGAGGTGACACAGGAGGTGACAGGAGGTGACAGGAGGTGACACAGGAGGTGACACAGGGGGTGACACAGGAGGTGACAGGAGGTGACAGGAGGTGACAGGAGGTGACACGGGGAGGTGACACACGATGTCCCCAATGTCCCCAGGACAGTTTTTGGCCTCCCAGCTCCTGTCCCAGGGCCCCTCCCTGGGGCTGTCCCCGGGGGTGACACAGGGGAGGTGACACAGGAGGTGACACCGGGTGACAGGAGGTGACACACGATGTCCCCAATGTCCCCAGGACAGTTTTTGGCGTCCCAGCTCCTGTCCCAGGGCCCTTCCCTGGGGCTGGCCCTGGGGTGACACAGGGGAGGTGACACAGGAGGTGACAGGAGGTGACACAGGGAGGTGACACACGATGTCCCCAATGTCCCCAGGACAGTTTTTGGCCTCCCAGCTCCTGTCCCAGGGCCCCTCCCTGGGGCTGGCCCTGGCCTTTGTCTGGGCCCGGCGCGGGGGGGCCCTGGAGCCGCTGCCCCCCGCCCTGCGCCTCACCGACCTGCGGCAGCTGCCCGCCACGTGAGACACCCAAAATCACCCAAAATCACCCCAAAATGACCCAAAATCAGCCCAAAATGACCCAAAATCACCCCAAAATGACCCAAAATCACCCCAAAATGACCCAAAATCACCACAAATGACCCAAAATTCAGCCCAAAATGGCCCAAAATCAGCCCAAAATGACCCAAAATCACCCCAAAATGACCCAAAATCACCCCAAAACAGCCCGAAATCACCCCAAAACGGCCAAAATCACCCCAAAATGACCCAAAATCACCCCAAAATGGCCCAAAATCAACCCAAAATGACCCAAAATCACCCCAAAATGACCCAAATTCACCCCAAAACGGCCAAAATTCACCCCAAAATGACCCAAATTCACCCAAAATGACCCAAAATCAGCCCAAAACGGCCAAAATCACCCCAAAATGACCCAAAATCACCCCAAAATGACCCAAAATCAGCCCAAAACGGCCAAAATCACCCCAAATGACCCAAAATCACCCCAAAACGACCAAAATCAGCCCAAAATGACCCAAAATCACCCCAAATGACCCAAAATCACCCCAAAATGACCCAAAATCACCCCAAATGACCCAAAATCACCCCAAAATGACCCAAAATCACCCCAAAACGACCAAAATCACCCCAAAATGACCCAAAATCACCCCAAAATGACCCAAAATCACCCCAAAACGGCCAAAATCACCCCAAATGACCCAAAATCAGCCCAAAATGACCCAAAATCACCCCAAAATGGCCAAATTCACCCCAAAACGGCCAAAATTCACTGCAAACAACCCAAATTCATCCCAAAATGGCCAAAATCACCCCAAAACGGCCCGAATTTACCCCAAAATGGCCAAAATCACCCCAAAACGGCCAAAATTCATCCCAAAACGGCCAAAATCACCCCAAAATGACCCAAATTCACCCCTAAATGGCCAAATTCACCCCAAAACGGCCAAAATTCACCCCAAAATGACCCAAATTCATCCCAAAATGGCCCAAATTCACCCCAAATGTCCCCAAATCCCCCAGTATTGTCCCCGTGTCCCCAATGTCCCCATGTCCCTGCTGCTGTCCCTGTGTCCCCATCACTGTCCCCAGTGTCCTCAATGTCCCCATGTCCATCCCCGTGTCCCCAGTGTCCCCACCACTGTCCCCATGTCCCTGTGTTCCCATGTCCCCAAAGCTGTCCCCATGTCCCCATGTCCATCCCCGTGTCCCCATGTCCCCACCACTGTCCCCAATGTCCCCATGTCCCCATGTCCCCAACACTGTCCCCAATGTCCCCAACACTGTCCCCAATGTCTCCACTGCTGTCCCCATGTCCCCAACGCTGTCCCCATGTCCCCATGTCCATCCCTGTGTCCCCATGTCCCCAACGCTGTCCCCAGTGTCCCCATGTACCCAATGCTGTCCCCATGTCCCCAACACTGTCCCCATGTCCCCATGTCCCCAACGCTGTCCCCAATGTCCCCATGTCCCCAATCCTGTCCCCATGTCCCCATGTCCATCCCCATGTCCCCAGTGTCCCCACCGCTGTCCCCAATGTCCCCAACACTGTCCCCATGTCCCCAGTCCTGTCCCCACGTCCCCAACGCTGCCCCCATGTCCCCAATACTGTCCCCATGTCCCCACCACTGTCCCCATGTCCCCAACGCTGTCCCCATGTCCCCAGTCCTGTCCCCATGTCCCCAACACTGTCCCCATGTCCCCATGTCCATCCCAATGTCCCCCTGTCCCCAACACTGTCCCCATGTCCCCAATGTCCCCATGTCCCCAACGCTGTCCCCATGTCCCCAGTCCTGTCCCCATGTCCCCAACGCTGTCCCCATGTCCATCCCCATGTCCATCCCCATGTCCCCATGTCCCCAACGCTGTCCCCAGTGTTCCCATGTCCCCAACGCTGTCCCCCTGTCCCCACCGCTGTCCCCATGTCCCCACCGCTGTCCCCCTGTCCCCACCGCTGTCCCCATGTCCCCACCGCTGTCCCCCTGTCCCCACCGCTGTCCCCATGTCCCCACCGCTGTCCCCCTGTCCCCAATCCTGTCCTCATGTCCCCAACGCTGTCCCCCTGTCCCCACCGCTGTCCCCCTGTCCCCAATGCTGTCCCCATGTCCCCACCGCTGTCCCCATGTCCCCACCGCTGTCCCCCTGTCCCCAGCGGGGTGCACCTGGTGGTGGAGGTGGCCCATCCCTGCGTGGTCCAGGAGCACGGCGAGGACATCCTGCAGCACGCGGACCTGATGGTGACACCTCGGGGACACCGCGGGGACACCGCGGGGACACCTCGGGGACACCGCGGGGACACCGCGGGGACACCGCGGGGACACCGCGGGGGGGAGGGGCTGGGCCACCCGTACAGTGTCCCCAGTGTCCCCAATGCCCTCAGTGTCTCCCGATGTCCCCAATCCCACCCAGTGTCCCCAACGCCCTCAATGTCCCCTGATGTCCCCAGTCCCACCCAATGTCCCCAATGCCACCCAGTGTCCCCAATGTCCCCAATGTCCCCAATCCCACCCAGTGTCCCCAATGTCCCCCCAATGTCCCCAATGTCCCCAGCGCCCTCAATGTCCCCTGATGTCCCCAATCCCACCCAATGTCCCCAGTGTCCCCAATCCCACCCAGTGTCCCCAATGCCACCCAATGTCCCCAATGCCCTCAATGTCCCCAATGTCCCCAATCCCACCCAATGTCCCCAATGTCCCCAATGTCCCCAATCCCACCCAATGTCCCCAATGCCACCCAATGTCCCCAATGTCCCCAATGCCCTCAATGTCCCCAATGCCACCCAATGTCCCCAGCGCCCTCAATGTCCCCTGATGTCCCCAATACCACCCAATGTCCCCAATGTCCCCAATGCCACCCAGTGTCCCCAATGTCCCCATTGACCCCAATACCGGTGTCCCCGATGTCCCCAACCCCCGCCGTGTCCCCGATGTTGTCCCCATGATGTCCCCTTTTTCTCCTGTCATGTCCCCATGTCCCAGCTGGGGTCTCCGGTGGTCCTCATGTCCCCAGTGATGTCCCCTGATGTCCCCAGTGATGTCCCCATAATGTCCCCATGTCCCCATAATGTCCCCATGTCCCCATGATGTCCCCATAATGTCCCCATAATGTCCCCGTGTCCCTGATGATGTCCCCATGTCTCTGAGGATGTCCCCAGTGATGTCCCCATGTCCCCATGATGTCCCCATGATGTCCCCGATGATGTCCCCAATGATATCCCATAATGTCCCCATGTCCCCAGTGCTGTCCCCATGATGTCCCCATGTCCCCATGATGTCCCCATGATGTCCCCATGATGTCCCCGATGATGTCCCCAATGATATCCCATAATGTCCCCATGTCCCCAGTGCTGTCCCCAATGATGTCCCCATGTCCCCATGATGTCCCCATGTCCCCAGTGCTGTCCCCAGTGCTGTCGCCAGTGATGTCCCCATGTCCCCAGTGCTGTCCCCATGTCCCCATGTCCCCATGATGTCCCCGATGCTGTCCCCAATGCTGTCCCCATGTCCCTGATGATGTCCCCACGATGTCCCCAGTGATGTCCCCATGTCCCCAATGCTGTCCCCATGATGTCCCCATGTCCCCATGATGTCCCCATGATGTCCCCAATGCTGTCCCCGTGTCCCCAATGCTGTCCCCATGATGTCCCCGATGATGTCCCCATGCTGTCCCCAATGCTGTCCCCATGTCCCCATGATGTCCCCATGTCCCCAATGCTGTCCCCATGATGTCCCCAATGATATCCCATGATGTCCCCATGTCCCCAATGCTGTCCCCATGATGTCCCCATGTCTCCATGCTGTCCCCATGCTGTCCCCAATGCTGTCCCCGTGTCCCCAATGCTGTCCCCGTGTCCCCAGGTGGGGTCCCCGTCGGCGCTGGCGGACGCGGACACCGAGCGGCGGCTCCGGGCCGCGGTGGCACAGGGGGGCCACACCCTGTACGTGCCCAGGGGGGCCCTGTGGGGCTGCGAGGACATCGCCAGGCTGGACCGGGCGGGGACACTGCAGGTGACACTGGGGACACTGGGGACATTGGGGACATCGCCAGGCTGGACCGGGCGGGGACACTGCAGGTGACATTGGGGACATCGGGGACACTGGGGACATTGGGGACACTGGGGACATCGGGGACACTGGGGACATTGGGGACATCGCCAGGCTGGACCGGGCGGGGACACTGCAGGTGACATTGGGGACACTGCAGGTGACATTGGGGACACTGGGGACATCGCCAGGCTGGACTGCGTGGGGACACTGCAGGTGACATCACTGGGGACACTGGGGACATCGCCAGGCTGGACCGGGCGGGGACACTGCAGGTGACATTGGGGACACTGTAGGTGACATTGGGGACATCGGGGACATCGGGGACACTGGGGACACTGGGGACATCGCCAGGCTGGACTGCGTGGGGACACTGCAGGTGACATTGGGGACATTGGGGACATCGCCAGGCTGGACTGTGTAGGGACACTGGGGAGAGATCCTGACCTTGTCACTGCTGTCCCCATGTCCAGCTGATGTCCAGTTGTCCCCTCAGTGTCCCCCTGTCCCTCCCTGTCCCCCTGTCCCCATGTCCCTCACTGTCCCCATGTCCATTGGTCCCTAACTGTCCCTCACTGTCCCTCTGTCCCTCACTGTCCCTCACTGTCCCTCACTGTCCCCCTGTCCCCATGTCCCCCTGTCCCTCACTGTCCCTCACTGTCCCCCTGTCCCTCACTGTCCCCCTGTCCCTCACTGTCCCCATGTGCCCCTGTCCCTCACTGTCCCTCACTGTCCCCCTGTCCCCATGTCCCCCTGTCCCTCACTGTCCCCCTGTCCCTCACTGTCCCTCACTGTCCCTCACTGTCCCCATGTCCATCTGTCCCTCACTGTCCCCGTGTCCCTCACTGTCCCCATGTCCCCCTGTCCCTCACTGTCCCCGTGTCCCCCTGTCCCTCACTGTCCCTCACTGTCCCCCTGTCCCTCACTGTCCCCGTGTCCCCGCAGTCACTGACGGTGTCCCTGACGGTGTCCCCGGCCAGCCTGCGGCCGCAGGGCCGGCTGCGGGAGCAGTTGGTGGCCCCATGTCCCCATGTCTCTCACTGTCCCTCACTGTCCCTCACTGTCCCCCTGTCCCCCTGTCCCTCACTGTCCCCCTGTCCCTCACTGTCCCCATGTCCCTCCCTGTCCCTCCCTGTCCCTCACTGTCCCTCACTGTCCCCCTGTCCCTCACTGTCCCTGACTGTCCCCGACTGTCCCCGTGTCCCCGCAGTCGCTGACGGTGTCCCTGACGGTGTCCCCGGCCAGCCTGCGGCTGCAGGGCCGGCTGCGGGAGCAGTTGGTGGCCCCATGTCCCCATGTCCCTCACTGTCCCTCACTGTCCCTCACTGTCCCCCTGTCCCCCTGTCCCTCACTGTCCCTCACTGTCCCTCACTGTCCCTCACTGTCCCCCTGTCCCCGACTGTCCCCGTGTCCCCGCAGTCGCTGACGGTGTCCCTGACGGTGTCCCCGGCCAGCCTGCGGCCGCAGGGCCAGCTGCGGGAGCAGTTGGTGGCCGCGGTGGCCGCGGGGACGCTCACGGAGCTGTACCGGGGGCCGCTGCGGCCGCTGTGCGCGCTGGCCCCCAACAACAGCAACGCCATGGCGGCCGCCGCGCTGGCCGCGCCGAGCCTGGGCTTCGACCGCGTCACCGCCCGCCTGCTGGCCCAGCCCAGGTGGGGACACTTGTGTCACCTGGGGGTCACTTGTGTCACCTGGGGGTCACTTGTGTCACCTGGGGGGACATGGGGGTCACCTGGGGGTCACCTGGGGGTACCTGGGGGTACCTGGGGGTACCTGGGCTTCGAGCGCGTCACCGCCCGCCTGCTGGCCCAGCCCAGGTGGGGACACTTGTGTCACCTGGGGGGACATGGGGGTCATCTGGGGGTCACCTGGGGGTCATCTGGGGGCCACTTGTGTCACCTGGGGGGACATGGGGGTCATCTGGGGGTCACCTGGGGATCACCTGGGGGTACCTGGGCTTCGAGCGCGTCACCGCCCGCCTGCTGGCCCAGCCCAGGTGGGGACACTTGTGTCACCTGGGGGTACCTGGGGATCACCTGGGGGTCACCTGGGGGTCACCTGGGGGTCATCTGGGGGTCATCTGGGGGTACCTGGGCTTCGAGCGCGTCACCGCCCGCCTGCTGGCCCAGCCCAGGTGGGGACACTTGTGTCACCTGGGGGTCACTTGTGTCACCTGGGGGTCACCTGGGGGTCACCTGGGGGTCATCTGGGGGTCACCTGGGGGTACCTGGGCTTCGACCGTGTCACCGCCCGCCTGCTGGCCCAGCCCAGGTGGGGACACTTGTGTCACCTGGGGGGACATGGGGGACACTTGTGTCACCTGGGGGGACATGGGGGTCACCTGGGGGTCATCTGGGGGTCATCTGGGGGTCACTTGTGTCACCTGGGGGTCACCTGGGGATCACCTGGGGGTACCTGGGCTTTGACCGCGTCACCGCCCGCCTGCTGGCCCAGCCCAGGTGGGGACACGGGGGGCACCTGGGGGTCACTTGTGTCACCTGGGGGTCACTTGTGTCACCTGGGGGTCACCTGGGGGTCACCTGGGGGTCACCTGGGGGTACCTGGGCTTTGACCGCGTCACCGCCCGCCTGCTGGCCCAGCCCAGGTGGGGACACTTGTGTCACCTGGGGGTCACCTGGGGGTCATCTGGGGGCCACTTGTGTCACCTGGGGGTCACTTGTGTCACCTGGGGTCACCTGGGGGTCACCTGGGGGCCACTTGTGTCACCTGGGGGTCACCTGGGGGTCACCTGGGGATCACCTGGGGGTACCTGGGCTTCGAGCGCGTCACCGCCCGCCTGCTGGCCCAGCCCAGGTGGGGACACGGGGGGCACCTGGGGGGACATGGGGGGACACTTGTGTCACCTGGGGGGCACCTGGGGGCATCTCAGGGTCACTTGTGTCACCTGGGGGTCACTTGTGTCACCTGGGGGTATCTGGGGGGCACCTGGGGGTCACCTGGGGGTCACTTGTGTCACCTGGAGGGACATGGGGAGTATCCGGGAGGACATGGGGGTCACTTTTGTCACCTGGGGGGACACTTGTGTCACCTGGGGGTACCTGGGGGCATCTCGGGGTCACTTGTGTCACCTGGGGGGACATGGGGGACACTTGTGTCACCTGGGGGGTCACTTTTGTCACCTGGGGGACATGGGGGCACCTGGGGGGACATGGGGGTCACTTTTGTCACCTGGAGGGTCACTTCTGTCACCTGGGGGGTACCTGGGGGTCGTTTTTGTCACCTGGGGGGGTGTGACACCTGTGGCACTTTGTGTGGTACCTGTGTCACCCGTGTCACGCCTGGGGGGGTACCTGAGTGTCACCTCTGTGTCACCTGAGTGTCACCTGTGTGTCACCTCCCTGTGCCACCCCCAGTGTCCCCTCATTGTCACCCCCCGTCCCCTCAGTGTCCCCAATGTCCCCTCAGTGTCCCCAATGTCCCCTCACTGTCCCCTCATTGTCACCCCCCCGTCCCCTCAGTGTCCCCAATGTCCCCTCATTGTCACCCCCCATCCCCTCAGTATCCCCTCAGTGTCCCCACTGTCCCAATGTCCCCTCAGTGTCCCCTCAGTGTCCCCACTGTCCCCTCACTGTCCCTTCAGTGTCCCCATTGTCCCCTCAGTGTCCCCTCAGTGTCCCCAGTGTCCCCTCAGTGTCCCCACTGTCCCAATGTCCCCTCAGTGTCCCCTCAGTGTCCCGGACTGGCACCTGCTGGAGGTGGAGATGACAGCGGTGACCGATGGTGGCCGTGTCCCCACTGTCCCCTCAGTGTCCCCTCATTGTCCCCATTGTCCCCTCAGTGTCCCGGACTGGCACCTGCTGGAGGTGGAGGTGACAGCGGTGACCGATGGCGGCCGCGCCCTCACCGTCACCAGCAGCCGCCGCAACCCCGCGGGCCACGGCGACGTCACGGGCAGGGCCACCCTGCAGAGCTTCTGGATCAGCCTGCAGGGTGTGTCACCTGTGTCCCCTCAGTGTCCCCTCAGTGTCACCTCGGTGTCACCTCGGTGTCCCCTCAGCGTCCTCCCCTCCCTCACGCTGTCCCCTCCCCGCAGACTGCACCGGACACGGCGGCTGCGTCAAGTTCTGCTGAGCCGGAGCACCGGAAACCTCTCCCCTTCCCCCACCTCGGGGACATTTTGGGGACACTTTGGGGACAATAAAAAGCCTGCCTGGGCCCGGTGGTGGTGGCGCCCTTCTTGTCATGGCGGCAGGGAGAGGGGCGCGATGTGATTGGTGGAGACCTCGCGCGGGGCGCGACGGGAGGAAGGGTTCTCTCCGCTGATTGGCGGAGGCGGGGAGCAAAGCGTTATGGGAGGAAGGTCGAGGCGCTGATTGGCTAGCGCCGCGCGCGAGGCGCCATGGGGAGGAGGTCGGCGTGCTCTAATTGGTCAGTGTTGTGCGGAGCATGACGGGAGTTGTAGTTGCGGCCTGAGGGGGCAGTGGCCGCCATGGCCCCGGAGGACGAGCTGGGTGAGGAAGGGGAAGCCGGGGCCGGATTTTGGGGGGTCCTGAGGAGTTCTGGGGGGGCTTGGGGGGGGCAGGAGGGGCTCGGAGGGGTTTTTTGGGGGGCAGGAGGGGGTTTGGGGGGGAGGGAGGCGAAGGCCGCGCCGAGGGCCCGTGAGGGGGAAGGGCTGGGAAGGCCTTGGGGGGATCGGGGGGTCCTGGGGGGATTTGAAGAAACTTGGGGGGGTCTTGTGGGAGGGCTTGGGGGTCCTGAAGAGATCTGGGGGGAGAATTTGGGGGTGCCTGGAATTTTGGGGGCCCTGGGGGTCTCTGGGAGGGATTTTGCGGAAATTTGGGGGTTCTGAGGGAGATTTGATGGAATATGGGGGGGATTTTGGGGGGTTTTGGGGATCCTGGGGGTCTCTGGGAGGGATTTTGGGGGAATTTCGGGGGTCCCGGGTGAATTTTGGGGTCCTGGGGGGGCTTTGTGGGACTCCACGAATTTGGGGAGGGGTCTGGGGGGGATTTTGGGGACCCTGGGTGGTCTCTGGGAAGATTTTGTGGGAATTTTGGGGTCCTGGGGGGGATTTGGGAGTCTCTGGGAAGGATTTTGTGGGAATTTTGGGGTCCTGGGGGGGAATTTGAGGGACACCATGAATTTGGGGAGGGGTCTGGGGGGGATTTTGGAGACCCTGGGGGTTCCCTGGGAAGGATTTTGGGGGTCCCGAGTGAATTTGAGGGTCTCTGGGAAGGATTTTGGGGGAATTTTGTGGGATCCTGAGGGGGAATTTGGGGGTCCCGGGTGAATTTTTGGGTCCTGGGGGGGATTTGTGGGACTCCACGAATTTGGGGAGGGGTCTGGGGGGGATTTTGGGGATCCTGGGGCTTCCCTGGGAAGGATTTTGGGGTCCTGGGGGGGATTTGGGGGTCTCTGGGAAGGATTCTGTGGGAATTTTGGTGTCCTGAGGGGGGATTTGTGGGACACCATGAATTTGGGGAGGGGTCTGGGGGGATTTTGGGGATCCTGGGGGTTCCTTGGGAAGGATTTTGGGGGTCCCGGGTGAATTTAGGGGTCTCTGGGAAGGATTTTGGGTGAATTTTGTGGGATCCTGAGGGGGAATTTGGGGGTCCCGGGTGAATTTGGGGGTCTTTGGGAAGGATTTTGTGGGAATTTTGGGGTCCTGGGGGAAGATTTGTGGGACACCACGAATTTGGGGAGGGGTCTGGAGGGATTTTGGGGGTCCTGGGTGGTCTCTGGGAAGGATTTTGGGGGTCCTGAGGGGGAATTTGGGGGTCCCGGCAGATTTTGGGGGAATTTTGGGGTCCCGGGGAGGATTTGAGGGGACACCACGAATTTGGGGAGGGGTCTGGGGGGGATTTTGGGGACCCTGGGTGGTCTCTGGGAAGATTTTGTGGGAATTTTGGGGTCCTGGGGGGGATTTGGGGGTCTCTGGGAAGGATTCTGTGGGAATTTTGGGGTCCTGGGGGGGAATTTGAGGGACACCACTAATTTGGGGAGGGGTCTGGGGGGGATTTTGGGGATCCTGGGGGGGTCTCTGGGAAGGATTTTGGGGGTCTCTGGGAAGGATTTTGGGGGGTCCTGAGGGGGGATTTGGGGGTCCCGGGGGGAATTTGTGAGAATTTTGGGGTCCCGGGGGGGGGATTTGTGTGACACCACAAATTTGGGGAGGGGTCTCAGAGGAGGCTTCGAGCCAATTTGGCAGCTCCGGGAGCTGCCTGAGACCCCTCCCCTCTCTCCCCGCAGCCCCCCAGGCCTCCCCCTCCCCCCCACCGGAGCCGGGGGGGCTCTCGGGGGCGCGGGGGGATTTGGGGGGGGGTCCGGGGGCGGGATTTGGGTCGGGGGTCTCGGGGGGGCTGTACCACGAGCGGCAGCGCCTGGAGCTCTGCGCCCTGCACGCCCTCAACAACCTCCTGCAGCGGCCCTGGCTCAGCAAAGCCGCGGCCGACGGCATCTGCCGCCGGTGAGACCCCAGACCCAATTCGGGGAGGGGGCCCGGGGGGTGGGGGAAGGGGTCCTGAATTTGGGGAGGGGTCTCCAGGGGTGGGGGAGGGGGGCCGGGGGGTGGGGGAAGGGGTCCTGAATTTGGGGAGGGGTCCCTGGGGGGGTTTTCCTGAATTTGGGGAGGGGTCCCAGGGGATGGGAGAAGGGGTCCTGAATTTGGGGAGGGGTCTCAGGAGGGTTTCCTGAATTTGGGGAGGGGTCTGGGGGTCTCATGGGGGTTTCCTGAATTTGGGGAGGGGTCTCAGGGGGTTTTCCTGAATTTGGGGAGGGGTCTCAGGAGGGTTTCCTGAATTTGGGGAGGGGGTCTCTGGGGGTGGGGAGGGGGCCTCGGGGATGGGGGAAAGGGTCCTGAATTTGGGGAGGGGTCCCGGGGGGGGTTTCCTGGATTTGGGGAGGGGTCTCGGGGCTTTGGGTTAATTTGGGGAGGGGTCTCAGGTTAATTTGGGGAGGGGTCTCAGGGGTTAATTTGGGGTGGGGTCTCGGATGTTTGGGTTAATTTGGGGAGGGGTCTCGGGGTTAATTTGGGGAGGGGTCTCAGGGGTTAATTTGGGGAGGGGTCTCGGGTTAATTTGGGGAGGGGTCTCCGGTTAATTTGGGGAGGGGTCTTGGGGGTTAATTTGGGGAGGGGTCTCGGGGTTAATTTGGGGAGGGGTCTCAGGGGTTAATTTGGGGAGGGGTCTCGGGTGTTTGTGTTAATTTGGGGAGGGGTCTCGAGTTAATTTGGGGAGGGGTCTCTGGTGTTTGTGTTAATTTGGGGAGGGGTCTCAAGGTTAATTTGGGGAGGGGTCTCAGGGGTTAATTTGGGGAGGGGTCTTGGGGTTAATTTGGGGAGGGGTCTCGGATGTTTGGGTTAATTTGGGGAGGGGTCTCAGGGGTTAATTTGGGGAGGGGTCTCCCCCAGGCTGGCCCCCAACTCGCGGCCCAACCCCCACCGGAGCCCCCTGGGCACGGGCAACTACGACATCAACGTGGTGATGGCAGCGCTGGCCACGCTGGGGCTGGCGGCCGTCTGGTGGGACAAGCGGCGGTGAGACCCCTCCCCAAATTCCCACAGACCCCAGACCCAAATCCCGCGCCCCTCCCGGGACCACCCACCCAAATCTGGGGCTTCACCGAGACCCCAGACCCGAATTTGGGATCCCTCTGAGACCCCCAACCCAAATTTGGGACCTCTCAAATCTCTCCTTTCTCCTGGGGTGTGTTGGGACAAAAGCCAATGAGACCCCTCCCCAAATTCCCACAGACCCCAGACCCAAATCCTGCGCCCCTCCCGGGACCCCCCACCCAAATCTGGGGCTTCACCGAGACCCCAGACCCAAATTCTGGACCCTCAACCCAATAGGAAACTCACAAATCTCTCCTTTCTCCTGGGGTATGTTGGGACAAAAGCCAATGAGACCCCTCCCCAAATTTGGGATGGAGCCTCGAGACCCCAGACCCAAATTCTGGACCCCTCCCGGGACCCCCCACCCAAATCTGTGACTTCTCTGAGACCCCAGACCCAAATTTGGCACCTCTCAAATCTCTCCCCCCCACCCATTTCAGTGCCTGCAGTGCCCACGATCGATCCGAGACCCCTCCCCAAACCCAAACCGACCCCTTGAGACCCCTCCCCAAACCCAAACCGACCCCTTGAGACCCCTCCCCAAACCCAAACCGACCCCTTGAGACCCCTCCCCAAACCCAAACCGACCCCTTGAGACCCCTCCCCAAATCCAAACCGACCCCTTGAGACCCCTCCCCAAACCCAAACCGACCCCTTGAGACCCCTCCCCAAACCCAAACCGACCCCTTGAGACCCCTCCCCAAATCCCCAGACCCCTTGAGACCCCTCCCCAAATCCCCAGACCCCTTGAGACCCCTCCCCAAATCCAAACCGACCCCTTGAGACCCCTCCCCAAATCCAAACCGACCCCTTGAGACCCCTCCCCAAATCCAAACCGACCCCTTGAGACCCCTCCCCAAACCCAAACCGACCCCTTGAGACCCCTCCCCAAATCCCCAGACCCCTTGAGACCCCTCCCCAAATCCAAACCGACCCCTTGAGACCCCTCCCCAAATCCAAACCGACCCCTTGAGACCCCTCCCCAAATCCAAACCGACCCCTTGAGACCCCTCCCCAAACCCAAACCGACCCCTTGAGACCCCTCCCCAAATCCCCAGACCCCTTGAGACCCCTCCCCAAATCCAAACCGACCCCTTGAGACCCCTCCCCAAATCCCCAGACCCCTTGAGACCCCTCCCCAAATCCAAACCGATCACTTGAGACCCCTCCCCAAATCCCCAGCCACCCCCACCCCAATTCCAGCCCCCCCCACCCCCCAATCTCTGCCCCCTCCCCTCCCCCAACTCTGCCACGACCCTCAGTGCCCCCCCCCCGTTAATTAACGCCCCCTCCCCAATTAATTTTGGGTGTGGTCGTGATGTTCCCACCCTGTTAATTAACACCCCCTCCCCAATTAGTTTTGGGTGTTAATTAATTGACCCCTATTAATTTGGGGTGTTAATTAATGAACCCTTATTAATTAGGGGTGTGGTCTCGGTGGTCCCCCTGTTAATTAACTCCCCCCCTATTAATTTGGGGTGTTAATTAATGAACCCAAATTAATTTGGGGTGTTAATTAATGAACCCCAGTTAATTAGGAGGGTGGTCTCAGCGCCCCCTCCGTTAATTAACACCCACTCCCCAATTAATTTGGGGTGTTAATTAATTAACCCAAATTAATTTGGGGTGTGGTCTCAGCGCCTCCCCCCCGTTAATTAACGCCCACTCCCCTATTAATTCGGGGTGTTAATTAACTAAGCCCAGTTAATTAGGGGTGTTAATTAACGAACCCCAGTTAATTAGGGGTGTGTTCTCGGTGTCCCCAGCCCCCTGGAGCGGCTCTCGGTGTCCCCCCATTAATTAATGCCCCCTCCCCTATTAATTTGGGGTGTTAATTAATTAACCTCAATTAATTTGGGGTGTTAATTAATGAACCCCAGTTAATTTGGGGTGTGGTCTCAGTGCCTCCCCCCCCCCGTTAATGCCCCCTATTAATTTGGGGTGTTAATTAATTAGCCCCTATTAATTTGGGGTGTTAATTAATTAACCCAAATTAATTTGGGGTGTGGTCTGGGCATCCCCAACTTGTTAATTAACACCCCCTCCCCAATTAATTTGGGGTGTTGTCTTGGTGTCCCCCCCTGTTAATTAACAAACCCCAGTTAATTAGGGGTGTTAATTAACGAACCCCAGTTAATTAGGGGTGTTAATTAACGAACCCCAGTTAATTAGGGGTGTGTCCGGGTGTCCCCAGCCCCCTGGAGCGGCTCTCGGTGTCGCCGGTGCTCGGGTTCCTGCTGAACGTTCCCTCCCCAGTTAATTCAGGGTGTTAATTAGTTAATCCCAGTTAATTAGGGGTGTTAATTATCGAACCCCAGTTAATTAGGGGTGTGGTCTCGGTGTCCCCAGCCCCCTGGAGCGGCTCTCGGTGTCCCCGGTGCTGGGGTTCCTGCTGAACGTTCCCTCCCCAGTTAATTAGGGGTGTTAATTACCGAACCCCAGTTAATTAGGGCTGTTAATTAACGAACCCCAGTTAATTAGGGGTGTGGTCTCGGTGTCCCCAGCCCCCTGGAGCGGCTCTCGGTGTCCCCGGTGCTGGGGTTCCTGCTGAACGTTCCCTCCCCAGTTAATTAGGGGTGTTAATTACCGAACCCCAGTTAATTAGGGGTGTTAATTAACGAACCCCAGTTAATTAGGGGTGTGTCCGGGTGTACCCAGCCCCTTGGAGCGGCTCTCGGTGTCCCCGGTGCTCGGGTTCCTGCTGAACGTTCCCTCCCCAGTTAATTAGGGGTGTTAATTAACGAACCCCAGTTAATTAGGGGTGTTAATTAACGAACCCCAGTTAATTAGGGGTGTTAATTAATGAACCCCAGTTAATTAGGGGTGTGGTCTCGGTGTCCCCAGCCCCCTGGAGCGGCTCTCGGTGTCCCCGGTGCTGGGGTTCCTGCTGAACGTTCCCTCCCCAGTTAATTAGGGGTGTTAATTAACGAACCCCAGTTAATTAGGGGTGTTAATTAACGAACCCCAGTTAATTAGGGTTGTTAATTAATGAACCCCAGTTAATTAGGGGTGTTAATTAACGAACCCCAGTTAATTAGGGGTGTTAATTAATTACCCCCAGTTAATTAGGGGTGTTAATTAACGAACCCCAGTTAATTAGGGGTGTTAATTAACAAACCCCAGTTAATTAGGGGTGTTAATTAACGAACCCCAGTTAATTAGGGGTGTGTCCGGGTGTCCCCAGCCCCCTGGAGCGGCTCTCGGTGTCCCCGGTGCTCGGGTTCCTGCTGAACGTTCCCTCCCCAGTTAATTCGGGGTGTTAATTAACGAACCCCAGTTAATTCAGGGTGTTAATTAACGAACCCCAGTTAATTAGGGGTGTTAATTAACGAACCCCAGTTAATTAGGGGTGTGTCCGGGTGTCCCCAGCCCCCTGGAGCGGCTCTCGGTGTCCCCGGTGCTCGGGTTCCTGCTGAACGTTCCCTCCCCAGTTAATTAGGGGTGTTAATTAATTAACCCCAGTTAATTAGGGGTGTTAATTAACGAACCCCAGTTAATTAGGGGTGTGTCCGGGTGTCCCCAGCCCCCTGGAGCGGCTCTCGGTGTCCCCGGTGCTGGGGTTCCTGCTGAACGTTCCCTCCCCAGTTAATTAGGGGTGTTAATTAACGAACCCCAGTTAATTAGGGGTGTTAATTAACAAACCCCAGTTAATTAGGGGTGTTAATTAACGAACCCCAGTTAATTAGGGGTGTGTCCGGGTGTCCCCAGCCCCCTGGAGCGGCTCTCGGTGTCCCCGGTGCTCGGGTTCCTGCTGAACGTTCCCTCGCGGCCCCGCCTGGGGGCGCTGCAGCTGCCGCTGGCCCGGCCCCACTGGCTCAGCGTGCGGCGCCTGGGCCACACCTTCTACAACCTGGACTCCAAACTGGCCACGCCCACCGCCATCGGCAGCGAGCCCCAGCTCAGGTGAGAACGGGTGGGGTCTCAGGTGGGATCAGGTGTGTCACAGGCGTGTCACAGGTGTGTCACAGGTGAGCTCAGGTGGGATCAGGTGTGTCACAGGTGAGGTCAGGTGGGATCAGGTGTGTCACAGGTGTGTCACAGGTGAGGTCAGGTGGGATCAGGTGTGTCACAGGTGTGTCACAGGTGAGGTCAGGTGGGATCAGGTGAGTTCCCAGGTGAGCTCAGGTGGGATCAGGTGGGCTCAGGTGTGTCACAGGTGAGGTCAGGTGGGATCAGGTGTGTCACAGGTGTGTCACAGGTGTGTCACAGGTGGGCTCAGGTGTGTCACAGGTGGGCTCAGGTGGGCTCAGGTGTGTCACAGGTGTGTCACAGGTGAGGTCAGGTGAGGTCAGGTGGGATCAGGTGGGATCAGGTGTGTCACAGGTGTGTCACAGGTGAGCTCAGGTGGGATCAGGTGGGCTCAGGTGTGTCACAGGTGTGTCACAGGTGAGGTCAGGTGGGCTCAGGTGGGCTCAGGTGAGTTCCCAGGTGGGCTCAGGTGGGCTCAGGTGAGTTCCCAGGTGAGCTCAGGTGGGATCAGGTGGGCTCAGGTGAGTTCCCAGGTGAGCTCAGGTGGGCTCAGGTGTGTCACAGGTGAGCTCAGGTGGGCTCGGGTGGGCTCCCAGGTGGGCTTAGGTGAGCTCTGGTGAGCTCTCAGGTGGGGTCAGGTGGGCTCTGGTGAGTTCAGGTGGGGTCAGGTGGGATTAGGTGAGTTCAGGTGGGATCAGGGGGGCTCTCAGGTGAGGTCAGGTGGGGTCAGGTGGGCTCTCAGGTGGGCTCCCGGGTGCTGGGGCTCTCACCGGGGGGTGTCACCTGGGTGGTCTCACCTGGGGGGTCTCACCTGGGGGGTCTCACCTGGGGGGTCTCACCTGGGGGGTGTCACCACGGGGTGTCACCTTGGGGTGTCACCTGGGGGTCTCACCTGGGGGTCTCACCTGGGGGTGTCACCTGGGGGGTCTCACCTGGGGGTGTCACCTGGGGGTGTCACCTGGGGGTCTCCCCTGGGGGTCTCACCTGGGGGTCTGGGGGGTGTCACCTGGGGGGGTCTCACCGGGGGGTGTCACCTGGGTGGTCTCACCTGGGGGGTCTCACCTGGGGGGTCTCACCTGGGGGGTGTCACCACGGGGTGTCACCTTGGGGTGTCACCTGGGGGTCTCACCTGGGGGTCTCACCTGGGGGTGTCACCTGGGGGGTCTCACCTGGGGGTGTCACCTGGGGGTGTCACCTGGGGGTCTCCCCTGGGGGTCTCACCTGGGGGTCTGGGGGGTGTCACCTGGGGGGGTCTCACCTGGGGGGTCTCACCTGGGGGGTCTCACCTGGGGGTCTCACCTGGGGGTCTCACCTTGGGGACTCACCTGGGGGCTCTCACCTGGGGGGTCTCACCTGGGGGGTCTCACTGGGGGTCTCACCTGGGGGTGTCACCTGGGGGGTGTCACCTGGGGGGTGTCACCTGGGGGTGTCACCTGGGGGTCTCACCTGGGGGTGTCACCTGGGGGTCTCACCTGGAGGTGTCACCTGGGGGTCTCACCTGGGGGTCTCACCTGGGGGTGTCACCTGGGGGTGTCACCTGGGGGGTCTCACCTGGGGGTCTCACCTGGGGTTCTCACCGGGGGGGTCTCACCTGGGGGGTCTCACCTGGGGGGTCTCACCTGGGGGTCTCACCTGGGGGTCTCACTGGGGGGTGTTACCTGGGGGTCTCACCTGGGGGTGTCACCTGGGGGTCTCACCTTGGGGTGTCACCTGGGGGTGTCACCTGGGGGTGTCACCTGGGGGGGTCTCACCTGGGGGGTCTCACCGGGGGGTCTCACCTGGGGGTCTCACCTGGGGGTCTCACCAGGGGGTGCCACCTGTGGGTCTCACCTGGGGGTCTCACCTGGGGGTCTCACCTGGGGGTGTCACCTGGGGGGTCTCACCTGGGGGGTGTCACCTGGGGGGTCTCACCTGGGGGTCTCACCGGGGGGTCTCACCTGGGGGTGTCACCTGGGGGGTCTCACCTGGGGGGTCTCACCTGGGGGTCTCACCGGGGGTGTCACCTGCAGGGAGTTCCTGCAGCGGGTGTTGGATGAGGGGAGCTCGGAGCTGTTCCTGGTGGTGCCGCGGGAGGTGGAGGAGGAGGGGACGTGGTTGAGCCCGGAGTGACACCTCAGGGACACCTGGGTGACACCTGAACAACACCTGGGTGACACCTGCACAACACCTGAGTGACCCCTGAGTGACACCTGAACAACACCTGAGGGACCCCTGAGGGACACCTGAACAACACCTGAACGACACCTGGGTGACACCTGAACGACATGTGAGCGACACCTGACACCTGAGTGACACCTGAGTGACCCCTGAGGGACACTTGGGTGACACCTGAGTGACACCTGAACCCTGAGTGACACCAAGTGACACCTGAGTGACACCTGAACAAGACCTGAACAAGACCTGAAGGACACCTGAGCAACACCTGAACGACACCTGGGTGACACCTGAACGACATCTGAACGACACCTGAATGACACCTGACACCTGAGTGACACCTGGGTGACACCTGAACAACACCTGAACAAAACCTGCGGGACACCTGAGTGACACCTGAGTGACACCTGAGTGACCCCTGATGGACACCTGAGTGACACCTGAGTGACACCTGACACCTGAGTGACACCTGAATGACATCTGGGTGACACCTGATGGACACCTGAGTGACACCTGACACCTGAGTGGCACCAAGTGACACCTGAGTGACACCTGAACAACACCTGAATGACACCTGAGTGACACCTGACACCTGAGTGACACCTGAAGGACACCTGAGTGACACCTGACACCTGAGTGACACCTGAGTGACACCTGAACAACACCTGAGTGGCACCAAGTGACCCCTGGGTGACACCTGGGTGACCCCTGGGTGACACCTGAGTGACACCTGAGGGACACCTGGGTGACCCCTGGGTGACCCCTGGGTGACACCTGAGTGACACCTGATGGACACCTGAGTGACACCTGAACACCTGAGTGGCACCAAGTGACACCTGAAGGACACCTGGGTGACCCCTGGGTGACCCCTGGGTGACCCCCGGGTGACCCCTGGGTGACCCCTGGGTGACCCCCGTGCAGTTTTGGGGTTGTTCCGGGTGTTTCTGCGGGTCCTGGGCTGTCTCTGCTTTGCAATTCCGGAGGGAAAGGGAACAGAAGCGATGGTTGGGAGCTTTGTGTCCTCGTGGTGGTTTGGAAATCGCCAGATTTCACCCCAAAATCACCAAATTTCACCCCAAATCCTCAAATTTCACCCCAAATCCCTGATTTTCACCCCAAAATCCCCAAATTTCACCCCAAATCCCTGATTTTCACCCCAAAATCCCCAAATTTCACCCCAAAATCACCAAATTTCACCCCAAATTTCACCCCAAATCCCTGATTTTCACCCCAAAATCCCCAAATTTTGCCACAAAATCCAGAAATTTCACCACAAATCCCTGATTTACAACCCAAAATCCCCAAATTTCATCCCCAAAATCCCCAAATTTCACCCCAAAATCACCAAATTTCACCCCAAATCCTCAAATTTCACCCCAAATCCCCAAAATCCCCAAATTTCACCCCAAAATCACCAAATTTCACCCCAAATCCTCAAATTTAATCCCCAAAATCCCTAAATTCCTCCCTAAAATGGTCCAATTCCAGCCCAAATTCCTAAATTTTGCCCCCAAAATCCCCAAATTTCACCCCAAAATCCCCAAATTTTGCCACAAAATCCACAAATTTCACCACAAATCCCTGATTTACACCCCAAATCCACAAATTTCATCCCCAAAATCCCCAATTTCACCCCAAATCCCCAAATTTTGCCACAAAATCCCCAAATTTCATCCCCAAAATCCCCAAATTTCACCCCAAATCCACCAATTCCACCCCAAATCCCTGATTTTCACCCCAAAATCCCTAAATTTTGCCCCAAAATCTCCAAATTTCACCCCAAAATCCTCAAATTTCACCCCAGACCCCCAAATTTAATCCCCAAAATCCCCAAATTTCATCCCCCAAATCCCCAAATTTTGCTACAAAATCCCCAAATTCCAGCCCAAATCTCTGATTTTCACCCCAAATCCACAAATTTCATCCCCAAAATCCCCAATTTCACCCCAAATCCCTGATTTTCACCCCAAAATCCCCAAATTTTGCCACAAAATCACAAATTTCACCCCAAAATGCCCCAATTCCAGTTTAAATCCCTGATTTTCACCCCAAAATTCCCAAGTTTCACCCCAAATCTCTGATTTTCACCCCAAAATCCCCAAATTTTGCCACAAACCCCCCAAGTTTCACCCCAAATCCCCAAATTCCAGCCTAAATCCCTGATTTTCACCCCAAAATCCCCAAATTTCACCCCAAATCCCCAAATTTCACCCCAAAATCCCCAATTTTACCCCACAATCCCCAAATTTCACCCAAAATCCCCAAATTTTGCCCCAAAATCCCCAAATTTCACCCCAAAATCCCCAAATTTTGCCACAAAATCCTCAAATTCCAGCCCAAATCTCTGATTTTCACCCCAAATCCACAAATTTCATCCCCAAAATGCCCCAATTCCACCCCAAATCCCTGATTTTCACCCCAAAATTCCCCGATTTTACTCCAAAATTCCCGAATTCCGCCCCCAAATTCCCAAATTTAACACAAAATTCCCAAATTTAACCCCAAAATTTCCAAATTTAACCCCAAAATTCCCAGATTCCACCCCAAAATTCCCAAATTTTAACACAAAAATTCCCAAATTTAACCCCAAAATTCCCGAATTCCGCACCCAAATTCCCGAATTTAACCCCAAAATTCCCAGATTCCGCCCCAAAATTCCCAAATTTTAACACAAAATTCCCAAATTTAACCCCAAAATTCCCGAATTCCGCACCCAAATTCCCGAATTTAACCCCAAAATTCCCGAATTCCGCCCTAAAATCCCCAAATTCCGCCCCAAAATTCCCGAATTTAACCCCAAAATTCCAAAATTCTGCCCCAAAATCCCCAAATTCCGCCCCAAAAGCCCCAAATTTATCCCCAAAATTCCCGAATTCCGCCCCAAAATCCCCAAATTTAACCCCAAAATCCCCAAATTTAACCCCAAAATTCCCAAATTTAACCCCAAAATTCCCGCTTTTCTCCCCCTCAGCGCCGGGGGCGGGAAAGCCGGGACGGGGGCGTTACCAAGCATCGCAATTGTATTCTGATAGGTTCTCCGCTTTGATTGACAGCTGCGTTCATCACGCGCAGCCAATCAGCGCGCGGCGCGGTGTTCGGAGAGTGCGGCTCAGAATCCCCGGATTTCTCCCCAAAATCTCCGCCTTTCGCACGCAAATCCCCGAATTTCCCCCCCAAACCCGAGAATTCCACCCCTAAAACACCGAAATTTTCACCAAAATCTCCGAATTTCACCCCAAAAATCCCCAAATTTCCTCCGCGCATTGCCGGACGGGAGAGGCGGGAAACCTGAGGCGGAGGGCGTGACCACCCCACAACGGCGTTCTGATTGGCTCTCCACTGTGATTGACACCCTCTCCTCACCCGCCCAGACAGTCAGCTCGGAGCAGCTCAAAATCCTCGAATTAACACCCGAAATACCCAAGTTTTGCCCCAAAATCACCGTATTTCGCTCAAAGATCACCCAATTCCCTTCAAAACACACGAATCCTACAAAGAAACCCCCAAATTCTACCCCAAAACCCCCGAAATTCTCCCCCCACAGGGCACAGCGCGGTGAGGCGGGAAACCTGAGGCGGCAGCGAGTCGCGCTCTGATTGGTTCTCCAGCTTGATTGACACCCCCTCAGAGCTTGTCTAGCCAATCAGAACTCGGCGTTGCCCCTCTGGTGGCGCCGGCGCAATGGCGCTCTCGGGTCTCCCTGGTGTTCTAGTGGGTAGGATTCGTCGCTGTCGGAGTTCAAAATCCTCGAATTAACACCCGAAATACCCAAGTTTTGCCCCAAAATCATCGTATTTCGTTCAAAGATCCCCCAATTCCCTTCAAAACACACGAATCCTACAAAGAAACCCCCAAATTCTACCCCAAAACCCCCGAAATTCTCCCCCCACAGGGCACAGCGCGGTGAGGCGGGAAACCTGAGGCGGCGGCGCGACCGCCCCCGAGACGCGCTCTGATTGGTTCTCCAGCTTGATTGACAGCCCGTCAGAGCCTGGCTAGCCAATCAGGACGCGGCTTTGCGCCTCTGGTGGCGCCGGCGCTGTGGCGCTCGCGGCTCTCCCTGGTGGTCTAGTGGTTAGGATTCGGCGCTCTCACCGCCGCGGCCCGGGTTCGATTCCCGGTCAGGGAAATAAAAACTGGCCTGATTTATTTTATATTTATTAATTTTTTTTTCCCCTTTTCCCCTTTTTTCCAACGCCTCGCGGGCCCTCTTTTCCTTCTCCCCCATATTTAGCGTGAAAGGAATTTATTTGATTTAAAAAAATTAAACGGGTGATGTGATGAATTTAAAAAAAACTTAGAAAAATAATAATAAAAATAAAACCGGGCGGTGCTGTCGCGATATGGCCGCGACAGAGCTGAGGCACCGCTGGGATTCGAACCCAGGATCTCCTGTTTACTAGACAGGCGCTTTAACCAACTAAGCCACGGCGCCCGCGCGCTCTCCGCGCCGCCCTCAACCCCCATCACCCCCCCAGCCCCTCCCCCACCCCTCCCCAAAAACGGGGAGACCCCCAAACCCCCCCATTTCCCCTCCCCCCAAAAAGGGGAGACCCCAAAACCCCCGGTTCAGGGGACCCCGCCCCCCAAAAACGCCCGAATTCCAGCTCAAATCCCCTCCCCCACTCTCTCCTCGCGTGTCCCGGGACCCCCCCGAGTGGTGAAATCCCCCCAAAATCCACCCAAAATCCTCCCAAAACATCCTCACCCCACAAAATCCCCCCAAAATCCCCCCCCAAAACCACCTCACCCCCCGAAAATTCCCCCAAAATCCCACCCCAAAACCACCTCACCTCCCCAAATCCCCCCAAAATCCCCCCCCAAAACCACCTCACCTCCCCAAATCCCCCCAAAATCCCCCCAAAATCCTCCCAAAACATCCTCACCCCCCCAAATCCCCCCCAAATCCCCCCCCAAAACCACCTCACCTCCCCAAATCCCCCCAAAATCCCCCCAAAATCCTCCCAAAACATCCTCACCCCACAAAATCCCCCCAAAATCCCCCCAAAATCCTCCCAAAACATCCTCACCCCACAAAATCCCCCCCAAATCCTCCCAAAACATCCTCACCTCCCCAAATCCCCCCAAAACCCCTCCCAAAACCACCTCACCCCCCGAAAATTCCCCCAAAGACCCCTCAAATCCCCCCAAAATCCCTCAATTCCCCCCAAAATCCTCCTAAAACCCCCTCAGCCCCCGAAAATCCTCCCAAAGACCCCGAAAATCCCCCCAAAAATCCTTCTAAAGCCCCTCGACCCCCGCAAATTCCCCTAAAACCCCTCAAATCCCCCCAAAATCTCCCCAAGGATTCCCCAAAATCCCCCCCAAACCCCTCAAATCCCCCCAAAATCTCCCCAAGGATTCCCCAAAATCCCCCTAAAACCCCTCAATACTCCCCAAAATCCTCCTAAAACCCCCTTACCCCCCAAAATCCTCACAAAGACCCCGAAAATCCCCCCCAAAGAACATCAAATCCCCCCAAAATCACTCCTGGGATTCCCCAAAATCCCCCCAAAAATGCCCCTGGAATCCCCTCACCCCCAGAAAATGCCCCCAAAAACCCTCAAATCGCCCCCAAATCTCCCCAGGGATTCCCCAAAATCCCCCTGAAATTCCCTCACACCCCGAAACCCCCCCAAAATTCTCCCCAAACACCCTCAACCCCCCAAATCCCCCCAAAATCCCCCCCAAAACCACCTCACCCCCCGAAAATTCCCCCAAAAACCTTCAAATCCCTCTCAAAATCTCTCCAGGAATTCTCCAAAATTCCCTTAAAACCCTCTCATCCCCCCAAAATCCACCCAAAATCCTCCTAAAACTTCTTCACCCCCCGAAAATCCTCCAAAGACCCCGAAAATCCCCCCAAAAACCTTCAAATCGCCCCCAAAATCTCTCCAGGGATTCCCTAAAATCCTCCCAAAATCCCCCTGAAATCCCCTCACCCCCAAAAATGTCCCCAGATCCCCCTAAATCCCCCCAAAATCTCCCCAGGACTTCCCCAGAATCCTCCTAACACCCCCTCACCCCCCGAAAATCCCCGCAAAGACCCCAAAAACCCTCGAATTTTCCCCAAAATCCCCCCCGGATTTTTGGTGACCCCAAAATTCCCCCTCCAGTCTCCCCGCGTGCCTTTATGGGGGTCCCAGCCGCCCCCGCGCCCCCCCCCCCCCGCGGTGGCGCAGCGGGATCGGCCCCGCCCCGCAAGGCCGAGACCCGGGTTCGAGTCAGGGGTTCGAGTCCCGGCGGCACCCGCGGAGTTGATTTTATTTTATTTTATTTTATTTTATTTTATTTTATTTTATTTTATTTTATTTTATTTTATTTTATTTTATTTTATTTTATTTTATTTTATTTTATTTTATTTTATTTTATTTGTTTTGTTTTGTTTTGTTTTGTTTTGTTTTGTTTTATTTTATTTTACTTTATTTTATTTCATTTTATTTTACTTTATTTTATTTTATTTTATTTTATTTTATTTTATTTTATTTTATTTTATTTTATTTTATTTTATTTTATTTTATTTCATTTCATTTCATTTCATTTCATTTCATTTTGCTTTATTTTGCTTTATTTTGATTTATTTTGCTTTATTTTATTTTATTTTGTTTTGTTTTATTTTATTTTACTTTATTTCATTTTATTTTATTTTATTTTATTTTATTTTATTTTATTTTATTTTATTTTATTTTATTTTATTTTATTTTATTTTATTTTATTTTATTTTAATTTATTTTATTTTATTTTATTTTATTTTATTTTATTTTATTTCATTTCATTTCATTTCATTTGCTTTATTTTGCTTTATTTTATTTTATTTTATTTTATTTTATTTTATTTTATTTTATTTTATTTTGTTTTGTTTTGTTTTATTTTATTTTACTTTATTTTATTTCATTTTATTTTATTTTATTTTATTTTATTTTATTTTATTTTATTTTATTTTATTTTATTTTATTTTATTTTATTTTATTTCATTTCATTTCATTTCATTTTGCTTTATTTTGCTTTATTTTGCTTTATTTTATTTTATTTTGTTTTGTTTTGTTTTGTTTTATTTTATTTTATTTTACTTTATTTCATTTTATTTTATTTTATTTTATTTTGATTATATTATATTATATTATATTATATTATATTATATTATATTATATTATATTATATTATATTATATTATATTATATTATATTATATTATATTATATTATATTACATTTTCTTTTATTTTGTTTTATTTTGCTTTATTTTATTTTATTTTATTTTATTTCATTTCATTTCATTTCATTTGCTTTATTTATTTTATTTTATTTTATTTTATTTTATTTGGTTTTGTTTTATTTTATTTTACTTTATTTTATTTCATTTCATTTTATTTTATTTTATTTTATTTTACTTTATTTTATTTTGATTATATTATATTATATTATATTATATTATATTATATTATATTATATTATATTATATTATATTATATTATATTATATTATATTATATTATATTATATTATATTATATTAATATTTATTTTATTATATTTATTATATTTATTATCTTTATTATGTTTATTATTCAATATTAATTTTATTATATTTATTATATTTATTATGTTTATTACATATTATTCCTGGTTTTATTTTATTTTTTCACAGTTTTTTAAACATTTTTTTCCGTTATTTTTAAACATTTTTTTTTTCTTTATTTCCATCGCTTTTCTTCAGTTTTTCCAATTATTTTCCATTTTTTCGCCTTTTTTTTTTTCCTTTTTCCCGACCAAAAAAAACCCGAATTTCAACGGAAAAAAATGAGGGGAAAAGAGGGAAAAATGGGAAAATTGAGGGGAAAATCCAAAATTGAGGGGAAATGGGAAAATTGAGGGAAAATTGGAAAATTGAGGGAAAATTGAGGGAAAATGGGAAAATTGAGGGGGAAAATCGAAAATTTGGGGTGGAAAAGGGGGAAAATTGAGGGGAAATTTGGGAAAAAATCGGGAAAAATGAAATTAAAGGGATAAATTGAGGGGGAAAAATTGAAATTAAATGGATAAATTAAGAGGAAAACGGGAAAAAATGGGGAAAAACGGGAAAAAAATCGGAAAAATTGAAATTAAAGGGATAAATTGAGGGGAAAAAATGAAATTAAAGGGATAAATTGAGCAGAAAAAATGAAATTAAATGGATAAATTGGGGGGAAAAAATGAAATTAAAGTGAAAAATAAGGGGTAAATGGCAAAAAAATCGGGAAAAATGAAATTAAAGGGATAAATTGAGGGGAAAATGGGAAAAAATGAGGGAAAAATGAAATTAAAGGAATAAATTGAGGGAGAAAAATGGAATTAAAAGGATAAATCGAGGGGAAAAATGGGGAAAAATGAGGAAAAAATGAAATTAAAGGGATAAATTGAGAGAGAAAAATGAAATTAAAGGGATAAATTGGGGGGAAAAACTGAAATTAAAGGGGAAAAATAAGGGGAAAATGGGAAAAAAAGAGAGAAAAATGAAATTAAAGGGATAAAGTGAGGGGAAAAGGAAAAATGGAATTAAAGGGATAAATTGAGTAGAAAAAATGAAATTAAAGGGAAAAATAAGGTGTAAATGGGAAAAAATGAGGGAAAAATGGAATTAAAGGGATAAAGTGAGGGGAAAAATGGGGAAAAATAGGGAAAAAATGAAATTAAAGGGATAAATTCGGGGGAAAAATGTGAAAAAATCGGAAAAAGTGGGAAAAAAATCGGGAAAAATTGAAATTAAATGGATAAATTGGGGGGAAAAATGAAATTAAAGGGATAAATTGGGGGGAAAAATGAAATTAAATGGATAAATTGAGAGGAAAACGGGAAAAAAATCGGGAAAAGTGGGAAAAAAATCGGAAAAATTGAAATTAAAGGGATAAATTGAGGGGAAAATGGGAAAAAAAGAGGAAAAAGTGGGAAAAAAATCGGAAAAATTGAAATTAAAGGGATAAATTGAGGGGAAAAATTGAAATTAAATGGATAAATTCAGGGGAAAACAGGAAAAAACGAGGGAAAATTGAAATTAAAGGGATAAAATGAGGGGAAAATGGGAAAAAGGAGGGGAAAATGAAATTAAATTGATAAATTGAGGGAGAAAACTGAAATTAAAGGGGAAAAATAAGGGGAAAATGGGGAAAAAAGAGAGAAAAATGAAATTAAAGGGATAAAGTGAGGGGAAAATGGGAAAAATGGAATTAAAGGGATAAATTGAGTAGAAAAAATGAAATTAATGGAATAAATTGAGGGAAAATGGGAAAAAAAGAGGGAAAATGAAATTAAAAGTATAAAAAAAGAGGGAAAAATGGGGAAAAAATCGGGAAAATTGAAATTAAAGGGATAAATTGAGAGGAAAAAATGAAATTAAAGGGATAAATTGGGGGGGAAAATTGAAATTAAAGGGATAAATTGAGAGGAAAACGGGAAAAAATGGGGAAAAACGGGAAAAAAATGGGGAAAAGCGGGAAAAAATCGGAAAAAATGGGATTTAGCAGAGGATGGTTTCGATCCATCGACCTCTGGGTTATGGGCCCAGCACGCTCCCGCTGCGCCACTCTGCTGCTCCTGCCAAAACCTCATTAATTATCACCTAATTAACCTCTCATGACGTCATCGCTGCTAAAAAAATCTCGGGTTTTCTCCCCTGGGTGGCGCCGCTTTTTTATTTTGATTTTTTTCCCCCCGTATTTTAAATTTAATTTCAATTTTAAATTTATTTTTGAGGGGTTTTTTTTAGGTTTTTTTTCATTTTTTTTCCCGTTTTTTTTCCACCTTTTTGATTTTTTTTTTTTTTAATTTTGCATTTTTTTTTTAATATTTAATTTATTTTTATTAAAAAGTTTTGGATGGGAGGGGAGGATTTAGGAAATTCCGGGATGCGAGAGAGGGAAAAAAAGGAGGAAAAGTTGAGGGGAAAAAGGGAAAAAATGAGGGGAAAAGAGAAAAACTGGAAGAAAAAAATCAGAATTTTTTTTTTTGAGGGGAAAAGCGAGGGGGGAGTTGGAGGAAAAAAAAAGAAATTTCGGGGGGAAAAAGGAGAAAATTGGGGAAAAAAGGAAAATAATTTGGTTAAAAAAGAGAAAAATGGGGGAAAAAATTAAAAATTGGGAAAAAACAAAGAGAAAATTGGGGAAAAAAGGAGAAAATTGGGGGGAAATTGGGGAAAAAGAAGGAAAAAATGGGTTAAAAAAGAGAAAATTGAGGAAAAAATTAAAAAATTGGGAAAAAACGAAGAGAAATTTGGGGAAAAAATGAGAAAATTGGGGAAAAAAAAGGAAAAATGGGTTTAAAAAGAGAAAATTGGAGGAAAAAAGGAGAAAATTGGGAAAAAAAAGGAAAATAATTCAGTTAAAAAAGAGAAAAATGTGGAAAAAATTAAAAATTGGGAAAAAATAAAGAGAAAAATGGGGAAAAAATGAGAAAATTGGGGGGGAAATTGGGGGAAAAAAATGAAAAAATGGGTTAAAAAAGAGAAAATTGGGGCGGAAAAGGAGAAAATTGGGAAAAAAGGAAAAGAATTTGGTTAAAAAAGAGAAAATTGAGGAAAAAATTAAAAAATTGGGAAAAAACGAAGAGAAAAATGGGGAAAAAATGAGAAAATTGGGAAAAAAAAGGAAAAAATGGGTTTAAAAAGAGAAAATTGGGGATAAAAAGGAGAAAATTGGAGGAAAAAAGGAGAAAATTGGGAAAAAAAAGGAAAATAATTTGGTTAAAAAAGAGAAAAATCAGGAAAAAATTAAAAATTGGGGAAAAACAAAGAGAAAATTGGGGAAAAATTAAAATAATTTGGTTAAAAAAGAGAAAAATGGGGGGAAAAAAGGAGAGAATTGGGGAAAAAAGGAAAATAATTTGGTTAAAAAAATTAAAAATTGGGAAAAATCGAAGAGAAAATTGGGGAAAAAATAGAGAATATTGGGAGAAAGAAGAAAATTGGAGGAAAAATGAGAAAAGTGGGGAAAAAGGAAAATAATTTGGTTAAAAAAGAGAAAAATTGGGAAAAAATGAGAAAATTGGGGAAAAGAGGAGAAAATTGGGGGGAAAATTGGGGGAAAAAAAGGAAAAAATGGGTTAAAAAAGAGAAAATCAGGGCGGAAAAGGAGAAAATTGGGGAAAAAATCGAGAAAATTGGGAAAAAGGGAGAAAATTGGGTAAAAAGGAGAAAATTTGGGAGGAAAAGAAGAAAATCGGGGGAAAAAAGAAGAAAATTGTGGGGAAAATTAGAAAATTTGGTAAAAAAGGGAGGAAATTGGGGGGAAAATGAGAAAATTGGGTAAAAAAAGAAGAAAATTGGGGGAAAAAATAAAATAATTTGGTTAAAAAAGAGAAAAATGGGGGGAAAATGGAGAAAATTGTGGAAAAAGAGAGAGAATGAGGAGTGCGGAGAAAATTGGGGGAAAAAAACTGGTTAAAAAAGAGAAAATTGGGGGGAAAAAAAGAGAAAATTGAGGAAAAATAGAGAAAATCAGGGGTAAAAGGAGAAAATTGGGAGAAAAAAATAGGGGAGAAAGGAGAAATGTGGGGGAAAAAGGGGGAAAAAAATGGGAAAAAAGGAGAAAAATTGAGAAAAAAGAAGAGAAAACGGAGGGAAAAACGCGGAAATTGAGAGAAAACCAGGGAATAAAAAAACCCTGGAAAACCAGGGGAATCAAAAACCCGAAAAAAAGGAAATTTAGGGGAAACAGCGTGAAAAGGGGGTTCGGTTGAGGGTGGGGGAGGGGCAGAACCCCCCTCCCCCTCCAACCCCCCCAAATTTCTCCCCCTCCCGCGATTTGGCGGGGCCGGGATTCGAACCCGCGGATTTGGAGGTGGAGCCCCGTCCAGGCCACGCCCCTCACGCTGGCCACGCCCCCTCACGCTGGCCACGCCCCCCTCGCGCTCCCCTTGGCGGCCGGGCGCGGCCGCGCAGCCGCGGACGAGGTGGCCGAGTGGTTAAGGCGATGGACTGCTAATCCATTGTGCTCTGCACGCGTGGGTTCGAATCCCACCCTCGTCGGGATCCCAGTTTTGGGGGAAAAAAACCCGGAATTGGCTTTTTTTGGGGGGGGGTCCCCAAATTCCCCAATCCCAGCTTTGTCCGCAGCTGATTTTGGGGGGGAAACCGCGGAATTCCCTTTTTTGGGGGGTGATCCCAATCCTGGGATCCCACCCTGATCAGGAGCTGATTTTTGGGGGAAAAAACCCGAAATTCCCTTTTCTTCATGTGACCCCAAATTCCCCAATCCCAGCTTTGTCCGCAGCTGATTTTGGGGGGGAAACCGCGGAATTCCCTTTTTTGGGGGGTGACCCCAATCCTGGGATCCCACCCTGATCAGGAGCTGATTTTTGGGGGAAAAAACCCGAAATTCCCTTTTCTTCATGTGACCCCAAATTCCCCAATCCCAGCCCTGCTGGGAGCTGCTTTTTGGGGCAGAACACCCCAATTTTGGAACCCCTCTCTCCTTAAAATTCCCTTTTGGGAAATGCGGTTTTGGGGAGAAAATCCCCGTTTTTTGGGGTGGGATCCCGTTATTTTTGGGATGACCCAAAATTCCCCAATCCCCGCCCTGTCCGCAGCTGCTTTTTTGGGGGAAAATCCCGGAATTCCCTTTTTTTGGGGGTGACCCCAATCCTGGGATCCCTCCCTGGTCCGGAGCTGATTTTTGGGGGAAAAAACACGGAATTCCCTTTTCTTGATGTGATCCCAAATTCTCCAATCCCAGCCCTGTCCGGAGCTGATTTTGGGGGAAAAATCCCGGAATTCCCTTTTTTTTGGGGGTGACCCCAAATTTCCCAATCCCAGCCCTGTCCGCAGCTGATTTTGGGGCAGAACACCCCAATTTTGGAACCCCTTTCTCCTGAAAATTCCCCTTTTTGGGGGCGACCCCAATCCTGGAATCCCACCCTGGTCAGGAGCTGATTTTTGGGGGAAAAATCCGGAATTCCCCTTTTTTCGGGGGGTGACCCCAAATTCCCCAATCCCAGCCCCAGCCTGTCCGGAGCTGCTTTTTGGGGCAGAACACCCCAATTTTGGAATCCCCCTCCCCCAAAAATTCCCCTTTTAAAGTCCCCCCCCAATCCCGCCCAGTTCCCGCCCTGGCCCCGCCCCCTTTTTTCCGGAGGTGACGTCATCGCGCGCGAGCGCGGCCGGAAAAGGCTCCGGGGGCGGCGGCGGCGCCCGGTGAGAACTGGGGGGGACTGGGAGGGACTGGGATAAACTGGGATTGAACTGGGAGGGACTGGGGGGGACTGGGATTGAACTGGGATTGAACTGGGGTTGAACTGGGATGAACTGGGATTGAACTGGGATTGAGCTGGGATTGAACTGGGATGAACTGGGATGGACTGGGATGGACTGGGATGAACTGGGATTGAACTGGGATGGACTGGGATAAACTGGGATTGAGCTGGGATTGAACTGGGATGGACTGGGATGAACTGGGATTGAACTGGGATGGACTGGGATGAACTGGGATTGAACTGGGATGAACTGGGAGGGTCCCCAGGGGATCCCCAATCCCAGTTTGGGGCATTCCCAGGTGGATCCTAAATCCTAAATTTTGGGGCTTTCCCGGCAGATCCCAAATCCCGAATTTTGGGATCCCTGAGGGGACCCCGAACCCATCCCAGGGCTCCCAGGAAGGGAATTCCCAATTCCCGGGGCTCCTTTTCCCAGGAATCCCCTCCCCGCCCCGCTAATGAGATGCAAATGATTCATTTGCATATTCACAATCTCATTTATTTGCCGGGATCAGCCGGGTGACCCAAAAACCGGGAATTTTCCTCCCCAATTCCCAGAATTCTGATCCCAGATTTGGGGATTTTGGGGCCTCCTCGGTGGCGTCGGAATTCCCGGAATTCCCGGAATTCCGATCCCGGCCCGGCTCCCTCTGGGATTCCTTTCCCTCCCGGCACGGGAAAATCCCGCAGCGCTTTTGGGATCTGGGATTTTGGGATTTCCGCTCAAATTCCTTGGAATTCCCGAGGGTTTTGGGTTGGTTTTGGTCCTTCCTTGGGTTGTTTGGATCCCCAAATCCTGCTGGGAATTCCCTGTCCCCTCACCCGTTACTCACTTGTTACTCACCCGTTCCTCACCCGTTACTCGCCCATTACTCACCTGTTACTCGCCCATTACTCACCCGTTCCTCACCCGTTCCTCACCCGTTACTCGCCCGTTCCTCACTCGTTCCTCACTTGTTCCTCACCCGTTTCTCACCCCTTACTCACCCGTTACTCGCCCGTTCCTCACCCGTTCCTCACTCGTTCCTCACCCGTTACGCACCCGTTACTCACCTGTTCCTCACTCGTTCCTCGCCCGTTACTCACCCCTTACTCACTTGTTCTTCACCCGTTCCTCACCCGTCCCTCGCCCGTTCCTCACTCGTTCCTTGCCCCTTACTCACCCATTACTCACCCCTTACTCACCCGTTACTCGCCCGTTCCTTGCCCGTTACTCACCCATTCCTCACCTGTTCCTCACCCATTACTCACCCGTTCCTCGCCCGTTCCTCACCCGTTCCTCACCCCTTACTCACCCCTTACTCACCCCTTACTCACCCGTTACTGACCCCTTACTCACCCCTTACTCACCCCTTACTCACCTGTTACTGACCCCTTACTCACCCCTTACTCACCCCTTCCCCAGGCGTGGCCATGGAGGGGCTGCGGGGCCGGGACCCCCCCTGTGCCCGGAACATTCCAGCCCTGTCCGAGGAGGAGGAGGAGGAGCCAGGTGAGGAGGAGGAGCCAGGTGAGGAGGAAGAGCCAGGTGAGGAGGAGGAGCCAGGTGAGGAGGAAGATCCAGGTGAGGAGGAACCAGGTGAGGAAGAAGCAGCTGAGGTTGAAGACCCAGGTGAGGATGAAGATGGAGGTGAGGAAGAACCAGGTGAGGAGGAGCCAGGTGAGGAAGAAGCAGGTGAAGATGAAGAAGACCCAGGTGATGAAGACCCAGGTGAGGATGAAGACCCAGGTGAGGAAGACCCCGGCGAGGATGAAGACGCAGCCCAGGAAGACCCACCTGGATCCCTCCAGGTTCTCCCCGCTCCTCGCCGGCCCCGCCTTTACCTGCGGCCCCGCCCGGCGCCGGACGAGCCGGGCCCCTCCCACCTGAGCCCCTGGGACCAGGTGAGCTCCCACCCCTCACCCGAAGCGGGCGGGGCCTTCGTCCACCTCATCGACGAGCGCGGCGTCTACTCCACGGCCAAGCTGGTGCCGGGTGAGGAGGAGGAGGAGGAGGATGAGGATGAAGAAGAAACACCTGAGGGCGCCGCTCACCTGGAGATCCGCCGGGTGATCGTGGCCGACAAACCCTTCCAGTGCCCGGCGTGCCACAAGGGCTTCAAACGCGCCTGGGAGCTGCTGAGCCACCAGGTGGTGCACACCGAGGCGCGTCCCTACACCTGCCACCTGTGCCAGGCCACCTTCAAGCGCCACTCGGACTTCAAGAGCCACGGGCTGGTGCACACGGAGGAGCGGCCGCACCGCTGCGAGCTGTGCGGGAAGCGCTTCAAGCGCTCCTCCAACCTGCAGGAGCACCGCCGCATCCACAGCGGCGAGCGCCCCTTCACCTGCCCCAGGTGCGCCAAAGCCTTCAAGACGCCCTACGAGCGCCAGCGCCACGCCCTCACCCACCTGGCGGCGGTGAGCGACAAACCTTTCCGCTGCGGCGAGTGCGGCAAGGATTTCCCGGCGGCCAACGCGCTGCTGCTGCACCGGCGGCAGCGCTGCCGGGACAAGCCGCACGCCTGCGGCGTCTGCGGCAAGCGCTTCACCTACGGCCACTCGCTGAAGGTGCACGAGCGCGTGCACACCGGCGACCGGCCCTTCCGCTGCGGCCTCTGCGGCAAGGCCTTCAAGCAGAGCAACGCGCTGGCCTCGCACGAGCGCGTGCACACGGGCGAGCGCCCCTTCGCCTGCCGCACCTGCGGCAAGGCCTTCAAGCAGTCGTCCTACCTGGCCATCCACCAGCGGGCGCACACGGGCGAGCGGCCCTACGGCTGCGAGGCGTGCGGGAAGGCGTTCGCCCGGCCCTCGCTGCTGCTGCAGCACCGGCGGGTGCACAGCCAGGTGAGGCCGCACCAGTGCGGGCACTGCCACAAGTTCTTCAAGGACCTGGCGTACCTGGCGGTGCACGAGAAGGTGCACACGGGGGAGACGCCCTACAAGTGCGGGGTGTGCGCCAAGGGGTTCGCGCACCCGTCCAACCTGCTGCAGCACCGGCGCGTGCACCGCGACACCTGAGCCCCTCAGGTGAGGGGAGCCGGCACCTGTGAGCCAGGACGGGTGTGGAGCCCCCCAAAATTGTGGTTTTGACCCCAAAAAACGGCAGCAGTGACACCTGGACTGCAACACCTGAGCCCCAGGTGAGGGGAGGATTCGATATCTGTGAGCCAGGACAGGTGTGGAGCCCCCCAAAATTGTGGTTTTGACCCCAAAAAAATGACAGCAGCAACGCTTGGACTGCAACACCTGAGCCCCAGGTGGAGGATTCGATACCTGTGAGCCACAAGTTCTTCAAGGACCTGGCGTACCTGGCGGTGCACGAGAAGGTGCACACGGGGGAGACGCCCTACAAGTGCGGGGTGTGCGCCAAGGGGTTCGCGCACCCGTCCAACCTGCTGCAGCACCGGCGCGTGCACCGCGACACCTGAGCCCCTGAGGTGAGGGGAGCCAGCACCTGTGAGCCAGGACGGGTGTGGAGCCCCCCAAAATTGTGGTTTTGACCCCAAAAAACGGCAGCAGTGACACCTGGACTGCAACACCTGAGCCCCAGGTGAGGGGAGCCAGTACCTGTGAGCCAGGCCAGGTGTGGAGCCCAAAAATCTGCAGCACCTGCAGCTGGAACACCTGGAGCACCTGGTGGATGAAGCTTCAGGTGGAGGATTCGGTACCTGTGAGCCAGGACAGGTGTGGAGCCCCCCAAAATCACCTGTGGACCCCAAAAAGCTGCAGCAGCAACACCTGAACTGCAACACCTGAGCTCCAGGTGAGAGAACCTGAGCCAGGTGTGAACCCCAAACTGTAACAGCCGGACTGTAAGACCTGAGCTCCAGGTGTGGACCCCAAACTGCAACACCTGAACCAGGTGTGGACCCCAAACTGCAACACCTGAGCCAGGTGTGGAGGCCAAACTGCAACGCCTGGACTGCAACACCTGAACTCCAGGTGTGGACCCTGAACTGCAACACCTGAGCCCCAGGTGAGGGGGTCCTGTACCTGTGAGCCAGGACAGGTGTGGGCTCCAAAAAGCTTCAGCACCTGGACAGGTGGGGGTACCTGAGCCAGGTGTGGACCCCAAACTGCAACACCTGGACTGCAACACCTGAACTCCAGGTGAGAGAACCTGAGCCAGGTGTGGACCCTGATCCATAACACCCGGACTGCAACACCTGAACTCCAGTTGTGAACCCCGAACTGCCACACCTGGGCTCCAGGTGTGGAGCCCAAACTGTAACACCTGGACTGCAACACCTGAGCTCCAGGTGAGAGAACCTGAGCCAGGTGTGGACCCCAAACTGCAACACCTGAGCCAGGTGTGGACCCCAAACTGCAACACCTGAGCCAGGTGTGGACCCCAAACTGCAACACCTGAGCCAGGTGTGGACCCCGAACTGCAGCACCTGGGCTCCAGGTGTGAACCCCGAACTGCCACACCTGGGCTCCAGGTGTGGACCCCAAACTGCCACACCTGAGCTCCAGGTGTGAACCCTGAACTGCAGCACCTGAACTCCAGGTGTGAACCCCGAACTGCAGCACCTGAACTCCAGGTGTGAACCCCGAACTGCAGCACCTGGGCTCCAGGTGAGGCCCCGGCGTGGTCACACCTGAGCTGTGACGTCACCGACAGCGGATGAAGAACTGGGAGACCCCCGGGGTTCACCTGTGGCCAGGTGTGACCCCAGACCTGCCAGGACTCACCTGAGCCCTCACCTGAGCTCGGGATGGATTTTTGGGGTGCTCCAGGTGCACACCTGGGTGGGCGGGGCCTTCTCAGTACCTGGGTTTGTCCCCTTGGATGATGGTGAGCACACCTGGGGGTCACCTGATCACACCTGGGGCTCACCTGAGCTCACCTGGGGCTCACCTGGGCTCACCTGAGCACACCTGGGGCTCACCTGAGCTCACCTGGGGCTCACCTGGGGCTCACCTGAGCTCACCTGGGGCTCACCTGGGCTCACCTGAGCACACCTGGGGCTCACCTGAACTCACCTGGGGCTCACCTGGGCTCACCTGGAGCTCACCTGAGCACACCTGGGCTCACCTGGAGCTCACCTGAGCTCACCTGGGGCTCACCTGGGGCTCACCTGAGCACACCTGGGCTCACCTGAAGCTCACCTGGGCTCACCTGAGCACACCTGGGGCTCACCTGAGCTCACCTGAACTCACCTGGGGCTCAACTGGGGCTCACCTGAGCTCACCTGGGCTCACCTGAAGCTCACCTGGGCTCACCTGAGCACACCTGGGGCTCACCTGAGCTCACCTGAACTCACCTGGGGCTCACCTGATCACACCTGGGGCTCACCTGAGCACACCTGGAGCTCACCTGAGCTCACCTGAGCTCACCTGGGCTCACCTTTTTGGGCGGTACTTGTAGCGCTGGGGGGGGAGGGGGCGGGGCACACCTGGATCGTTCATTAAAGGATCGCTAATTGATGACGTCATCGCCAATCTTACCTGAGTCACACCTGGAGAACACAGGAACCCCCAAAATTCACACCTGTCCCACCTGGGGGGTTTGGAACACCTGAAATTCACACCTGGGGGGGTCGGGAACACCTGAAATTTGCACCTGGGGGGGTTGGGACCCTCCCAAAATCCACATCTGGAGCGTGGGAGACCCCCCAAATTTACACCTGGAGAACACGGGACCCCCAAAAATCCACACCTGTCACACCTGGAGGGTTTGGAACACCTGAAATTCGCACCTGGGGGAGTCAGGAACCTCCCAAAATCCACACCTGTCCCACCTGGGGGGGCGGGAACACCTGAAATTCACACCTGGGGGGGTTGGGACCCTCCCAAAATCCACACCTGGAGCGTGGGAGACCCCCCAAATTCACACCTGGAGAACACGGGACCCCCAAAAATCCACACCTGTCACACCTGGAGGGGTCGGGAACACCTGAAATTCGCACCTGGGGGAGTGGGAACCTCCCAAAATCCACACCTGTCCCACCTGGAGGGTCAGGACCCTCCCAAATTCACACCTGGAGGACACAGGAACCCCCAAAATCCACACCTGTCGCACCTGGGGTGTTGGGAACACCTGAAATTCACACCTGGGGGAGTCGGGAACCTCCCAAAATCCACACCTGTCCCACCTGGGGGGGTCGGGAACACCTGAAATTCACACCTGGGGGAGTCGGGAACCTCCCAAAATCCACACCTGTCCCACCTGGGGGTGTTGGGAACACCTGAAATTCACACCTGGGGGAGTGGGAACCTCCCAAAATCCACACCTGTCACACCTGGGGGGAAGTGGGACCCCCCAAAAATCCCCACCTGTCACACCTGGGGGGTCAGGACCCTCCCAAAATTCACACCTGTCCCACCTGGGGGGTCGGGAACACCTGAAACTCACACCTGGGGAGTTGGGAACCTCCCAAAATTCACACCTGGGGGGTCAGGACTCTCCTGGAATCCACACCTGTCACACCTGGAGGGTTTGGAACACCTGAAATTCACACCTGGGGGAGTGGGAACCTCCCAAAATCCACACCTGTCACACCTGGGGGGGTCGGGAACACCTGAAATTCACACCTGGGGGGGTCGGGAACCTCCCAAAATTCACACCTGGAGAACACGGGACCCCCAAAATTCCACACCTGTCACAACTGGGGGGTCAGGAACCTCCCAAAATCCACACCTGTCACACCTGGAGGGTTGGGAACACCTGAAATTCACACCTGGGGAGTTGGGACCCTCCCAAAATTCCCACCTGTCACACCTGGGGGAAGTGGGACCCCAAAATTCACACCTGGGGAGTCGGAAACCTCCCAAAGTTCACATCTGGGGAGTTGGGAACCTCCCAAAATTCACACCTGTCCCACCTGGGGGGATGTGGGACCCCAAAATTCACACCTGGGGAGTCGGGACCCTCCCAACCACACCTGTCCCACCTGGGGAGCTTGGAACACCTGAAATCCCCACCTGTCCCACCTGGGCGCAACTCAAAACAATTCCACGTGCACACCTGGAGGCTCCAGACGCCATTTTGGATTTATTCACCTGCCCAGGTGTGCGGGGACACCTGAGACCCTCAGGTACTGCCAAGGAGGGGCGGTGGGGGAGGGGCCAGCTGAGAGCGGCCAGGTGAGAGCGGCCAGGTGAGAGCGGCCAGGTGAGAGCAGCCAGGTGAGCAGTTCCAGGTGAGAGGTTCCAGGTGAGGGGTTCCAGGTGAGAGCAGCCAGGTGAGGGGTTCCAGGTGAGAGATTCCAGGTGAGGGGTTCCAGGTGAGAGCAGCCAGGTGAGCGGTTCCAGGTGAAGATTCCAGGTAAGGAATTCCAGGTGAGGAATTCCAGGTGAGCTCTGCCAGGTGAGGGGTTCCTGGTGTGCAGCTCCAGGTGAGAGCAGCCAGGTGAGCAGCTCCAGGTAAAGATTCCAGGTGAGAGGTTCCAGATGAGAGAGGCCAGGTGAGGAGGCTCAGGTGAGCAGTTCCGGGTGAGAGCAGCCAGGTGAGGGGTTCCAGGTGAGCAGTTCCAGGTGAGCAGTTCCAGGTGAGCAGTTCCAGGTGAGGGGTTCCAGGTGAGCAGTTCCAGGTGAGCAGTTCCAGGTGAGCAGTTCCAGGTGAGGGGTTCCAGGTGAGCAGTTCCAGGTGAGCAGTTCCAGGTGAGCAGTTCCAGGTGAGGGGTTCCAGGTGAGCAGTTCCAGGTGAGCAGTTCCAGGTGAGCAGTTCCAGGTGAGGGGTTCCAGGTGAGCAGTTCCAGGTGAGCAGTTCCAGGTGAGCAGTTCCAGGTGAGGGGTTCCAGGTGAGCAGTTCCAGGTGAGCAGTTCCAGGTGAGCAGTTCCAGGTGAGGGGTTCCAGGTGAGGTTCAGGTGAGGAGGTTCAGGTGAAGATTCCAGGTAAGGGGTTCCAGGTGAGTGATTCCAGGTGAGGTTCAGGTGAGAGCAGCCAGGTGAGACATGAGGGGCTCCAGGTGAGCTCTGCCAGGTGAAGATTCCAGGTGAGGGGTTCCAGGTGAGACTGGCCAGGTGAGGAGGCTCAGGTGAGCAGTTCCAGGTGAAGATTCCAGATAAGGGGTTCCAGGTGAGCTCCACCAGGTGAGTCCCAGGTGAGCTCCACCAGGTGAGCTCCACCAGGTGAGGGGTTCCAGGTGAGGGGTTCCAGGTGATCTCTAGGCTCCTCCAGGTGAGCTCCAGGTGAGCTGCACCAGGTGAGTTCAGGGGGCGTCGTCCATCAGCTGCAGCGCCTCGGCCTCACCAGGTGAGGCTCTCCTGGGCAGGTAAATGGCGCTGGGGGCCCTGGGGGTGTCCAGGTGAGCTGGGGACACACCTGCCGTTACCTGGGGTGGCCTGGCTGGCACCTGGGGGAGGGGGCGGGGCGGGGGCTGGACTCACCTGGGACACACCTGGCCCTCAAGGTGAGCCAGAGCAGGGCCCCGCCCACCGACGTCAGCAGCACCAGCAGCGCCACCAGGTAAGCGCAGCTGGGGGCCGCACCTGGGGGGGACAGGTGAGGGGTCGGGGGGAGGCTTCGCACCTGTCCTTACCTGGCCTGGTTCTTCTCATCTGGCCTGGCTTTACCTGTCCTGGTTCTTCTCACCTGTGCCACCCTTCTCACCTGTCCTGTCCTTACCTGTCCCACCCTTCTCACCTGTCCCACCTTCACCTGTCCCACCTGTCCTGGCTCACCTGGGCCCCTCCCCCCACACCTGAGGCTCACCTTCAGACCCTCCCCCACACCTGAGGCCCCTCCCTCCACACCTGGGGGTCACCTGAGGCCCCTCCCCCCACACCTGAGGCCCCTCCCTCCACATCATTGGCCCCTCCCCCAACACCTTTGGCCCCTCCCCCCACACCTGGGGTCACCTGAGGCCCCTCCCCCACACCTGGAGCCCCTCCCTGACACCTGGGGCTCACCTGGAGCCCCTCCCCCCACACCTTTGGCCCCTCCCCCCACACCTGGGGCTCACCTGGAGCCCCTCCCCCTACACCTTTGGCCCCTCCCCCCACACCTGGGGCTCACCTGGAGCCCCTCCCCCACAGCTGAGGCCCCTCCCCCCTCACCCGTGTCCCCTCCCCCCCCCCACTCACCTGCGGGCATGGCGCAGCGCACCTGGGCGGCCCCACCTGTGCAGGTGCCGGGCCCCGCCCCCCCGCGCAGGCACTCGAGGAGCTGCGACTCGGAGCCGTCGCAGGTGAGCCCGGCCAGGTGAGGCTCCGCCCCCGGCAGGTGCGGCCCCACAGGTGCGCTGAGGGCGGGGCCGCAGCCCAGCTGCCGGCACAGCACCTGAGCCTCGGGCAGCCCCCAGCTGAGGCCGCACACCTGCAGCCAGGTGCGGTTCAGCCTCACCTGCACCTGCCCCGCGCAGGGCCCGGGGCCGCCCAGCAGCCGCACCTGGGGGGGGTCGGGACCTGCGGGAGGGGGAGGGGTGAGGCACACCTGGGTACACCTGGGTACACCTGGGGTACACCTGAGATATACCTGGGCACACCTGGGTACACCTGGGGTACACCTGGACACACCTGGGTACACCTGGGATATACCTAGGCACACCTGGGCACACCTGGGTACACCTGGGATACACCTGGGCACACCTGGGCACACCTGGGTACACCTGGGCACACCTGGGATACACCTGGGATACACCTGGGCACACCTGCGCACACCTGCACACACCTGCAGGACTCACCTGCACACACCTGTTCACACCTGTTCACACCTGCGCACACCTGCAGGACTCACCTGCACACACCTGAGCACACCTGAGGACACCTGCAGGACTCACCTGCGCACACCTGTTCACACCTGCACACACCTGCACACACCTGAGCACACCTGTACACACCTGTTCACACCTGAGCACACCTGCAGGACTCACCTGCACACACCTGTTCACACCTGCACACACCTGCTCACACCTGAGCACACCTGAGCACACCTGTTCACACCTGCGCACACCTGCAGGACTCACCTGCACACACCTGTTCACACCTGCACACACCTGCACACACCTGCGCACACCTGCAGGACTCACCTGCGCACACCTGAGCACACCTGAGGACACCTGCAGGACTCACCTGCACACACCTGTTCACACCTGCAGGACTCACCTGCACACACCTGTTCACACCTGCAGGACTCACCTGCACACACCTGTTCACACCTGCAGGACTCACCTGCACACACCTGAGCACACCTGCAGGGCTCACCTGCGCACACCTGAGCACACCTGCAGGACTCACCTGCGCACACCTGAGCACACCTGCGCACACCTGCGCACACCTGCACACACCTGCACACACCTGCAGGACTCACCTGCACACACCACCCCCGCGTCCTCCTCGTGGCCGCAGTCGTGCTCTCCCCACTGGCGCAGCTCGCACCTGTCCAAGGTGAGCTCCTCACCTGAGCAGCGCACCTGGTCCAGCCACACGGGGTCGCGGCCGGGCCCGAAGCGGGCACCGCCAGGTGCGCTGAGGGCGGGGCCGCAGCCCAGGTGCCGGCAGGTGACCCGGGCCGCCTGCAGGTCCCAGGTGTCGTCGCACACCGTGCCCCACCTGCCCAGGTGTAACACCTCCACGCGGCCCGCGCACCTGCCCGGCCCCGCCACCAGGCGCACCTGGAGGGGCTCTGGAGAGCGGGTGGGAACAGACAGGTGAGGGGCTGCAGGTGAGAGAGGGACAGGTGAGAGAGGGACAGGTGAGGGACAGGTGAGGGACAGGTGAGGGACAGGTGAGGGATGGGACAGGTGAGAGAGGGACAGGTGAGGGACAGGTGAGGGACAGGTGAGGGGTGGGACAGGTGAGGGACAGGTGAGGGATGGGACAGGTGAGGGGTGGGACAGGTGAGGGACAGGTGAGGGATGGGACAGGTGAGGGACAGGTGAGGGATGGACAGGTGAGGGATGGACAGGTGAGGGACAGGTGAGGGACAGGTGAGAGAGGGACAGGTGAGGGACAGGTGAGGGATGGACAGGTGAGGGATGGACAGATGTCCATACCTGTCCACACCTGTGGCTCTCACCTGTGGTTCTCACCTGTCCACACCTGTTCCCACCTGTTGTCCTCACCTGCGCACTCCACCGCCGCGTCCTCCTCGTGCCCGCAGGTGTTGTTGCCCCAGGGGGGGGCGGGGCAGTGCCCCAGGTGTCGCTCACGGCCCGAACAGGTGAGGTCGCTCAGCCACACCTGTCCCGAGCCCTGCCCGAAGTGGGCGTGGCCAGGAGCCGCCAGCGCCTCCCCGCAGCCCAGCTGGCGGCAGATAACCTGTGGGCAGGTAAACACACCTGGGTGAGATAAACCACACCTGGGGACAGGTAAGCACACCTGGGTGAACCTAAACCACACCTGGGGACAGGTAAACACACCTGTGTGAGCCTAAACCACACCTGGGGACAGGTAAACACACCTGGGGGACCCTAAACCACACCTGGGAACAGGTAAACACACGTGGGTGAGATAAACCACACCTGGGGACAGGTAAACACACCTGGGTGAGCCTAAACCACACCTGGGGGACCCTAAACACACCTGGGTGGGATAAACCACACCTGGGGACAGGTAAACACACCTGGGTGGGATAAACCACACCTGGGGACAGGTAAACACACCTGGGTGGGTCTGAACCACACCTGGGGACAGGTAAACACACCTGGGTGAGCCTAAACCACACCTGGGGACAGGTAAACACACCTGGGTGTGATAAACCACACCTGGGGACAGGTAAACACACCTGGGTGCGATAAACCACACCTGGGAACAGGTAAACACACCTGGGTGGGATAAACCACACCTGGGGACAGGTAAACACACCTGGGTGGGATAAAACACACCTGGGGACAGGTAAACACACCTGGGTGGGATAAACCACACCTGGGGACAGGTAAACACACCTGGGTGGGATAAACCACACCTGGGGACAGGTAAACACACCTGGGTGGGATAAACCACACCTGGGGACAGGTAAACACACCTGGGTGGGATAAACCACACCTGGGGACAGGTAAACACACCTGAGAGCGATAAACCACACCTGGGTGGGATAAACCACACCTGGGGACAGGTAAACACACCTGAGAGCGATAAACCACACCTGGGTGGGATAAACCACACCTGGAGACAGGTAAACACACCTGAGAGCGATAAACCACACCTGGGAACAGGTAAACACACCTGGGTGAGCCTAAACCACACCTGGGGACAGGTAAACACACCTGAGAGCGATAAACCACACCTGGGGGACCCTAAACCACACCTGGGGACAGGTAAACACACACCTGGTAAGCCCAGTGACACACCTGAGTTCACCTGTCCCCACCTGGGCTCACCTGTCCCGCCCCAGTCTCACCTGTCCCCACCTGGGCTCACCTGTCCCCACCTGGGCTCACCTGTCCCCCCCTGAGCTCACCTGTCCCCACCTGGGCTCACCTGTCCCCCCCTGAGCTCACCTGTCCCCACCTGGGCTCACCTGTCCCCACCTGAGCTCACCTGGGCGTCCCTCAGGTCCCAGCCGTGGTCGCAGACCGTCCCCCAGCGCCCCTCGTGCAGCACCTCCACCCTACCTGCGCACAGGTGCGGCCCGGCCGCCAGCCGCACCTCGGGTGAGCTGGAGTTACCTGTGGGGGGTGCACAGGTGAGAGCCCGGCAGCAGGTGAGGCTCACCTGGGCTGGAGTTACTTGTGGGGGGTGCACAGGTGAGGCTCACCTGGGCTGGAGTTACCTGTGGGGGGTGCACAGGTGAGAGCCCGGTGCCTGTCTTAAAGGAGCCCCTGCCTCACCTGAGCACACCTGGACACACCTGAGCACACCTGGACACACCTGTGCACACCTGAGCACACCTGTCGGGGCTCACCTGCGCACACCTATTCACACCTGTCGGGGCTCACCTGCGCACACCTGTGCACACCTGTTCACACCTGTTCACACCTGCGCACACCTGCACACACCTGTCAGGGCTCACCTGTGCACACCTGTTCACTCCTGTGCACACCTGTCGGGGCTCACCTGTTCACACCTGTGCACACCTGTCAGGGCTCACCTGTTCACACCTGCACACACCTGTCAGGGCTCACCTGTGCACACCTGCACACACCTGTCAGGGCTCACCTGAGCACACCTGCACACACCTGTTCACACCTGTCGGGGCTCACCTGTTCACACCTGTACACACCTGCGCACACCTGTTCACACCTGTTGGGGCTCACTTGTTCACACCTGCACACACCTGTCAGGGCTCACCTGCACACACCTGCACACACCTGTCAGGGCTCACCTGTTCACACCTGCGCACACCTGTTGGGGCTCACCTGCACACACCTGCACACACCTGCACACACCTGCACACACCTGTTCACACCTGTCGGGGCTCACCTGCGCACACCTGCACACACCTGTTCACACCTGTTCACACCTGTCAGGGCTCACCTGCACACACCTGTCGGGGCTCACCTGCGCACACCTGTTCACACCTGTGCACACCTGTCGGGGCTCACCTGCGCACACCTGTCGGGGCTCACCTGCACACACCTGCACACACCTGTTCACACCTGTTCACACCTGTCAGGGCTCACCTGCACACACCTGTCGGGGCTCACCTGCGCACACCACCCCCGCGTCCTCCCCGTGCCGGCAGTTGTTCTCCCCCCAGGTGCGGTGGGCGCACCTGAAGAAGTCTCGCTCCTTTCCCGTGCAGGTGACGTCATCGAGCCAGATGGGCCCCGCCCCCGGGCCGTACCTGGCGGCCCCCGGCGCCTCCAGGGCGTGGCCGCAGCCCAGGTGAGCGCAGAGCACCTGAGCCTGCCGCAGGCCCCAGCCGTCGTCGCACACGGTGCCCCACAGGTGAGCGTGCAGCACCTCCACGCGCCCCGCGCACCTGTCGGGCGCACCTGAGAGCCGCACCTGGGGAGCCGCGTCTGCGCCGGGAGCTGGGGGGGAGGGGAGAGGGGGAGGGGTCAGATGGGGGGGTCACCTGGGGGTCACCTGGGGGTGGGACAGGTGCGGGGACAGGTGTGGGACAGGTGAGGAACAGGTGAGGGACAGGTGAGGGGGTGGGGACAGGTGTGGGACAGGTGTGGGGACAGGTGAGGGACAGGTGTGGGACAGGTGAGGAACAGGTGAGGGACAGGTGAGGGGGTGGGGACAGGTGTGAGACAGGTGGGGACAGGTGGGGACAGGTGTGGGGGTGGGGACAGGTGAGGAACAGGTGTGGGACAGGTGAGGAACAGGTGTGGGACAGGTGACGGGACAGGTGTGGGGACAGGTGTGAGACAGGTGGGGACAGGTGTGGGGGTGGGGACAGGTGTGGGACAGGTGAGGAACAGGTGAGGGACAGGTGTGGGGGTGGGGACAGGTGAGGAACAGGTGAGGAACAGGTGTGGGACATGTGTGAGGGCGGGGACAGGTGTGGGACAGGTGTGAGGGGCAGGGGTGTGGGGCAGGGACAGGTGTGTCCCCAGGTGAGCCCCAGGTGAGCCCTAGGTGTGTCCCCAGGTGTGTCCCCAGGTGTGTCCCCAGGTGTGTCCCAGGTGTATCCTCAGCAAGGTGTGTCCTGGGTGTGTCCTGGGTGTGTCCCAGGTGTGATCCCACCCCCAGGTGTGTCCCAGGTGAGCCCCAGGTGTGTCCCAGGTGTGTCCCCAGGTGTCCCCAGGTGTCCCCAGGTGTCCCCAGGTTCTCTCACCTGTCCCGCCCCTGATCTCTCACCTGTCCCCTCACCTGCGCACACGGCTCCGGCGTCCTCCCGGTGGCTGCAGGCGTGCACGCCCCAGGGCCGGGAGGGGCACTCGGCCAGGTGAGCCTCGTTACCTGCGCAGCTCAACCTGTCCAGCCAGATGGGCCCCGCCCCCTCCCCGAACCGCGCCGCACCTGGCGCCCAGAGGGCGGGGCCGCAGCGCACCTGGCGGCAGCTCACCTGCGCGTCCGGCAGCTCCCAGCCGTCGTCGCACACCGTGCCCCACCTGCCCGCGTGGAACACCTCGACGCGCCCCGCGCACCTGTGCGGGCCCCCGGCCAGGCGCACCTGGCCCTCCTGGGGCGCACCTGGGACACGCAACGGGGACAGGTGAGCACACCTGGGGCTCACCTGGAGCTCACCTGGGCACCAGGACCTCACCTGGGGGCACCAGGGGCTCACCTGAGGGTGCCAGGGGCTCACCTGGGCACCAGGAGCTCACCTGGGGCTCACCTGGAGCTCACCTGGGGGCACCTGGGGGTGACATAGACTCACCTGAGGGTGCCAGTGTTGCACCTGGGGGCACACCTGGAACATAGAACATGCACAGGTGAGCTCACCTGGGCACCCCAGGACCTCACCTGGAGCTCACCTGGAGCTCGCATGGGCACCAGGACCTCACCTGGGGCTCACCTGGGGTTCACCTGGGCTCCAGGGGCTCACCTGGGGGTGTCACAGACTCACCTGAGGGTGCCGGGGTCGCACTTGGGGGCACACCTGGAACATGAGATACGGACAGGTGAACTCACCTGGGCACCCCAGGAACTCACCTGGGCACCAGGGCCTCACCTGGGCAGCAGGAGCTCACCTGAGGGTTCCGGGCTCGCACCTGGGGGCACACCTGGAATGCGGAACACTGACAGGTGAGCTCACCTGGGCAGGGAACACCGCCCCAGCCAGGTGTGGGCACTGAGCAGCAGCCCCACCTCACCTGGGGGTGCCAGGAGCTCACCTGGAGACACCTGGGGCACACCTGGAGACACCTGGGGCACACCTGGGGGTGCCAGGGTCGTACCTGGATGCAGCTGGGATTCATCTGGAACACGGAACATGGACAGGTGAGCTCACCTGGCCGCTCCAGAGGCTCACCTGGGCACCAGGGGCTCACCTGGGCCTCACCTGAGTGTGCCAGGAGCTCACCTGAGGGCACCAGGGGCTCACCTGGGCCTCACCTGGGAGTGCCAGGAGCTCACCTGGGAGTGCCAGAAGCTCACCTGGTCACCAGGGGCTCACCTGGGCCTCACCTGGGAGTGCCAGGAGCTCACCTGAGGGCACCAGGGGCTCACCTGAGGGCACCAGGAGCTCACCTGGTCACCAGGGGCTCACCTGGGTGTGCCAGGAGCTCACCTGAGGGCACCGTGGTCACACCTGAAGGTGTCAGGGCCTCACCTGGAACACAAAGCGTGGGCAGGTGCGCTCACCTGCGGGGCCACACCCACCTCAGCCAGGTGTGGGCTGGTGCCTCACCTGGTGAAACCTGGGGCTCACCTGGAGCTCACCTGGAGCTCACCTGGGGACACCTGGGGCTCACCTGGTGACACCTGGGGACACCTGGGGGTGTCAGGGACTCACCTGGTGGCGCTGGGTCCTCACTTGAGCCCACAGGGGGGCTGGGCAGGTGTGTCCCAGGTGTGCCCAGGTGTCCCCAGGTGTGTCCCAGGTGTGCCCAGGTGTGCCCAGGTATGCCCAGGTGTCCCCAGGTGTGTCCCAGGTGTGCCCCAGGTGTGCCCAGGTATGCCCAGGTGTCCCCAGCTGTCCCCAGGTGTGCCCAGGTGTGTCCCCAGGTACCCCCAGGTGTCCCCAGGTGTGTCCCCAGGTGTCCCCAGGTGTATCTCCAGTTATCCCCAGGTGTATCCCCAGTTATCCCCAGGTGTCCCCAGGTGTCCCCAGCTGTCCCCAGGTATCCCCAAGTGTGTCCCAGGTGTCCCCAGCTGTCCCCAGGTGTATCCCCAGGTACCCCCAGGTGTGTCCCAGGTGTCCCCAGCTGTCCCCAGGTGTGTCCCCAGGTGTCCCCAGGTGTATCCCCAGGTACCCCCAGGTGTCCCCAGGTGTATCCCCAGGTACGCCCAGGTGTGTCTCAGCTGTCCCCAGGTGTCCCCAGGTGTGCCGCGGCAGGCTCCCACAGGTGACTCACCTGGCTGCGCACAGGTGAGGGTGGCGTGCGGGCAGTAGGGGGCGCCCCACAGCCTCACCTGGCACTCGAGCAGGCTCCACTCGCTGCCGTTACACCTGAGCGACTCCACCCAGGTGAGCTCCTCCCTCCCGACGCTCACCTGGCCGGCCCGCAGGGCGGGGCCGCAGCCCAGGTAGCGGCAGGTGACGTGGGCGGCGGGCAGCGCCCAGGTGAGGCCGCAGACCCCGCCCCAGCGCCCCTCGTGCAGCACCTGCAGCCGCCCGGCGCACCTGTGCGGGCCCTCGGCCAGGCGCAGGTGAGTCAGGTCAGCCAGGCCGGAACCTGCCCGGGACAGGTGGGGACAGGTGAGGGGACAGGTGGGGACAGGTGAGGATTGTAGGACAGGTGAGGGGACAGGTGGGGACAGGTGAGGATTGTAGGACAGGTGAGGGGACAGGTGAGGGGACAGGTGAGGGGACAGGTGGGGACAGGTGAGGGGACAGGTGGGGACAGGTGAGGATTGTAGGACAGGTAAGCACAGGTGAGGGGAAAGGAGGAACAGGTGAGAGGACAAAGGTGAGAGGGAGACAGGTGAGGGTGGGAACAGGTGAGGGGCTTTGGTCAGAGCCCACCTGGCCCCACCTGTCTCATCTGTCCCCACCTGCCCCACCTATCTCACCTGTCCCACCTGTCTCATCTGTCCCTCACCTGTCCCCCCTCACCTGTCTCACCTGTCCCACCTATCTCACCTGTCCTCACATGTCTTATCTGTCCCTCACCTGTCCCCCCTCACCTGTCCCACCTGTCCCCCCTCACCTGCGCACACCTGTCCCACCTTTCCCACCTGTCCCCCCTCACCTGTCCCCCCTCACCTGTCCCACCTGTCCCCCCTCACCTGTCCCCACCTGTCCCCCTCACCTGCACACACCACTCCGGCGTCCTCGCTGTGCTCACAGGTGTGCACTCCCCACCCTTTGTGGCGGCACTCGGAGGGCGCGGCCTCCTCACCTGTGCAGGTGAGCCCGTCCAGCCACACGGGGCCGCGGCCGGGCCCGAAGCGCGCGCGGGGCGGGGCCGCGATCACCTGTCCGCAGCCCAGGTAGCGGCACACCACGGCGGCCGCGGGGAACGCCCAGGTGTCGTCGCACACCGTGCCCCACCTGCCCAGGTGTAACACCTCCACACGGCCCACGCACCTGTGCGGGCCCGCGGCCAGGCGCACCTGGGGGGGCGTGGCCAGCGCGGAGCCTGGGGGAGGGGGAGGGGCTCAGGTGAGAGCTGGGGAGGGGGGTCAGGTGTGGGCAGGTGAGGGGGGCTCAGGTGTGACCTGGGCAGGTGAGGGTGGTCAGGTGAGAGCTGGGGAGGGGCTCAGGTGAGAGCTGGGGAGGGCTCAGGTGTGACCTGGGCAGGTGAGAGGGCTCAGGTGAGAGCTGGGGAGGGGGGTCAGGTGTGACCTGGGCAGGTGAGAGGGCTCAGGTGAGAGCTGGGGAGGGCTCAGGTGTGGGCAGGTGAGAGGAGGGGGAGACCAGCTGAGAGCTGGGGAGGGGCTCAGGTGAAGGGAGGGGGGGGTCAGGTGTGGGCAGGTGAGGAAGGGCTCAGGTGAGAGCTGGGCAGGTGAGAGGGGTCAGGTGAGAGCTGGGGAGGGGCTCAGGTGAGGGGAGGGGGGGTCAGGTATGGGCAGGTGAGAAAGGGCTCAGGTGAGAGCTGGGCAGGTGAGGGGGGTCAGGTGAGAGCTGGGGAGGGGGGGCTCAGGTGAGAGCTGGGCAGGTGAGGGAGGTCAGGTGTGGGCAGATGAGGGGGGGGCTCAGGTGAGAGGAGGGGGGGGTCAGGTGTGGGCAGGTGAGAGGGGTCAGGTGAGAGCAGGTGAGGGGGATCAGGTGTGACCCAGGCAGGTGAGGGGGGGTCAGGTGTGGGCAGGTGAGGGGAGCTCAGGTGAGGGGGGGGGGGTCAGGTGTGACCCGGGCAGGTGAGGGGGGGCTCAGGTGAGAGGATGGGGAGGAGTCAGGTGACACCTGGGCAGGTGAGGAAGGGCTCAGGTGAGAGCTGGGCAGGTGAGGGGGGTCAGGTGAGAGCAGGGGAGGGGCTCAGATGAGAGGAGGGGAGGGGGCTCAGGTGAGAGCAGGGGGGGTCAGGTGTGGGCAGGTGAGGGGTTACAGGTGAGAGGAGGGTGGGGGGGGTCAGGTGTGACCCGGGCAGGTGAGGAAGGGCTCAGGTGAGGGCCCAGGTTACCTGGGGAGAGGGGCTGAATTTGGACAGGTGAGAGGATGGGGAGAGGGCTCAGGTGTGACCTGGGCAGGTGAAGCTCTCAGACCCACCTGAGCACACCTGGCCCATCCCCCCCCACCTGCGTCACCCCCCCGCAGGTGAGGATGACGTCACACCCCCCCCGCAGGTGAGGATGACGTCACACACCCCCCGCAGGTGAGGATGACGTCCCCCCCCCCGCAGGTGAGGATGACGTCACACACAGACACACACATGCAGGTGCTGATGACGTCACACCCACCTGAGCACGCCACGCTGGCCACGCCCCCCTGCTCGCAGGTGCGCTCCCGCCAGGGCCCCGCCCTGCAGTGCCTCAGGTCCCTCTCGGTGCCTTCGCAGCTCACCTGCTCCAGCCACACCTGCCCAGGTGCGTCCCCAGGTGCGTCCCCGGGGGCGTCCCCGGGGGCGTCCCCAGGTGCGTCCCCAGGTGCGTCCCCAGGTGCGTCCCCAGGTGCGTCCCCAGGTGCGTCCCCAGGTGCGTCCCCAGGTGCGTCCCCGGGGGCGTCCCCAGGTGCGTCCCCAGGTGCGTCCCCAGGTGCGTCCCCAGGTGCGTCCCCAGGTGCGTCGGCCAGGGGGGTCCCGCAGCCCAGGTACCTGCAGACCACCTGAGCCTCCCGCGGGCCCCAGGTGTGGCCGCAGACCCCGGCCCACCTGCCCAGGTGCAGCAGCTCCACCCTGCCCGCGCAGCGGTGCCGGCCCCCGGCCAGGCGCAGGTGAGGCGGCTCCGGCTCCAGAGAGTCTGCAACACCTGAGCTCCTCAGGACAGGTAACCCGGGCACCCCCAGGTGTTCCCCCAGGTACCCCCAGGTGTTCCTGGATAACCCCAGGTAATCCCCAGGTACCTCTAGGTAACCCCCAGGTGCCCCCAGGTGTTCCCCAGGTACCCCCAGGTGTCCCCAGGTACCCCCAGGTGTTCCCCAGGTAACCTCAGGTTGCAGCTCCTCCCCCCACAGGTGAGCACAGCTGTCTCTATCTGCACACAGCGCACCTGGGCACACCTGTGCACACCTGTGACACACCTGACACACCTGTGACACACCTGAGCACACCTGTGACACACCTGAGCACACCTGACACACCTGTGACACACCTGAGCACACCTGAGCACACCTGTGACACACCTGAGCACACTTGACACACCTGTGACACACCTGTGAAACACCTGTTACACACCTGAACACACCTGTGACACACCTGAGCACACCTGTGACACACCTGTGCCACACCTGAACACACCTGTGAAACACCTGTTACACACCTGAACACACCTGTGACACACCTGAACACACCTGTGACACACCTTTGACACACCTGACACACCTGACACACCTGAGCACACCTGTGACACACCTGTGACACACCTGAGCACACCTGTGACACACCTGTGACACACCTGACACACCTGACACACCTGAGCACACCTGTGACACACCTGTGACACACCTGAGCACACCTGTGACACACCTGTGCCACACCTGAACACACCTGTGAAACACCTGTTACACACCTGAACACACCTGTGACACACCTGAACACACCTGTGACACACCTGTGACACACCTGAGCACACCTGTGACACACCTGTGACACACCTGAGCACACCTGAGCACACCTGTGACACACCTGTGACACACGTGACACACCTGAGCACACCTGTGACACACTTGTGACACACCTGAGCACACCTGTGACACACCTGCGACACACCTGACACACCTGAGCACACCTGAGCACACCTGAGCAGACCTGTGACACACCTGTGACACACCTGTGACACACCTGTGACACACCTGAGCACACCTGAGCACACCTGTGACACACCTGAGCACACCTGAGCACACCTGTGACACACCTGAGCACACCTGTCCATGCTCACTGGTGCTCACCTGTCCCCTCACCTGTCCGTGCTCACCTGTTCCCCCTTTCCCCTCACCGGTCCCACCTGTTTCACCTGTCCCCCCTGTCCCCTCACCTGTCCCACCTGTCCCCCCATCCCCTCACCTGCGCACACGGCCCCCGCGTCCTCTCCATGGAAGCAGTCGTTGTGTCCCCAGGGCTGGGCGTGGCACTCGGCCAGGTGAGTCTCGTTCCCGGCGCAGGTGACCTCGTCCAGCCAGATCTCACCTGAGCCCCGCCCGAACTGCGCCGCACCTGGCGCCCAGAGGGCGGGGCCGCAGCGCACCTGGCGGCAGCTCACCTGCGCGTCCGGCAGCTCCCAGCCGTCGTCGCACACCGTGCCCCACCTGCCCGCGTGGAACACCTCGACGCGCCCCGCGCACCTGTGCGGGCCCCCGGCCAGGCGCACCTGGCCCTCCTGGGGCGCACCTGGGACACGCAACGGGGACAGGTGAGCTCACCTGGGGGGGACTGGTGTGGCACGGGTGTGTGCTGGAGTTCCCAGGTGTGTCCCCAGGTGTGTCCCGGGTGTGTCCCCAGGTGTCCCCAGGTATCCCCAGGTGTGTCCCCAGGTGTCCCCAGGTGTCCCCAGCTGTCCCCAGCTGTCCCCAGGTATCCCCAGGTGTGTCTCCAGGTGTCCCCAGTTGTGTCCCCAGGTGTCCCCAGGTGTGTCCGAGCTGTGTCCAGGTGTGTCCCCAGGTGTCCCCAGGTGTCCCCAGGTGTCCCCACGTGTGTCCCCAGGTGTCCCCACGTGTGTCCCCAGGTGTCCCCAGGTGTCCCCAGGTGTCCCCAGGTGTGTCCCCAGCTGTCCCCAGGTGTCCCCAGGTGTCCCCAGGTGTCCCCAGCTGTCCCCAGGTGTTCCCAGCTGTCCCCAGGTGTCCCAGGTGTGTCCCCAGGTGTCCCCAGGTGTCCCCAGCTGTGTCACCTGCCCAGGTGCGTTCCGCCCCACCCCCCTCACCTGAGCGCGGCTGTCCCGGCTCAGCTGAGCACAGCACACCTGGGGAGAGGGAAAGGACAGGTGAGGGGACAGGGGGAAAAATCGGGGAAAATCGGGAAAAATTGGGAAAAATTGGGAAAAAAATCGGGAAAAATCGGGAAAAATTGGGAAAAATTGGGAAAAATTGGGAAAATCAGGAAAAATTGGGAAAAATTGGGAAAAATTGGGAAAAATTGGGAAAAATTGGGAAAAAATTCAGAAAAATCGGGAAAAATCGGGAAAAATTGGGAAAAATTGGGAAAAAATTCGGAAAAATTGGGAAAAAAAATGGGAAAAAATTGGAAAAATTGGGAAAAATTGGGAAAAAATTGGAAAAATCAGGAAAATCAGGAAAAATCAGGAAAAATTGGGGAAAAATTAGAAACAATTGGGGAAAAAATTGGAAAAAGTTGGGAAAAAATGGGAAAAATCGGGAAAAATGATGAAAAATTAGGAAAAATCAGGAAAAATTAGGAAAAATCAGGAAAAAATGAGAAAAATTAGGAAAAATTAGGGAAAATTGGGAAAATTTAGGAAAAATTGGGAAAATTTAGGAAAAATTGGGAAAAATTAGAAACAATTGGGGAAAAGTTGGGAAAAGTTGGGAAAAATTGGGAAAATCAGGAAAAATCAGGAAAAATTGGGAAAAATTGAGAAAAATTAGGGAAAATTGGGAAAATTGGGAAAAATTGAGAAAAATTGGGAAAAATCAGGAAAAATTAGGGAAAATTAGGAGAAATTAAGAAAAAAATAAGAAAAATTGGGAAAAATCAGGAAAAATCAGGAAAACTCAGGAAAAATCAGGAAAAATTAGGAAAAAACAGGAAAAATTAGGGAAAATTAGGAAAAGGGGGAAAATCTGAGAAAAAGGAGGGGGAAACCCGAAAAACTGGGTAAAATTCGTGGAAAATTGGGAAAAATGGGGAAAAAAATGGAAAATTGGGAAAATTGGGGGAAAAGGGGAAAATTGCGGAAAATGTTTGGAAATTTGGGAAAATGGGGAAAAAGAGAAGGAAAATTGGGGAAAAATGGGGAAAAAATGGGGAAAAATGGGGAAAAATGGGGAAAAAATTGGGGGAAATGGGGAAAAATTGGGAAAAGGAGGGAAAATTTGGGAAAATTGGGGAAAATGGGAAAAAAATGGGAAAATGGGGGAAATTGGGAAAAATTGGGAAAAATAGGGAAAAAATTAGGAAAAATTGGGAAAATTGGGGAAAAATGGTGAAAAATGGGGAAAAATTGGGGAAAATGGGGAAAAATGGGGAAAATTGGGGGGAAATTGGGAAAATGGGGAAAAAATGGGGAAAAATTGGGAAAATTGGGGTGAAATTGGGGGAAAATGGGGAAATATTGGGAAAAATGGGGAAAAATTGGGAAAATTGGGGAAAAATGGGGAAAATGAGGAAAAATGGGGAAAGGAGGGAAAAATTGGGAAAAATGGGGAAAATGGGGAAAAATTGGGGAAAATGGGGAAAAATTGGGAAAAGGAGGGAAAAATTGGGAAAAATGGGGAAAAATGGGGAAAATTGGGGGGGAAATCGGGAAAATGGGGGGAAATGTGGGAAAAAGGAGAGGAGAAATTGGGGAAAATTGGGAAAAATTGGGAAAAATGGGGAAAATGGGGAAAAGTGGGGAAAAATGGGAAAAATGGGGAAAAATTGGGAAAAGTGGGGAAAAATTGGGGAAAATGGGGAAAAATTGGGAAAAATTGGGGAAAACGGGGAAAAATTGGGAAAATTGGGGGGAAATTGGGAAAATGGGGGAAATGTGGGAAAAAGGAGAGGAGAAATTGGGAAAAATCAGGGGAAAATTGGAGAAAAATTGGGGGAAAATGGGGAAAAATCGGGAAAAATGGGGAAAAATGGGAAAAATGGGGAAAAATTGGGGAAAATGGGGAAAAATTGGGAAAAATTGGGGGGAAATTGGGGAAAAATGGGGAAAAATGGGGAAAAGGAGGGAAAAATTGGGGGGAAATCGGGAAAATGGGGGAAATGTGGGAAAAAGGAGAGGAGAAATTGGGGAAAATCAGGGAAAAATTGGGAAAAATTGGGAAAAATTTGGGAAAAATGGGGGAAAAATGGGGAAAAATTGGGGAAAAATGCGAAGGGAGAAGGGGGGAGGGGAAAAGCGGGGAATTCTGGGGGGAAAATTGGGAAAATGGGGAAAAGCCGAAGGTCGCCCCTGGTGGCGCAATCCCAGAATGCGCCAAAATCCGGGAATTTGCCCCCAAAAATCGATCCCGGCCTCAAAGGACGAGGCCGCCCCAGAATTCCCGGAAAAAAAAAAAAAAAGGGGGCGGGAATGGGGGAAAATCCCGAATTTTGGAGGGTTGGGAATGACGGGGGAAAGGGGGAGGGGGAATCTGGGGAGAATTCCGGGATTTGGGAGGTAAAAAAATGGTGATTTTTGGGTTAAAATTGCAGAATTTGGGGAGAAAATCTTAAAATTCGGGGCCAAATCCCAAAATCTGAGGGGAAATCTTTTCCATTTGGGGCCAAAAATGTCGATTTTGGGATCAAATCCTTCAATTTTGGGGTCAAATCGCACAATTTTGGGGTCAGTTTCCTCCATTTTGAGGTGAAATCCGACAATTTTATGGAAAATCCCTGGAATTTCGGGTAAAACCTGAGGATTTGAGGGCAAAAAAGGCGATTTTGAGGTAAAATTCTGCAATTTTGGGGCAGAAGCTTCAAATTTTGGGGGAAATTTCTGTGATTTGGGTCCAAAATCATCGATCGGGAGGCAAAAAATGAGGATTTTTTTTTGGCAAAATTGGCCGATTTGGGGGCAAAAATGTCGATTTTTGGGCAAAGTCGCTGTGTTTTGGACCTAAATCCCACAATTTTGGGGGAAATCCCTCGATTTTTGGGAAAATCCTTCAATTTCAGCCCTAAACGTCTCCATTTTTTGGGATAAAATCCTTTCATTTCAAGCCTAAATCCTTCAAATTTTTGGGATCAAACCCCTCAATTTTGGCTCCAAAATCCTTTGATTTTTTGGGATCAAACTCCTCAATTTTGGCTCCAAAATCCTTCGATTTTTTGGGATCAAACCCTTCAATTTCAGCCCCAAATCCTTCAAATTTTTGGGATAGAATCCCTCAATTTTCTGGGATAAAATCTCCCAGTTTCGGCCCCAAATCCCTCAATTTCGACCCTAAATCCCCCAATTTTTTGGGATCAAATCCTTCAAATTCGGCCACAAAATCCTTCAATTTTTTTGAAAAAAAAAAAAAAAATCTCAATTTTTTGGGATCAAATCCTTCAATTTTGGCCCAAAATCCTTCAATTTTTCGACCCTAAATCCCCCAATTTTTTGGGATAAAATCCTTCAAATTCGGCCCCAAAATCCTTCAATTTTTTGAAAAAAAAAAAAACCCTGAATTTTTTGGGATCAAATCCTTCAATTTTTCGGCCCAAAATCCTTCAATTTTTTGAAAAAAAAAAAATCTCAATTTTTGGGATCAAATCCTTCAATTTTGGCCCAAAATCCTTCAATTTTTCGGCCCCAAATCCCTCAATTTTTTGGGATCAAATCCTTCGATTTTTTTGGATAAAATCCTTCAATTTTGGCCCCAAATCCCTCGATTTTTTGGGATAAAATCCTTCAATTTTGGCCCAAAATCCTTCAATTTTTCGGCCCCAAATCCCTCAATTTTTTGGGATCAAATCCCTCGATTTTTTTGGATAAAATCCTTCAATTTTGGCCCAAAATCCTTCAATTTTTCGGCCCCAAATCCCTCGATTTTTTGGGATCAAATCCCTCGATTTTTTGGGATCAAATCCCTCGATTTTTTTGGATAAAATCCTTCAATTTTTCGGCCCCAAATCCCTCAATTTTTTGGGATCAAATCCCTCGATTTTTTGGGATCAAATCCTTCAATTTCGGCCCCAAAATCCTTCAATTTTTCCGAATAAAATTCCTCAATTTTTTGGGATCGAACCCCCCCCCTCCCCCCCCAAAACCCGGGACTCCCCCTCCCCTCCCCCCCGATGACGTCACTCACCTGCCAGGTAGAGCAGCCCCCAGGTGAGCGCGAGCCCCCCCCGGGCGCACCTGAGCGCACCTGGAGCCGCCATGGCCGCTCCGGAGCCTGCAGGTGACCCCCGCCCCTCCCCCCACCTCAGGTGACCCCCGCCCCTCCCCCCACCTCAGGTGACCCCCGCCCCTCCCCCCACCTCAGGTGACCCCCCCCCCCCCCTCTCCGGGGGTGGGGGGAGGGGAGGGGGGAGGGGCGCGGTTGCGTCAGAGCCGTTCCCGGGAAAAAAAAAAAAAAAAAAAAAAAAAAAAAAGCGGGAACGGCCCGGGAGGGACCTGGGGGGGAGAGAGAGCAGGTAAAGCTCACCTGGGGACACCTGGGGACACCTGGGGACACCTGGGGACACCTGGGGGGGAGAGAGAGCAGGTAAAGCTCACCTGGGGACACCTGGGGACACCTGGGGACACCTGGGGACACCTGGGGGGTACCTGGGGGGTACCTGGGGACACCTGGGGGGGAGAGAGAGCAGGTAAAGCTCACCTGGGGACACCTGGGGACACCTGGGGACACCTGGGGGGTACCTGGGGACACCTGGGGACACCTGGGGACACCTGGGGGGTACCTGGGGACACCCGGGGACACCTGGGGACACCTGGGGGGGAGAGAGAGCAGGTAAACCTCACCTGGGGACACCTGGGGACACCTGGGGACACCTGGGGGGGAGAGAGAGCAGGTAAAGCTCACCTGGGGACACCTGGGGACACCTGGGGGGTACCTGGGGACACCTGGGGACACCTGGGGACACCTGGGGACACCTGGGGACACACCTGGGGGTACCTGGGGACACCTGGGGAGGGAAACCTGGCTCAGGTGTGGGGGGACTTTAATCCACTGGGGGGCCCCTCACCTGTCCTGACCCTTCACCTGTCCTGACCCCTCACCTGTTCCCACCTGTCCCCACCTGTCCTCACCTGTCTCAGCTGCCATGAGGATTTGGGGTCCCCTTTACCTGTGGGCTCACCTGGGGCTGCTCCTGCACCTGTGGCTCTGCGGTGAGTGGGACTGGGGGGGGGACAGGTGAGGGGGGACAGGTGAGGGGGGACAGGTGAGGGGGGACAGGTGAGGGGGGTGGGACAGGTGAGGGGGGACAGGTGGGGGGGAACAGGTGATGGGTGTGGGACAGGTGAGGGGGTTGGGACAGGTGAGGGGGTTGGGACAGGTGATGGGGACAGGTCAGGGGGGACAGGTGAGGGAGGTTGGGACAGGTGAGGGGGGTTGGGACAGGTGAGGGGGGTGGGACAAGTGAAGGGGGTTGGGACAGGTGAGGGGGGTGGGACAAGTGAAGGGGGTTGGGACAGGTGATGGGGACAGGTGAAGGGGGTTGGGACAGGTGAGGGGGGTTGGGACAGGTGAGGGAGGTGGGACAGGTGATGGGGACAGGTGAGGGGGGACAGGTGAGGGAGGTTGGGACAGGTGAGGGGGGTTGGGACAGGTGAGGGGGGTGGGACAGGTGAGGGGGGACAGGTGAGGGGGTTGGGACAGGTGAGGGGGGTGGGACAGGTGAGGGGGTTGGGACAGGTGAAGGGGGACAGGTGAGGGGGTTGGGACAGGTGAGGGGGGTGGGACAGGTGAGGGGGTTGGGACAGGTGAAGGGGGTTGGGACAGGTGAGGGGGTTGGGACAGGTGAAGGGGGTGGGACAGGTGAGGGAGGTTGGGACAGGTGAGGGGGGTTGGGACAGGTGAAGGGGGTTGGGACAGGTGAGGGGGTTGGGACAGGTGAGGGGGGTGGGACAGGTGAGGGAGGTTGGGACAGGTGAGGGGGGTTGGGACAGGTGAGGGGGGTGGGACAGGTGATGGGGACAGGTGAGGGGGGTTGGGACAGGTGAGGGGGGTTGGGACAGGTGATGGGGGTGGGACAGGTGATGGGGACAGGTGAGGGGGGTTGGGACAGGTGAAGGGGGTTGGGACAGGTGAGGGGGTTGGGACAGGTGATGGGGGTTGGGACAAGTGATGGGGGTGGGACAGGTGATGGGGACAGGTGAGGGGGTTGGGACAGGTGAGGGGGTTGGGACAGGTGAAGCGGGTTGGGACAGGTGAGGGGGGTTGGGACAGGTGAGGGGGGTTGGGACAAGTGATGGGGACAGGTGAGGGGACCCTGGCACCCTCAGGTGAGCCCAGGTGAGCTCACCTGTCCGTGTTCCATGTTCAGGTGTGCCCCCAGGTGCAGCAATGCCGCCCTCAGGTGCGACCCCAGGACCCCCAGGTGAGCCCCTGACGCCCTCAGGTGAGCTCCAGGTGAGCCCCAGGTGCCCAGGTGAGCTCACCTGTCCATGTTCTGTGTTCCAGGTGTGCCCCCAGGTGCGACACTGGCAACTTCAGGTGAGTCCGTGACACCCCCAGGTGCCCCCAGGTGAGCCCCAGGTGAGCCCCTGGTGCCCAGGTGAGCTCCAGGTGAGCCCCAGGTGAGTTCCTGGGGTGCCCAGGTGAGCTCACCTGTCCATGTTCTGTGTTCCAGGTGTGCCCCCAGGTGCGACCCCAGCACCCTCAGGTGAGTCTGTGACACCCCCAGGTGCCCCCAGGTACCCTGAGGTGAGCTCCAGGTGAGCCCCTGGTGCCCAGGTGAGCTCCAGGTGAGCCCCTGGTGCCCAGGTGAGCTCCAGGTGAGCTCCAGGTGAGCCCCTGGTGAGCTCCAGGTGAGCTCCAGGTGAGCCCTGGTGAGCCCCTGGTGCCCCCAGGTGAGCTCCAGGTGAGTCCCTGGTGAGCTCCAGGTGAGCCCTGGTGAGCCCCTGGTGCCCAGGTGAGCTCCAGGTGAGCTCCTGGTGCCCAGGTGAGCCCCTGGCACCCTCAGGTGAGCCCCTGGTGCCCCCAGGTGAGGTCCTGGTGCCCAGGTGAGCCCCAGGTGAGCCCCAGGTGTGCTCACCTGTCCCCGTTGCGTGTCCCAGGTGCGCCCCAGGAGGGCCAGGTGCGCCTGGCCGGGGGCCCGCACAGGTGCGCGGGGCGCGTCGAGGTGTTCCACGCGGGCAGGTGGGGCACGGTGTGCGACGACGGCTGGGAGCTGCCGGACGCGCAGGTGAGCTGCCGCCAGGTGCGCTGCGGCCCCGCCCTGGCGCTGGCGGGCTCAGGTGAGTTCGGGCCAGGTGAGGGCCCCATCTGGCTGGACGAGGTCACCTGCGAGGGCTCGGAGGCGGCGCTGGAGCTCTGCCCCGCCCACACCTGGGGACAGCACAACTGCCACCACGGAGAGGACGCGGGGGTCGTGTGCGCAGGTGAGCCCGGACAGGTGGGGACAGGTGAGGGGACAGGTGGGGACAGGTGAGGGGACAGGTGGAGACAGGTGAGGGGACAGGTGAGGGGACAGGTGAGGGGACGGGGGAACAGGTGAGGGGACAGGTGAGGGGACAGGTGGGGACAGGTGAGGGAACAGGTGATGGGACAGGTGGGGACAGGTGAGGGGACAGGTGAGGGGACAGGTGGGGACAGGTGAGGGGACAGGTGAGGGGACAGGTGGGGACAGGTGAGGGGACAGGTGAGGGGACGGGGGGAACAGTTGAGCAGGGCCAGGTGACCCCAGGTGACCCCAGGTGAGCCCAGGTGAGCTCAGGTGACCCCAGGTGACCCCAGGTGACCCCAGGTGAGCTCAGGTGACCCCAGGTGACCCCAGGTGCGCTCAGGTGACCCCAGGTGAGCTCAGGTGACCCCAGGTGACCCCAGGTGACCCCAGGTGAGCTCAGGTGACCCCAGGTGACCCCAGGTGCGCTCAGGTGACCCCAGGTGACCCCAGGTGAGCTCAGGTGAGCTCAGGTATGGACAGGTGAGCTCAGTTGAGCAGGGCCAGGTGACCCCAGGTGACCCCAGGTGTCCCCAGGTGCGCTCAGGTGACCCCAGGTGACCCCAGGTGACCCCAGGTGAGCTCAGGTGAGCTCAGGTGACCCCAGGTGTGTCCCCAGGTGCGCTCAGGTGACCCCAGGTGACCCCAGGTGCGCTCAGGTGTTCCCGTGTTCCCCCCCCAGGTGCGGATCCCTTGATGCAGCCCCAGGTGAATCCACAGGTGGACACCCAGACACAGCTGAAGGTAAGGCCCCAGGTGTGCCCAGGTGATCTCAGGTGTCCCCAAGTGTCCCCAGGTGTGTCCCAGGTGTGCCCAGGTGACCCCAGGTGTGTCCCCAGGTGTCCCCAGGTGTGTCCCCAGGTGTCTCCAGCTGTCCCCAGGTGACCCCAGGTGTGTCCCCAGGTGTCCCCAGGTGTGTCCCCAGCTGTCCCCAGGTGTCCCCAGGTGTCCCCAGGTGTCCCCAGGTGACCCCAGGTGTGTCCCCAGGTGCGGTTGGTGAACGGCTCCTCCAGGTGTGTGGGCAGGGTGGAGGTGCTGCACAAGCACAGGTGGGGCTCGGTCTGCGACGACACCTGGGACATGGCGGATGCACAGGTGAGCTGGGGACACACCTGGGGGTGGGGAACACCTGGGGACACACCTGGGACACACCTGGGACACACCTGGGACACAGCTGGGGACACACCTGGGGGTGGGGAACACCTGGGGACACACCTGGGACACACCTGGGACACAGCTGGGGACACACCTGGTGGTGGGGAACACCTGGGGACACACCTGGGACACACCTGGGGACACACCTGGGGGTGGGGAACACCTGGGGACACACCTGGGACACACCTGGGACATACCTGGGGGTGGGGACACCTGGGACACACCTGGGGATACACCTGGGGTTGGGGAACACCTGGGGACACACCTGGGACACACCCAGGACACACCTGGGGACACACCTGGGACACACCTGGGGACACCTGGGACACACTTGGGGGTGGTGATCACACCTGGGACACACCTGGGGCTCACCTGGGACACACCCAGGCTCACACCTGTGCCGGGCTCACACCTGTGCCAGGCTCACACCTGTGCCGGGCTCACACCTGTGCCAGGCTCACACCTGTGCCAGGCTCACACCTGGCCGGGCTCACACCTGTGCCGGGCTCACACCTGTGCCAGGCTCACACCTGGCCGGGCTCACACCTGTGCCGGGCTCACACCTGTGCTGGGATCACACCTGTGCCAGGCTCACACCTGGCCGGGCTCACACCTGGCCGGGCTCACACCTGGCTGGGATCACACCTGTGCCAGGCTCACACCTGTGCTGGGATCACACCTGTGCCAGGCTCACACCTGTGCCAGGCTCACACCTGTGCCAGGCTCACACCTGTGCTGGGATCACACCTGTGCTGGGATCACACCTGTGCCGGGCTCACACCTGGCCGGGCTCACACCTGTGCCGGGCTCACACCTGTGCCGGGCTCACACCTGTGCCAGGCTCACACCTGGCCGGGCTCACACCTGTGCCAGGCTCACACCTGTGCCAGGCTCACACCTGTGCCGGGCTCACACCTGTGCCGGGCTCACACCTGTGCCAGGCTCACACCTGTGCCAGGCTCACACCTGTGCCGGGCTCACACCTGTGCCGGGCTCACACCTCTGCTGGGCTCACACCTGTGCTGGGATCACACCTGTGCTGGGATCACACCTGTGCTGGGATCACACCTGGCCGGGCTCACACCTGTGCTGGGATCACACCTGTGCCAGGCTCACACCTGTGCCAGGCTCACACCTGTGCTGGGATCACACCTGTGCTGGGATCACACCTGTGCCGGGCTCACACCTGGCCGGGCTCACACCTGTGCCAGGCTCACACCTGTGCCAGGCTCACACCTGGCCGGGCTCACACCTGGCCGGGCTCACACCTGTGCCAGGCTCACACCTGGCCGGGCTCACACCTGTGCCGGGCTCACACCTGTGCCAGGCTCACACCTGTGCCAGGCTCACACCTGTGCTGGGATCACACCTGGCCGGGCTCACACCTGTGCCGGGCTCACACCTGGCTGGGCTCACACCTGGCCGGGCTCACACCTGTGCCAGGCTCACAGCTCTCACCTGCACAGGTGATCTGCCGTTACCTGGGCTGCGGCACCGCCCTGGCCGCACCTGGCCACGCCCACTTCGGGCAGGGGCGGGACCCGATCTGGCTGGACGGGACGCACTGCACAGGTGAGGAGCTCACCTTGAGCCAGTGCCACCTGCACACCTGGGGGGAGCACAACTGCGGCCACAGCGAGGACGCCGGCGTCGTCTGCTCAGGTGAGCTCGGGTGGGACAGGTGAGCTCGGGTGGGACAGGTGAGCTCGGGTGGGGCTCAGGTGAGCTCGGGTGGGACAGGTGAGCTCGGGTGGGACAGGTGAGCTCGGGTGGGGCTCAGGTGAGCTCGGGTGGGACAGGTGAGCTCGGGTGGGGCTCAGGTGAGCTCGGGTGGGGCTCAGGTGAGCTCGGGTGGGGCTCAGGTGAGATCGGGTGGGGCTCAGGTGAGCTCGGGTGGGACAGGTGAGCTCGGGTGGGGCTCAGGTGAGATCGGGTGGGACAGGTGAGCTCGGGTGGGACAGGTGAGATCAGGTGTGTTTGGGTGGGGCTCATGTGTGCTCAGGTGAGCTCGGGTGGGGCTCAGGTGAGATCAGGTGAGCTCGGGTGGGACAGGTGAGCTCGGGTGGGACAGGTGAGATCAGGTGGGGCTCAGGTGAGCTCAGGTGAGCTTGGATGGGGCTCAGGTGAGATCAGGTGAGATCAGGTGGGGCTCAGGTGAGATCAGGTGTGTTTGGGTGGGGCTCAGGTGTCCTCAGGTGTGTTTGGGTGGGGCTCAGCTGAGCTCGAGTGAGGCTCAGGTGGGCTCAGGTGCGCTCAGGTGTGCTGAGGTGTGTTTGGGTGGGGCTCAGGTGCGCTCAGGTGAGCTCAGGTGAGCTCAGGTGTGCTGAGGTGTGTTTGGGTGGGGCTCAGGTGTGCTCAGGTGAGCTCAGGTGAGCTCAGGTGAGCCCCAGGTGGGGCACGGGGGGGGGGGGACAGGTGAGCCTCAGGTGATGGAGAATGGGGGGGGGGCTCAGGTGTGCTCAGGTAACGGGTGAGCTCTGCAGGGGCCAAGGTGGGTGCCCAGGTGTGCCCAGGTGTGCCCAGGTGTACCCCAGGTGTACCCAGGTGTGCCCAGGTGTGCCCAGGTGTACCCAGGTATATCCCAGGTGTGCCCAGGTGTGCCCAGGTGTGCCCAGGTGTACCCAGGTATATCCCAGGTGTGCCCAGGTATATCCCAGGTGTACCCAGGTGTGCCCAGGTGTGCCCAGGTGTGCCCAGGTATATCCCAGGTGTGCCCAGGTGTACCCAGGTGTACCCAGGTGTGCCCAGGTGTGCCCAGGTGTACCCAGGTATATCCCAGGTGTGCCCAGGTGTGCCCAGGTGTGCCCAGGTATATCCCAGGTGTACCCAGGTGTGCCCAGGTGTGCCCAGGTGTGCCTCACCCCTCCCCCTCCCGCAGGTCCCGACCCCCCCCAGGTGCGGCTGCTGGGCGGCCCCGGGCCCTGCGCGGGGCAGGTGCAGGTGAGGCTGAACCGCACCTGGCTGCAGGTGTGCGGCCTCACCTGGGGGCTGCCCGAGGCTCAGGTGCTGTGCCGGCAGCTGGGCTGCGGCCCCGCCCTCAGCGCACCTGTGGGGCCGCACCTGCCGGGGGGGGCGTGGCTGGCCGGGCTCACCTGCCGGGGGAGCGAGGAGCTGCTGCTCGAGTGCCGGGGGCTGCAGGCAGGTACCTGCCCCACAGGTGTGACCGCCGCCGTGGCCTGCGAGGAGCTGCCAGGTGAGGGAGGGGCTCAGCTGTGCTCACCTGGCTGAGGGTGGGGTCTGCTGGGCCAGGTGGGGGAGGTGGAACCTCACCTGTGTCTCACCTGTCCTGTCACCTGTACCCTCACCTGTGTCTCACCTGTCCTGTCACCTGTACCCTCACCTGTCCCTCACCTGTGTCTCACCTGTCCTGTCACCTGTACCCTCACCTGTCCCTCACCTGTCCTGTCACCTGTCCTTGTCTCACCTGTTCCTCACCTGGCTGTACCTCACCTGTCTCACCTGCCCATCTCACCTCTCCCTCACCCTTGCCTTCCTCACCTGCCTCTGCTACCCCTCACCTGCCCCACCTGTGCCTCACCTGTCCATGTCTCACCTGTCCAACCTGTCCCACCCGTCACCTGTCTCACCTGTCCATCTCTCACCTGTCTCTCACCTGTCACTCACCTGTCACTCACCTGTCTCTCACCTGTCACTCACCTGGCTGGATCTCACCTGTCTCACCTGTCACTCACCTGTCACTCACCTGTCACTCACCTGGCTGGATCTCACCTGTCACACCTGTCCGTGTCTCACCTGTCCACTTCACCTGTCTCACCTGTCCATGTCTTACCTCTCTCACCTGTCTGTGTCTCACCTGTCTCACCTGTCTCACCTGTCTCACCTGTCCCTCACCTGTCCATGTCTCACCTGTCTCACCTATCTCACCTGTCTCACCTCTCACCTGTCCATCTCACCGGTCTCTCACCTGTCCGTGTCTCACCCGTCTCACCTGTCTCACCGGTCCATCTCACCTGTCTCTCACCTGTCTCACCTGTCCATGTCTCACCCGTCTCACCTGTCACTCACCTGTCACTCACCTATCACACCTGTCTGTGTCTCACCTGTCCACTTCTCCTGTTCCTCACCTGTCCATATCTCACCTGTCTCACCTGTCCGTGTCTCACCTGTCTCACCTGTCCATGTCTCACCTGTCCGTGTCTCACCTGTCTCACCTGTCCCTGTCTCACCTGTCCGTGTCTCACCTGTCCATGTCTCACCTGTCCATGTCTCACCTGTCCATGTCTCACCTGTCTCACCTGTCCATGTCTCACCTGTCTCACCTGTCTCACCTGTCCGTGTCTCACCTGTCCATGTCTCACCTGTCCATGTCTCACCTGTCCGTGTCTCACCTGTCTCACCTGTCCATGTCTCACCTGTCCGTGTCTCACCTGTCTCACCTGTCCATGTCTCACCTGTCTGTCTCACCTGTCTCACCTGTCCGTGTCTCACCTGTCTCACCTGTCCATGTCTCACCTGTCTGTCTCACCTGTCTCACCTGTCCGTGTCTCACCTGTCTCACCTGTCTCACCTGTCTCACCTGTCCACTTCACCTGTTCCTCACCTGTCTCACCTGTCACTCACCTGTCTCACCTGTCTCACCTGTCTCTCACCTGTCTGTGTCTCACCTGTCTCACCTGTCTCACCTGTCTCTCACCTGTCCGTCTCACCTGTCTCACCTGTCTCACCTGTCACTCACCTGTCACTCACCTGTCTCACCTGTCCGTGTCTCACCTGTCTCACCTGTCTCACACCTGTCCATGTTTCACCTGTCTCTCACCTGTCTCTCACCTGTCTCACCTGTCTCACCTGTCTCACCTGTCCATGTCTCACCTGTCCGTCTCACCTGTCTCACCTGTCTCACCTGTCTGTGTCTCACCTGTCCCACCCGTCACCTGTCTCACCTGTCCACTTCACCTGTCTCACCTGTCTCTCACCTGTCCATGTCTCACCTGTCTCACCTGTCTCACCTGTCCGTCTCACCTGTCTGTGTCTCACCTGTCTCACCTGTCTCACCTGTCTCTCACCTGTCCGTCTCAGCTGTCTCACCTGTCTCACCTGTCACTCACCTGTCACTCACGTGTCTCACCTGTCCATGTCTCACCTGTCCGTGTCTCACCTGTCCATGTCTCACCTGTCCATGTCTCACCTGTCCATGTCTCACCTGTCCGTCTCACCTGTCTCACCTGTCTGTGTCTCACCTGTCCATGTCTCACCTGTCTCACCTGTCTCACCTGTCTCACCTGTCCATATCTCACCTGTCTCACCTGTCTCACCTGTCTCACCTGTCTCACCTGTCTCACCTGTCTCTCACCTGTCCATGTCTCACCTGTCCGTCTCACCTGTCTCACCTGTCTCACCTGTCCGTGTCTCACCTGTCACTCACCTGTCACTCACCTGTCACTCACCTGTCTCACCTGTCCAGCCGTTCCCGGCTCCTGCTCGGTGCTGGAGGCTCTGCTGGGGGTGGGGGCGGGGCTCTGCGGGGCCCTGCTGGGCCTTTACCTGTGCGCCAGGTGTGCCCCGCCCCGCCGGGGCTGGCGCCGCACAGGTACGGCCGGGACCCCCCGGGAGACCCCAAAAAACCCCAAAACCCCCCAAAAATCCCCCGGGTGACCCCAAAACCCCCCCAAAAAACCCCGGTAACCCCCAAAACCCCCCCAAACCCCACAGGTGACCCCCAAATCCTTCAGGTGACCCCAAAAACCCCCCAAAAACCCCCAAAAATCCCCCAAAAAAACCCCCAAAATCCCCCGGGTGACCCCAAAACCCCCCCAAAACACCCCCAAAACCCCCCAAAAAACCCCAGGTAACCCCCAAAACCCCCCCAAACCCCACAGGTGACCCCAAAATCTCTCAGGTGACCCCAAAACCCCCCCAGAACCCCCAAAATCCCCGGGGTGACCCCAAAAAATCCCAAAAACCCCAGGTGACCCCAAAATCCCCCCAAAAACCCCAAAAACCCCCAGGTGACCCCAAAACCCCCCCAAAAACCCCCAAAAATCCCTCAGGTGACCCCAACCCCCCAAAAAAACCCCAAAATCCCTCGGGTGACCCCAAAAACCCCCCCAAAACCCCCCAAAATCCCCCCAAAAAACCCAAAATCCCCCGGGTGACCCCAAAAACCCCAAAAATCCCGCCCAAAAAACCCCAAAAACCCCCAGGTGACCCCAAAACCCCCCCAAAACCCCCGGGGTGACCCCAAAACCCCCCCAAAAAAACCCCAAAACCCCCCCAAAATCCCTCAGGTGACCCCAAAAATCCCTCAGGTGACCCCAAAACCCCCCAAGTGACCCCAAAAGCCCCCCAAAAATCCCTCAGGTGACCCCTCAGAAGCTCCTGAGCCCCCTCAGGACCCCCCCAAATCCACCCTAGGACCCCCCAAAATCCATCCCAAATTCCCCCGGGGCCCCCCCAAAATCCATCCCAAATCCCCCAAATCCCCCCCAAATCCACCTGGGACCCCCAAATCCACCCCCAAATCCCCCAAATTCACCCCAAATCCACCTGGGACCCCCCAAATCCACCCCCAAATCCCCCAAATCCACCCCAAATCCACCTGGGACCCCCAAATCCACCCCCAAATTCCCCTTAATCTCCCCCAAATCCACCTGGGACCCCCAAATCTTCCCCAAATCCCCCAAATCCCCCCCAAATTCCCCCAGGACCCCCCAAATCCATCCCAAATTCCCCAGGGACCCCCAAATTCACCCCAAATTCCCCAGGGACCCCCCAAAATCCATCCCAAATTCCCCTTAATCCCCTCCAAATCCACCTGGGACCCCCAGATTCACCCCAAATTCCCCAGGGACCCCCCAAAATCCACCCCCAAATCTTCCCCAAATCCCCCAAATCCCCCCCAAATTCCCCCAGGACCCCCCAAATCCATCCCAAATTCCCCAGGGACCCCCAAATTCACCCCAAATTCCCCAGAGACCCCCCAAAATCCATCCCAAATCCCCCAAATCCCCCCCAAATCCACCTGGGACCCCCCAAAATCCACCCCCAAATCTTCCCCAAATCCTCCAAATTCCCTCCAAATCCACCCCAAATCCCCCCAGGACCCCCCAAAATCCATCCCAAATTCCCCTTAATCCCCTCCAAATCCACCTGGGACCCCCAAATCCACCCCCAAATCTTCCCCAAATCCCCCCCAAATCCCCCCCAAATCCACCTGGGACCCCCAAATCCACCCCCAAATCTTCCCCAAATCCTCCAAATTCCCTCCAAATCCACCCCAAATCCCCCCAGGACCCCCCAAATCCATCCCAAATTCCCCAGGGACCCCCCAGAATCCCCCAGGGACCCCCAAATCCACCCCCAAATCCCCCAAATTCACCCCAAATCCCCCAAATCTTCCCCAAATCCACCTGGGACCCCCAAATCCACCCCCAAATCTTCCCCAAATCCCCCAAAATCCATCCCAAATTCCCCAAATCCCCCCCAAATCCACCAGGGACCCCCAAATCCCCTCGGGGGGTGCTGGGGGGGTCTCGGGGGGGGTTGGGGGGAGTTTTGGGGGGTCCCGGGGGGGATTTGGGGAATTCCGGGGATCCCTGGGGGGGTCTGGGGGTGGATTTTGGGGGGGATTTTGGGAATTTGGGGTGGATTTGGGGGGTCCTGGGGGGTTCTTGGGGAATTTGGGGGGGATCCCAGTGAATTTGGGGTGGATTTTGGGGGGGATTTGGGGAATTTGGGGTGGATTTGGGGGGTCTTGGGGGGTTCTTGGGGAATTTGGGGGGGATCCCGGTGAATTTGGGATGGATTTGGGGGGAATTTGGGGTGGATTTTGGGGTTGATTTGGGGAATTTGGGGTGGATTTGGGGGGATCCCGGTGAATTTAGGGTGGATTTGGGGGGTTCTGGCGGGATCTTGGGGAATTTGGGGTGGATTTGGGGTGGATTTGGGGGGATCCCGGGGAATTTGGGGTGTCCTGGGGGGGTCCGGAGGGTTTTGGGGAGGTTCTGGGGACCCCCCAAATTCCTGCCCCCCCCGACCCCTCCCCCATTCCCCAGGTGAGCCCCTGCTGCCAGAGCAGCCCCCGCGCTCCCCTGAGCTGTAGGAGCCCGGGACACCCCCAAATCACCTCGGAACTACCGTGAAATACCCCCCAAGACCAGTAAAAACCAGTAAAAACCAGTGAAAAACAATAAAAACCAATAAAAACCAGTAAGAACCAGTAAGAACCAGTACAGCCCGACTACATTACCCAGCACGCACCGCGCGCGGGAGGGCGGAATGGGCGTGGCCTGGCCGCGGAGGGGGCGTGGCCTCAGAGAGGCGGCGAAGGCGGGAATGTGAAGGGGCGTGGCCTCGTGAGGCGGAGGGGGCGTGGCTTGGCCAAGCGGCGCGGCCCGGGCGTTGCGCGGCGGCGGCGGCGGCGCCGGGCCCGGCCCTGCCCCGGTTCTAAGCCGGTCCTGCCCCGGTCTGGCCCCGGTAGAGCCTCCGGGAGCCCGGCAGGTGAGCGGGGAGCGGGGGAGAGGAGGAGGAGGAGGAGGAAGCGGCGGGGCCGCGGCGGCGGCGCCTGCGCGGGGCGGGCCTGGAGGAGGTGGGGCCTGCAGGGGCTGAGGGGAAAGGGGGCGGGGCCTGAGGTCGGTGAGGGGCGGGGCCTGTGTGGAGGGGCGTGGTTTATTGCGCCCTGGCCACGCCCCCATCTGGCCGCTCTCGTGTCGGGTTTGGGGTCTCAGCTGCGCACCTGGGATGGGTCTGGGGTCTCACCTGGTCCCCTGTGTCGGGTCTGGGGTCTCACCTGGCCCCATGTTTTGGGTCTGGGGTCTCACCTGGTCCCCTGTGTCGGGTCTGGGGTCTCACCTGGCCCCATGTTTTGGGTCTGGGGTCTCAGCTGCGTGCCTGGGATGGGTCTGGGGTCTCACCTGGCCCCCTGTGTCAGGTCTGGGGTCTCACCTGGCCCCTCCGGGGGGGGTTTGGGGTCTCACCTGGCCCCCCTGTGTCGGGTTTGGGGTCTCACCTGTCCCCAGGTCCCTGCAGTGTTGGGTCTGGGGTCTCACCTGGCCCCGTGTTTTGGGTCTGGGCTCTCACCTGGCCCCGTGTTTTGGGTCTGGGCTCTCACCTGACCCTGTGGCTCCCACCTGGACTCTCACCTGCTGCCCATGTTTCAGTCTGAGCTTTTGTCTGTCCCAGGTTTGGGCTCTCACCTGACTCTGTGTCTCATCTCGGGGTCTCACCTGTCCCCCATGTTCCATATCTGGGCTCTCACCTGTCCCAGGTTTGGGCGCTCACCTGTGCCAGCTCTGGGCTCTCACCTGTGCCAGGTTTGGATTCTCACCTGTGCCAGGTCTGAGGTCTCACCTGTATCAGTTCTGGGCTCTCACCAGTCCCAGGTTTGGGCTCTCACCTGACTCTGTGTCTCATCTCGGGGTCTCACCTGTCCCCCATGTTCCATATCTGGGCTCTCACCTGTGCCAGGTTTGGGCTCTCACCTGTCCCAGCTCTGGGCTCTCACCTGTCCCAGCTCTGGCCTCTCACCTGTCCCAGGTTTGGGCTCTCACCTGTGCCAGGTTTGGGCTCTCACCTATGCCAGCTCTGGGCTCTCACCTGTCCCAGCTCTGGGCTCTCACCTGTGCTCGTGTCCCCCTCAGGTGTGGCCATGGCGGGCGCGACGCCCCCCGCAGGTGCCCCCGAGCACCCCTTCACCTGCCGGGAATGCGGCAAATCCTTCCGCTGGTCCTCGCGCCTGGCGCATCACCTGCGCAGCCACACAGGTGAGCGACCCTACAAATGCCCCGAGTGCCCCAAAGCCTTCAAGGGCTCCTCCGCCCTCCTCTACCACCTGCGGGGCCACACAGGTGAGCGGCCCTACACCTGCTCCACCTGCGGCAAGAGCTTCAAGCGCTCCTCGCTGCTGCAGACTCACCTGCGCGTGCACACGGGGCTGCGCGCCTTCAGGTGCGCCCAGTGCGGCCTCACCTTCAAGTGGGCGTCGCACTACCAGTACCACCTGCGGCAGCACTCAGGTGAGCGGCCCTACCGCTGCCCCACCTGCCCCAAGGCCTTCAAGAACTCGTCCAGCCTGCGGCGGCACCGCCACACCCACACGGGCGAGCGCCCGCACACCTGCGGCACCTGCGGGAAGGGCTTCGCGCAGGCGGCCAACCTGCGGCAGCACCTGCGGGTGCACACGGGGGAGCGGCCCTACACCTGCGGCACCTGCGGCAAGAGCTTCACGCACTCCTCCAACCTGCACCTGCACCGGCGCACGCACGGCCCCGCCCCGCAGTGCCCCACCTGCGCCGCGCCCTCGCGCGCCTGCCCGCGGCGGCACCTGCGGGACCCCGCCCCCGACGCCGCCTCACCTGAGCCGCTCTGGAGGCCGCTGGGGGTCACCTGCGCCGAGCAAGAGGTGCCGGCGGCCCCGCCCCACCGCTGCCTCACCTGCGGCAAGAGCTTCAAGAACGGCTCGGGGCTGGCGCGGCACCTGCCCGGCCACGAGCGGCTCAGGTGCGCGGCCCCGCCCCCGCCAGGTGAGGCGGCCGCCGCCGCGGCGCCGCCCGAGCGGCCGTACAGGTGCGGCGAGTGCGGCAAAGCCTTCAAGGGCTCCTCGGGGCTGCGCTACCACCTGCGCGACCACACAGGTGAGCGGCCCTACACCTGCGCCACCTGCGGCAAGAGCTTCAAGCGCTCCTCGCTGCTGCAGACTCACCTGCGCGTGCACACGGGGCTGCGCGCCTTCAGGTGCGCCCAGTGCGGCCTCACCTTCAAGTGGGCGTCGCACTACCAGTACCACCTGCGGCAGCACTCAGGTGAGCGGCCCTACCGCTGCCCCACCTGCCCCAAGGCCTTCAAGAACTCGTCCAGCCTGCGGCGGCACCGCCACACCCACACGGGCGAGCGCCCGCACACCTGCGGCACCTGCGGGAAGGGCTTCGCGCAGGCGGCCAACCTGCGGCAGCACCTGCGGGTGCACACGGGGGAGCGGCCCTACACCTGCGGCACCTGCGGCAAGAGCTTCACGCACTCCTCCAACCTGCACCTGCACCGGCGCACGCACTCGGCGGCGCGGCCCTTCCGCTGCCCCGCCTGCCCCAAAGCTTTCGCCGTGGCCGCTTACCTGCGGCGGCACCTGCGCACGCACGGCCGCGCGCCCGACGCCGCCTCACCTGCGCCGGCCGCGGCGTACCTGGTGCTGCCGGCGCCGCAGGGGCTGCGGATCCTGCCCGGGGGCCCCGCCCAGCGCAAGGTGCTGCTGCTGGCCGGCCCCGCCCCCGCGCACCTGGCGCAGGTGGGGAGGGGACAGCGCGGCTGGCAGAGCGTCCTGGTGGTGCCAGGGAGCGGGAGGGGGGGGGCGGGGACGGGGGTGAGGCTGCAGGTGGCGGAGGTGACAGCGGTGACAGGTGTGACAGGTGTGACAGGGGTGACAGGAGTGACAGGTGTGACAGGTGTGACAGGGGTGACAGGAGTGACAGGTGTGACAGGGGTGACAGGTGTGACAGGTGTGACAGGGGTGACAGGAGTGACAGGTGTGACAGGGGTGACAGGAGTGACAGGAGTGACAGGTGTGACAGGGGTGACAGGTGTGACAGGTGTGACAGGAGTGACAGGGGTGACAGGTGTGACAGGTGTGACAGGGGTGACAGGGGTGACAGGCATCACAGGGGTCACAGGTGTTTCACGTGTCACAGGTGTGTCAGGTGTCACAGGTGTCACAGGTGTAGGGGTCACAGGTGTGTCAGGTGTCACAGGTGTCACAGGTGTCACAGGTGTAGGGGTCACAGGTGTGTCAGGGGTCACAGGTGTCACAGGTATAGGTGTGACAGGTGTAGGTGTGACCGGTGTCACAGGTGTGTCAGGGGTCACAGGTGTCACAGGTGTGTCAGGGGTCACAGGTGTGACAGGCATGACAGGTGTGGCACATGTGACAGGTGTGTCAGGTGTCACAGGTTTATCAGGTGTCACAGGTGTGTCAGGGGTCACAGGTGTAGGTGTCACAGGTGTAGGTGTCACAGGTTTATCAGGGGTCACAGGTTTATCAGGTGTCACAGGTTTATCAGGGGTCACAGGTGTGTCAGGTGTCACAGGTGTCACAGGTGTCACAGGTGTCCAGCTCCAGGTAGTGCCGGTGGCCCCAGAGGTCCCCAAAGTCCAGGTGCAAGGCAGGGATGTGACAGCGGTGACAGGTGTAGGTGCCACAGGTGTCACAGGTGTGACAGGGGTGTCAGGGGTCACAGGTGTGTCAGGTGTCCCAGGTATAGGTGTCACAGGTGTCACAGGTGTCACAGGTGTCACAGGGGTACAGCTGCAGGTGCTGCCGGTGCCCTCGGACATCACCAATGTCCAGCTCCGGGTGTTGCCAGCACCACCTGAGGTCCCCAATGTCCAGCTCCGTGCAGGTGAAGTGACCAACGTCCATCTCCAGGCCACCGAGGTCCCCAATGTCCATCTCCAGGCCACCGAGGTCCCCAACGTCCATCTCCAGGCCACCGAGGTCCCCAGTGTCCATCTCCAGGCCACCGAAGTCCCCACTGTCCATCTCCAGGCCCTGCCGCTCACCTCAGGTGTCACCAATGTCCAGCTCCAGGTGTTGCCACCACCCTCAGGTGGCACCGGTGTCCATCTCCAGGCCACTGAGGTGACCAATGTCCAGCTCCAGGCCACTGAGGTGACCAATGTCCAGCTCCAGGTGCTGCCACCGCCACCTGAGGTGACCGGTGTCCACCTCCAGGCCACCGAGATGACCAGCATCCAGCTGGAGCCCATGGAGGAGGTGCCCAGTGTCCACCTGGAGACCGTGGAGGTGACCGATGTCCACCTGGAGAGCTCAGAGCTGCCCAGCGTCCACCTGGAGACCATGGAGGAGGTGCCCAGCGCCCACCTGGAGACCTCAGAGGTCCCCTCTGACCACCTGGAGGTGACCAATGTCCACCTGGAGACCTCAGAGATCCCCTCTGACCACCTGGAGGTGCCCGGCGCCCACCTAGACACCTTGGAGATGACCGATGTCCACCTGGAGGTGCCCGGTGCCCACCTGGAGCCCTGTGAGGTGACCGATGTCCACCTGGAGGTGCCCGGTCTGCACCTGGACACATCAAAGGTGCCCGGTGGCCACCTGGAGCCCACAGAGGTGCACCTGGACCCGCCCTAGGAGGTGCCCGGTGTCCACCTGGACACACCTTGGAGGTGCCCTCTGGCCACCTGGACACACCTTGGAGATGACCAATGTCCACCTGGAGGTGCCCGGTGCCCACCTGGAGGTGCCCAGGTCTCACCTGGAGGTGCCCAGGGCCCACCTGGAGGTGCCCAGGGCCCACCTGGAGGTGCCCAGGACCCACCTGGAGGTGCCCAGGGCCCACCTGGAGGTGCCCAGGACCCACCTGGAGGTGCCCAGGGCCCACCTGGAGGTGCCCAGGGCCCACCTGGACATGTCAGAGGTGCCTGGTGTCCACCTGGACACACCTTGGAGATGACCAGTGTCCACCTGGAGGTGCCCAGGACCCACCTGGAGGTGCCCAGATCTCACCTGGAGGTGCCCAGGGCCCACCTGGAGACATCAGAGCTGCCCAGGGCCCACCTGGAGACTTCTGAGGAGGTTCCCAGTGTCCACCTGGAGACCACACAGGTGCCCAGGTCCCACCTGGAACTGCCCAGGGCCCACCTGGAACTGCCCAGGGCCCACCTGGACATGTCAGAGGTGCCCATGTCCCACCTGGAGACCATGGAGGTGACCGATGTCCTCCTGGTGACATCAGAGCTGCCCAGGTCTCACCTGGAGGTGCCCAGGTCTCACCTGGAGGTGCCCAGGACCCACCTGAAGGTGCCCAGGTCTCACCTGGAGACCCCCAAATGCCGGGGGGGGGGCAACTGCACACCTGGGACTGTGGGTGGGCGGGGCCTGGGGGTACCTGGGGACACCTGGGGGTACCTGAGGGGTACCTGGGGACACCTGAGTGGTGTCTGGGGGTATCTGAGGGTACCTGGGGGACACCTGGGGGTACCTGAGCTCACCTGGCCTCACCTGAGGCCGTTCCCGCCCCTCCCCCGTGTCAATAAAGGCGCCCCTCCCCCCTTCCCCTTTGGTTTTGTTGTTTCCGGGAGGGGGAGGGGCCAAGGGGTGGGGGGGGCAGTTTTATCTTCCAGTATGGCACCAGTAACCCCCAGTGTGACACCAGTATGGCCCCAGTCGTTCCCAGTATGGCCCCAGTCGTTCCCAGTATGGCCCCAGTTGGTCCCAGTATGGCCCCAGTCGTTCCCAGTACGGCCCCAGTAACCCCCAGTATGGCCCCAGTATAGCCCAGTATGGCACCAGTATGGCCCCAGTCGTTCCCAGTATGGCACCAGTGTTCCCGGTATGGCACCAGTATAGCCCAGTATGGCACCAGTAACCCCCAGTATGACACCAGTGTTCCCAGTATGGCCCCGGTGATTCCCAGTATGGCCCCAGTATAGCCCAGTATGGCACCAGTATGGCCCCAGTCGTTCCCAGTATGGCCCCAGTCGTTCCCAGTATGGCCCCAGTTGGTCCCAGTATGGCCCCAGTCGTTCCCAGTATGGCACCAGTAACCCCCAGTATGGCTCCAGTATAGCCCAGTATGGCACCAGTATGGCCCCAGTCGTTCCCAGTATGGGCCCAGTCGTTCCCAGTATGGCCCCAGTTGGTCCCAGTATGGCCCCAGTCGTTCCCAGTATGGCACCAGTGTTCCCAGTATGGCACCAGTAACCCCCAGTATGGCCCCAGTATAGCCCAGTATGGCACCAGTATGGCCCCAGTCATTCCCAGTATGGCCCCAGTAACCCCCAGTTGGTCCCAGTATGGCCCCAGTTGTTCCCAGTATGGCACCAGTGTTCCCAGTATGGCATCAGGGATTCCCAGTCTAGCCCCAGTATAGCCCAGTCCATCCCAGTATGGCCCCAGTCGTTCCCAGTATGGCCCCAGTAACCCCCAGTGTGACACCAGTATGGCCCCAGTTGGTCCCAGTATGGCCCCGGTGATTCCCAGTATGGTGGCCCCAGTTGTTCCCAGTATGGCCCCAGTAACCCCCAGTGTTCCCAGTATGGCCCCAGTAACCCCCAGTATGGCCCCGGTGATTCCCAGTATGGCCCCAGTCGTTCCCAGTACGGCCCCAGAAACCCCCAGTATGGCCTCAGTAACCCCCAGTATGGCACCAGTATGGCCCCAGTTGTTCCCAGTATGGCCCCAGTAACCCCCAGTATGGCCCAGTCCATCCCAGTCCCCTCACAGTACACTGAAATCCCCTCCCAGTCCCTCCCAGTATATCCCAGTGCCCCCTCAATCTCCTCCCAGTCCCCTCACAGCCATTCCCAGTGCCTCCCAGTACATCCCAGTGCCCCCTAAACCCCCTCCCAGTATATCCCAGTATATCCCAGTGCTCCCAAACTCCGTCCCAGTACGTCCCAGTATATCCCAGTGCTCCCAAACCCCCTCCCAGTACGTCCCAGTATATCCCAGTGCTCCCAAACTCCGTCCCAGTACATCCCAGTGCCTCCCAGTGCCCCCTAAACCCCCTCCCAGTATATCCCAGTATATCCCAGTGCTCCCAAACCCCCTCCCAGTCCCTCCCAGTATATCCCAGTGCTCCCAAACCCCCTCCCAGTATATCCCAGTGCCCCCTAAACCCCCTCCCAGTATATCCCAGTATATCCCAGTGCTCCCAAACCCCCTCCCAGTCCTTCCCAGTCCCTCCCAGTATATCCCAGTGCCTCCCAGTACATCCCAGTGCCCCCTAAACCCCCTCCCAGTATATCCCAGTATATCCCAGTGCCCCCTAAACCCCTTCCCAGTACATCCCAGTATATCCCAGTGCTCCCAAACCCCTTCCCAGTACATCCCAGTACATCCCAGTGCCCCCTAAACCCCCTCCCAGTACATCCCAGTGCCCCCTAAACCCCCTCCCAGTACATCCCAGTGCCCCCTAAACCCCCTCCCAGTACATCCCAGTATATCCCAGTGCTCCCAGACCCCCTCCCAGTTCCCTGGGCTCCCTTCCCAGTTCCCCCCAGTTCCCCCCAGTGCCCCCAGCTCCCCTCCCCCCCCCCCCGGTTATTTCGGGCCCCCCGCACCTGTCCCTGCCCCTCCCCCACCCGGGCCCCGCGCCACGGCCCCTCCCCCACCCGGCCAGGCCCGGGGCACTGGGAGAGACTGGGAGCACTGGGCTGAACTGGGAGCACTGGGCTGAACTGGGAGCACTGAACTGGGAGCACTGGGCTGAACTGGGAACACTGAACTGGGAGCACTGGGCTGAACTGGGAACACTGAACTGGGAGCACTGAACTGGGAGCACTGGGCTGAACTGGGAGCACTGGGCTGAACTGGGAGCACTGGGCTGAACTGGGAACACTGAACTGGGAGCACTGGGCTGAACTGGGAGCACTGGGCTGAACTGGGAACACTGAACTGGGAGCACTGGTGTGAACTGGGAGCACTGGGCTGAACTGGGACACTGAACTGGGAGCACTGAACTGGGAGCACTGGGCTGAACTGGGAGCACTGGGCTGAACTGGGAGCACTGGGCTGAACTGGGAACACTGAACTGGGAGCACTGGGCTGAACTGGGAGCACTGGGCTGAACTGGGAACACTGAACTGGGAGCACTGGGCTGAACTGGGAGCACTGAACTGGGAGCACTGGGCTGAACTGGGAGCACTGGGCTGAACTGGGAGCACTGAACTGGGAGCACTGGTGTGAACTGGGAACACTGAACTGGGAGCACTGGGCTGAACTGGGAGCACTGAACTGGGAGCACTGGGCTGAACTGGGAGCACTGGGCTGAACTGGGAGCACTGGGCTGAACTGGGAGCACTGAACTGGGAGCACTGGGCTGGACTGGGACACTGAACTGGGAGCACTGAACTGGGAGCACTGGGCTGAACTGGGAGCACTGGTGTGAACTGGGAGCACTGGGCTGAACTGGGAGCACTGGGCTGAGCTGGGAACACTGAACTGGGAGCACTGAACTGGGAGCACTGGGCTGAACTGGGAGCACTGAACTGGGAGCACTGGGCTGAACTGGGAGCACTGAACTGGGAGCACTGGGCTGAACTGGGAGCGCTGGGCTGGGAGCACTGGTGTGAACTGGGAGCACTGGGCTGAACTGGGAGCACTGGGCTGAACTGGGAACACTGAACTGGGAGCACTGGGCACACTGAACTGGTCCAAAGTGATCCAAATTGGGACCACTGGTCCGAACTGGTCCGAATTGGTCCGAACTGGGAGCGCTGGGTTGAACTGGTCCGAACTGGTCCGGACTGGTCCGAACTGGGAGCTCTGGGCACACTGAACTGGTCTGAACTGGTCCGGACTGGTCGGAACTGGGAGCGCTGGGCCGGGCCCGCTGTGACCCGGGAGGAATTCGGGCCCGCCCCTCCCCCCCCCGGCCACCTGTGGCTGCGCTAATTAGCGATGATTGATTGATTGATTGCCGGGGTGATTAATGACCCGGGCGTGATTAATGACCCGGGCGTGATTAATGACCCGGGAATGATTAATGACCCGGGCGTGATTAATGACCCGCGGAAGATTAATGACCCGGGCGTGATTAATGACCCGCGGAAGATTAATTACCCGAGAATGATTAATTACCCGGGGGTGATTAATGAGCGGCGGGATTGATTACGGGCGTGACTAATTACCGGGAATTATGGTTAATTACCCGGAGATAATTAATTTAAATGGGGAATGATTGATTACCCGGGCATGATTAATTACCGGGGGGTGATTAATGAGCAGGGCAGGGTTAATTGGCTCGGGTGATTAATGAGCAGGGCAGGGTTAATTACCCGGGTGATTAATGAGCAGGGCAGGGTTAATTACCCGGATGATTAATGACAGGGCAGGGTTAATTGGCTCGGGTGATTAATGACAGGGCAGGGTTAATTGGCTCGGGTGATTAATGAGCAGGGCAGGGTTAATTGGCTCGGGTGATTAATGAGCAGGGCAGGGTTAATTACCCGGGTGATTAATGAGCAGGGCAGGGTTAATTACCCGGATGATTAATGACAGGGCAGGGTTAATTGGCTCGGGTGATTAATGAGCAGGGCAGGGTTAATTACCCGGATGATTAATGACAGGGCAGGGTTAATTACCGGGGGGTGATTAATGACAGGGAAGGGTTAATTGGCTCGGGTGATTAATCACCGGGCAGGGTTAATTACCCGGATGATTAATGACAGGGCAGGGTTAATTGGCTCGGGTGATTAATGAGCAGGGCAGGGTTAATTGGCTCGGGTGATTAATGACAGGGCAGGGTTAATTACCCGGATGATTAATGAGCAGGGCAGGGTTAATTGGCTCGGGTGATTAATGAGCAGGGGAGGGTTAATTACCCGGATGATTAATGAGCAGGGCAGGGTTAATTGGCTCGGGTGATTAATGAGCAGGGCAGGGTTAATTGGCTCGGGTGATTAATGACAGGGCAGGGTTAATTACCCGGATGATTAATGACAGGGCAGGGTTAATTACCCGGATGATTAATGACAGGGCAGGGTTAATTGGCTCGGGTGATTAATGAGCAGGGCAGGGTTAATTGGCTCGGGTGATTAATGACAGGGCAGGGTTAATTGGCTCGGGTGATTAATGACAGGGCAGGGTTAATTACCCGGATGATTAATGACAGGGCAGGGTTAATTGGCTCGGGTGATTAATGACAGGGCAGGGTTAATTACCCGGGTGATTAATGAGCAGGGCAGGGTTAATTGGCTCGGGTGATTAATGACAGGGCAGGGTTAATTGGCTCGGGTGATTAATGAGCAGGGCAGGGTTAATTGGCTCGGGTGATTAATGACAGGGCAGGGTTAATTGGCTCGGGTGATTAATGAGCAGGGCAGGGTTAATTGGCTCGGGTGATTAATGACAGGGCAGGGTTAATTACCCGGATGATTAATGACAGGGCAGGGTTAATTGTCTCGGGTGATTAATGACAGGGCAGGGTTAATTGGCTCGGGTGATTAATGAGCAGGGCAGGGTTAATTGGCTCGGGTGATTAATGAGCAGGGCAGGGTTAATTACCCGGATGATTAATGACAGGGCAGGGTTAATTACCCGGATGATTAATGACAGGGCAGGGTTAATTGGCTCGGGCGTTCATTACCGGCCCCGACAGGTGCGGGAACAGGTGCGGGGGGGGAGGGGCGGGGGGGGAGGGGCGGGGGGGACTGGGCTGAACTGGGAGCATCGAACTGGGCCAGACTGGTCCGAACTGGTCTGAACCGGTCCAGACTGGGAGCGCTGGGAACACTGAACTGGGCCAGACTGGTCCGAACTGGTCCGAACTGGTCCAGACTGGGAGCGCTGGGATCACTGAACTGGGCCAGACTGGTCCGAACTGGTCCGAACTGGTCCAGACTGGGAGCGCTGGGAACACTGAACTGGTCTGGACTGGTCTGGACTGGGAGCGCTGGGAGCACTGAACTGGTCTAGACTGGTCTGAACTGGGCCAGACTGGTCCAGACTGGGAGCGCTGGGAACACTGAACTGGTCTGGACTGGTCCGGACTGGTCTGAACTGGTCCAGACTGGGAGCGCTGGGAACACTGAACTGGTCCGAACTGGTCCGAATTGGGAGCACTGGGCTGAACTGGTCCGAACTGGTCTGAACTGGTCTGAACTGGTCCAGACTGGGAGCACTGGGAACACTGAACTGGTCTGAACTGGGAGCACTGGGAACACTGAACTGGTCTGGACTGGTCCGAACTGGTCTGAACTGGGAGCACTGGGTTGAACTGGTCTGAAGTGGTCCGAACTGGTCCGGACTGGTCGGAACTGGGAGCTCTGGGCACACTGAACTGGTCCGAACTGGTCCAGACTGCTCTGAACTGGGAGCGCTGGGCACACTGAACTGGTCTGAACTGGTCCGGACTGGTCGGAACTGGTCGGAACTGGGAGCGCTGGGCACACTGAACTGGTCCGAACTGGTCTGAACTGGTCCGGACTGGTCGGAACTGGGAGCGCTGGGCCGGGCCCGCTGTGACCCGGGAGGAATTCGGGCCCGCCCCTCCCCCCCCCGGCCACCTGTGGCTGCGCTAATTAGCGATGATTGATTGATTGATTGATTGCCGGGGTGATTAATGACCCGGGCGTGATTAATGACCCGGGCGTGATTAATGACCCGCGGAAGATTAATGACCCGGGAATGATTAATTACCCGGGAATGATTAATGACCCGGGGGTGATTAATGACCCGGGGGTGATTAATGAGCGGGGACGCTGAGCTGCCCGCAGGGGTTAATTAGCGCAGGGATTAATTACGGGGGAAGGGCAGCGACCACGACAGGTGCGGGGGGGGAGGGGAGGGAGCGGCACTGGGAGGGACTGGGGCTATACTGGGATGTACTGGGGGGGCACTGGGATGAACTGGGATGAACTGGGGCTATACTGGGATGTACTGGGGTTATACTGGGATGAACTGGGATGAACTGGGGCTATACTGGGATGAACTGGGATGTACTGGGGCTATACTGGGATGAACTGGGGGGGCACTGGGATGAACTGGGGGGGCACTGGGATGAACTGGGATGAACTGGGATGTACTGGGGCTATACTGGGATGAACTGGGATGAACTGGGATGAACTGGGGTGTACTGGGGGGGCACTGGGATGAACTGGGATGAACTGGGATGTACTGGGGCTATACTGGGATGAACTGGGATGAACTGGGATGTACTGGGGGTATACTGGGATGAACTGGGTTTATACTGGGATGTACTGGGTTTATACTGGGATGTACTGGGTTTATACTGGGATGAACTGGGGAGGGCACTGGGATGAACTGGGGCTATACTGGGATGAACTGGGGTTATACTGGGATGAACTGGGATGTACTGGGGCTATACTGGGATGAACTGGGTTTATACTGGGATGAACTGGGATGAACTGGGGGGGCACTGGGAGGTGCTGGGACGAGCCCAGTCCTTGGCACAGGCTTGGGGGACACCAGTATGGACCAGTATAGACCAGTATGGACCAGTACGGCCCCAGTGACACCGTCCCAGTTCCTCCCAGTTCCCCCAAATCCCCTCCCAGTATATCCCAGTGTCCCCAAATCCCCTCCCAGTATATCCCAGTGTCCCCAAATCCCCTCCCAGTATATCCCAGTTCCCCCAAATCCCATCCCAGTATATCCCAGTGTCACCAAATCCCCTCCCAGTATATCCCAGTCCATCCCAGTGTCCCCAAATCCCCTCCCAGTATATCCCAGTATATCCCAGTCCATCCCAGTGTCCCCAAATCCCCTCCCAGTATATCCCAGTGCCCTTCGGGTGCCTCCCAGTCCATCCCAGTCTCCCCCCGTGTCCCCTCCTGTCCCCCCCGTGTCCCCCCCGTGTCACCCCCGTGTCCCCGCGCTGTCCCCCCCTTGTCCCCCCGTGTCCCCTCCTGTCCCCTCGCTGTCCCCCCCGTGTCCCCCCGTGTCCCCCCCGTGTCCCCCCCGTGTCCCCACCGTGTCCCCCCCGTGTCCCCTCGCTGTCCCCCCCGTGTCCCCACCGTGTCCCCCCCGTGTCCCCACCGTGTCCTCCCCGTGTCCCCCCCGTGTCCCCTCGCTGTCCCCCCCGTGTCCCCTCCTGTCCCCTCCTGTCCCCTCGCTGTCCCCCCCGTGTCCCCTCGCTGTCCCCGCGCTGTCCCCCCCGTGTCCCCCCCGTGTCCCCTCCTGTCCCCCCCGTGTCCCCCCCGTGTCACCCCCGTGTCCCCGCGCTGTCCCCCCCTTGTCCCCCCGTGTCCCCTCCTGTCCCCTCGCTGTCCCCCCCGTGTCCCCCCGTGTCCCCCCCGTGTCCCCCCCGTGTCCCCACCGTGTCCCCCCCGTGTCCCCTCGCTGTCCCCCCCGTGTCCCCACCGTGTCCCCCCCGTGTCCCCACCGTGTCCTCCCCGTGTCCCCCCCGTGTCCCCTCGCTGTCCCCCCCGTGTCCCCTCCTGTCCCCTCCTGTCCCCTCGCTGTCCCCCCCGTGTCCCCTCGCTGTCCCCGCGCTGTCCCCCCCGTGTCCCCCCCGTGTCCCCTCGCTGTCCCCTCGCTGTCCCCGCGCTGTCCCCCCCGTGTCCCCTCGCTGTCCCCCCCGTGTCCCCTCGCTGTCCCCTCGCTGTCCCCTCGCTGTCCCCTCGCTGTCCCCTCGCTGTCCCCTCGCTGTCGCTGTCCCCTCGCAGGTGACAGGAGCTCGGCGGGGCGGTGGCGCCGCGGCCACGGGAAACTCTGAGTCACGACACCGCGACAGGGGACAGAGGGACAGAGGGACAGGGGACAGACGGACACGGGGACACCGCGACAGGGGCCAGCGGGACTCGGAGACCACGGGACAGCGGGACACGGGGACAGCGGGACACGGGGACAGAGGGACACGGGGACAGAGGGACACGGGACAGCGGCCAGCGCCAGCTCCGGCACGGGTGAGACACCCTGGGGACAGCTGGGGACCCTTGGGGACAGCTGGGCCACCCTGGGGGACCGTGGGGGCAGCTGGGGACCCTTGGGGCACCCTTTGGGGACAGCTGGGGGACCCCTGGGGACAGCTGGGCCACCCTGGGGACACCTGGGGACCCTGAGGCACCCTGGGGACAGGTGGGGGACCCTTGGGGACAGCTGGGGGACCTTGGGGGAGCTGGGGGACCTTGGGGACCCTTGGGGACAGCTGGGCCATGCTGCGACACCCCGGGGACAGGTGGGGGACCCTTGGGGACAGCTGGGGACCCTTGGGGCACCCCTTGGGGACAGCTGGGGACCCTTGGGGACCCTGAGGCACCCTTTGGGGACAGGTGGGGACCCTTGGGGCACCCCTTGGGGACAGCTGGGCCAGCCCGGGGACAGGTGGGGAACGCTCGGAGCACTCCGGTGACAGCTGGGGACCCTCTGGGGACAGCTGGGGGCCCTCTGGGGACAGCTGGGGGCCCTTTGGGGACGCTCGGGGACAGCTGGGTCCCCTCAGGGCCACCTGGGCCCCCCGGGGCAGCTGGAGCAGGGCCAGGTGGGGACCTTTTGGGGACCTTTGGGGATCCTCGGGCCACCCCAGGGACAGCTGGGGACCCTTTGGGGACCCTTTGGGGACCTTTGGGGACCCTTGGGGACACTCGGGGCCACCCCAGGGACAGCTGGGGACCCTTTGGGGACCCTTTGGGGACCTTTGGGGACACTCGGGGCCACCCCAGGGACAGCTGGGGACCCTGTGGGGACCTTTGGGGACCTTTTGGGGACCCTTGGGGACACTCGGGGCCCCCCCGGGACAGCTGGGGACCCTTTGGGGACCCTTTGGGGACCTTTGGGGGCCCTTTGGGGACCCTTGGGGACACTCGGAGCAGCCGGGTCAGGGCCAGGTGGCACCGGGGACAGCGGGGGGGGGCAGCGGGGGGAGGGGAACAGGTGCGGGGGGGGGAGGGGAGGGACTGGGATTGAACTGGGATGGACTGGGATGAACTGGGATGGACTGGGAGGGACTGGGATGGACTGGGATGGACTGGGATTGAACTGGGATTGAACTGGGATGGACTGGGATTGAACTGGGATGAACTGGGATTGAACTGGGATTGAACTGGGATGGACTGGGATTGAACTGGGATGGAACTGGGATGGACTGGGATGGACTGGGATAGAACTGGGATAGAACTGGGATTGAACTGGGATGGACTGGGATGGACTGGGATTGAACTGGGATTGAACTGGGATGGACTGGGATTGAACTGGGATGGACTGGGATTGAACTGGGATTGAACTGGGATGGACTGGGATGGACTGGGATGGACTGGGATTGAACTGGGATGAACTGGGATGGACTGGGATGAACTGGGATTGAACTGGGATGGACTGGGATGGACTGGGATGGACTGGGATTGAACTGGGATGGAACTGGGATGGACTGGGATGGACTGGGATAGAACTGGGATAGAACTGGGATTGAACTGGGATGGACTGGGATGGACTGGGATTGAACTGGGATGGACTGGGATGAACTGGGATGGACTGGGATTGAACTGGGATTGAACTGGGATGAACTAGGATGAACTGGGATGAACTGGGATGGACTGGGATGGACTGGGATGAACTGGGATGAACTGGGATGGACTGGGATTGAACTGGGATGAACTGGGATGAACTGGGATTGAGCTGGGATTGAACTGGGATTGAACTGGGATTGAACTGGGATGGACTGGGATTGAACTGGGATTGAACTGGGATTGAACTGGGATTGAACTGGGATGGACTGGGATATACTGGGGTTATACTGGGTTATACTGGTCTGTACTGGGTTATACTGGGCTGTACTGGGTTATACTGGGCTGTACTGGGTTATACTGGTCTGTACTGGGTTATACTGCTCTGTGCTGGGTTATACTGGGTTATACTGGTCTGTACTGGGTTATACTGGGTTATACTGGGTTATACTGGTCTGTACTGGGTTATACTGGGCTGTACTGGGTTATACTGGTCTGTACTGGGTTATACTGGGCTGTGCTGGGTTATACTGGGCTGTGCTGGTGTATGCTGGTTTATACTCGTGTATATTGGTCTATACTGGTTCATACTGGTCTATACTGGTTTATACTGGTTTACACTGGTGTATACTGGTTCATACTGGTCTATACTGGTTTATACTGGTTTATACTGGTGTATACTGGTTTATACTGGTGTGTACTGGTTTTCACTGGTCTGTACTGGTGTATACCAGTCCATACCACTGTATACTGGTGCATACTGGTTTATACTGGTTTACACTGGTGTATACTGGTTTATACTGGTGCATGCAGGTTTGCACTGTACACTGGTCTATACTGGTCTATACTGGTGTGTACTGGTCTATACTGGTCTATACCGATCTATACTGGTCTGTACTGGTTTATACTGGTTTACACTGGTTTATATTGGTTTATACTGGTCCATACTGGTCTATACCGCTGTACACCAGTGCATACTGGTTTATACTGGTCTATACTGGTCCATACTGGTCTATACTGATCTATATCGGTCCATACCACTGTACAGCAGTGCATACTGGTTTATACTGGTCTGTACTGGTTTATACTGGTCTATACTGGTCTATACCAATCTATAATGGTGTGTGCTGGTCTGTACTGAACTATACTGGTTTATACTGGTTTACACTGGTTTTTATTGATCTGTACTGGTCTATACTGGTCCATACTGGTCTATACCGCTGTACACCAGTGCATACTGGTTTATACTGGTTTATATTGGTCCATACTGGTTTATATCGATCTATACCAGTCTATACCACTGTACAGCAGTGCATACTGGTTTATACTGGTTTACACTGGTCTGTACTGGTTTATACTGGTCTATACCAGTGTACACCAGTGCATACTGGTTTATACTGGTCTATACTGGTCCATACTGGTCCATACTGGTGTGTACTGGTCTATACCGGTCCATACCACTGCACACTAGTACATACTGGTTTATACTGGTCTATAGTGGTCTTTACCTATCTGTACTGGTCTGCACTGGTTTATACTGGTTTACACTGGTTTTTATTGGTCTGTACTGGTCTATACTGATCTATGCTGGTCCATACTGGTGTACACCAGTGCATACTGGTTTATACTGGTCCATACTGGTTCATACTGGTTTATACTGGTCCATACTGGTCCATACTGGCCTATACTGGTCTATGCCAGTCTATACCAGTGTACACCAGTGCATACTGGTCTATACTGGTTTATACTGGTCCATACTGGTCTATACTGGTCTATACCAGTCTATACCGGTGTACACCAGTGCATACTGGTCCATACTGGTCCATACTGGTCCATACTGGTCTATACTGGTCTATACTGGTCTATACTGGTCCATACTGGTCTATACCGGTCTATACCACTGTACACCAGTGCATACTGGTTTATACTGGTCCATACCGGTCCATACTGGTCCATACCGGTCCATACTGGTCCATACTGGTCCATACTGGTCTATACCGGTCTATACCGCTGTACACCAGTGCATACTGGTCCATACTGGTCCATACTGGTCCATACTGGTCCATACTGGTCTATACCAGTCTATACCAGTGTACGCCAGTGCATACTGGTCCATACTGGTCCATACTGGTTTATACTGATCTATACTGGTCCATACTGGTCCATACTGGTCCATACCGGTCTATACCGGTCTATACTGCTGTACACCAGTGCATACTGGTTTATACTGGTCCATACTGGTGCGCAGGCCATGGAGACTCCCTCGCCAGCTGATGAGGACGAAGGCGCCGCTGAGGAGGAGGAGGAGGAAGAGGAAGAGGAAGAAGTGAAAGAGGAGGAGGAAGAGAAAGAAGGGAAGGAGGAAGAGGAGGAGGAGGAGGAAAAAGGGAAGGAGGAAGAGGAGGAAGAGGAAGAAGAGGAGGAAGAGGAAGAAGAGGAGGAAGGTGCAGAGGGGGAGGAGGAAGAGGAGGAAGAGGAGGAGGAAGAGGAGGAGGAAGAAGCAAAGGGGGAGGAAGAGGAAGAAGAGGAAGAGGAGGAGGAAGATGCAAAGGGGGAGGAGGAAGAAGAGGAGGAAGGTGCAGAGGGGGAGGAGGAAGAGGAGGAAGAGGAGGAGGAGGAGGAAGATGCAAAGGGGGACGCGGAGGATGCGAAAGAAGCGGGGGAGGAAGCTGAGGGTGCGGAGAAGGAGGCGGATGAGGAAGAGGAGGACGAAGATGAAGATGAGGATGAAGATGAAGATGAGGATGATGAGGATGAGGATGATGAAGATGAGGAGGAGGTGGCGCGGGCGCAGGAGCGGCTGCTGCAGGCGCTGATGGGGCGCGTGGGGCGGGAGCTGCCCCAGCAGGAGCTGACGCGGGACTGGGACGTACTGGGAGAACTGGGAACCGGAACCTACGGACGCGTGCTGCTGGCACGGCCCCGGCACGGAGGTGAGGGGACACCTGGGCACACCTGGGGACACACCTGGGGACACCTGGGGACATCTGGGGACACACCTGGGGACACCTGGGGACACCTGGGGACATCTGGGGACACCTGGGCACACCTGGGGACACACCTGGGGACATCTGGGGACACCTGGGGACACACCTGGGGACACCTGGGGACACACCTGGACACACCTGGGGACATCTAGGGACACCTGGGCACACCTGGGGACACACCTGGACACACCTGGGGACACCTGGGGACACCTGGGCACACCTGGGGACACCTGGGGACACCTGGGCACACCTGGGGACACCTGGGGACACACCTGGGGACACACCTGGGCACACCTGAGTGCACCTGGAGATCACCTGGGTCATTGTCTCCTGGGTGTCCCCAGGTGTCCCAGGTTACCTGAGCCAGGTGTGGCTGTACCTGCCCCAGCTGATCCAGGTGTGGTTACCTGTCCCAGGTGTGTCCCTGACCCCAGATGTGGCTGTACCTGACCCCAGGTGTGGTTACCTGTTCCCAGGTGTGTCCCTGACCCAGGTGTGGTTACTTGTCCCTCTCCCTAGGTGTGTTACCTGTCCCAGATGCTCCAGGTGTGTCCCAGGTTGTCCCCAGCCCCCAGGTGTGTCCCAGGTGTGTCCAGGTGTGTCCATACCTGTCCCCAGGTGTGTCCCAGGTGTGTCCCAGGTGTGTCCATACCTGTCCCCAGGTGTGTCCCAGGTGTGTCCCCTGTCCCCAGGTGTGTCCCAGGTGTGTCCATACCTGTCCCCAGGTGTGTCCCAAGTGTGTCCCCAGGTGTGTCCCAGGTGTGTTCATACCCGTCCCCAGGTGTGTCCCCATGCCCCAGGTGTGTCCCAGGTGTGTCCATACCTGTCCCCAGGTGTGTCCCCAGCCCCCAGGTGTGTCTCAGGTGTGTCCCCATGCCCCAGGTGTGTCCCAGGTGTGTCCATACCTGTCCCCAGGTGTGTCCCAGGTGTGTCCCCTGTCCCCAGGTGTGTCCCCATGCCCCAGGTGTGTCCCCAGGTGTGTCCCCAGGTGTGTCCCAGGTGTGTCCCCTGTCCCCAAGGTGTGTCCCTGACCCAGCCTCACCTGTGCAGGTGCGCGGGTGGCTCTGAAGCTGCTGTCCAAGGAGCGCACGGCCAGGTGCGCGTTCCTGCGCGAGTTCTGCACTCACCTGTGCCTGCGGGGGGCGCGCACCTGTCTGCAGGTGCTGCCGCTCGCCTTCGAGACCCCCACCGAGTTCGGCTTCGCCCAGGAGCTCGCACCTGCCGGGGACCTGTGCGGGCTCCTCACACCTGGCGTGAGTCACCTGGGACAGGTGGGACTGGGGGGGGACAGAGGGACAGGTGAGGGGATGGGGGACAGGTGAGGGACAGAGGGACAGGTGAGGGGATGGGGGACAGGTGAGGGGATGGGGGACAGGTGAGGGACAGAGGGACAGGTGAGGGGATGGGGGACAGGTGAGGGGATGGGGGACAGGTGAGGGACAGAGGGACAGGTGAGGGGATGGGGGACAGGTGAGGGACAGAGGGACAGGTGAGGGGATGGGGGACAGGTGAGGGGATGGGGGACAGGTGAGGGACAGAGGGACAGGTGAGGGGATGGGGGACAGGTGAGGGACAGAGGGACAGGTGAGGGGATGGGGGACAGGTGAGGGGATGGGGGACAGGTGAGGGACAGAGGGACAGGTGAGGGACAGAGGGACAGGTGGGACAGGTGAGAGGATGGAAGGACAGGTGAGGGACAGGTGGGACAGGTGATGGGAAAGGGGGACAGGAGAGGGACAGAGGGACAGGTGGGGGACAGGTGAGGGACAGAGGGACAGGTGTGGGGATGGGGGACAGGTGAGGACAGGTGAGGGAAGGGGAGAGCCATGCACACCTGGGTGGGAGGGCAGGTGTGCACAGGTGACCCCCCAGGTGACCTCTCAGGTGACACAGCACAGGTGGGAGACACTGCTGAGTGTCCCCAGGTGTGTCCTTGTCCCCAGGTGACCCTGAGTGACCCCGTAGGTGCCTCCAGATGTGTCCCCAGGTGTGTCCCCAACTGTGTCACCTGTCCCCAGGTGTGACCCCAGCTGTGACCCCAGCTGTGACCCCAGGTGACCCCAGCTGTGTCACCTGTCCCCAGGTGTGACCCCAGGTGTGACCCCAGGTGACCCCAGCTGTGTCACCTGTCCCCAGGTGTGTCCCCAGGTGTGACCCCAGCTGTGTCCCCAGGTGTGACCCCAGCTGTGTCCCCAGGTGTGACCCCAGCTGTGTCACCTGTCCCCAGGTGTGACCCCAGCTGTGACCCCAGGTGACCCCAGCTGTGTCACCTGTCCCCAGGTGTGACCCCAGGTGTGACCCCAGGTGACCCCAGCTGTGTCACCTGTCCCCAGGTGGGTCTCCCGGAGCCCCAGGTGAAGCGCTGCGCCGCCCAGGTGTCCTCAGCCCTGTCTTACCTGCACGGCCACGCCCTGGTTCACCGCGACCTGAAGCTGGACAACGTCCTGACCTTTGACCCCGAGTGTCACCTGGTCAAGCTGGGCGACTTCGGCCTGACGCGGGTCCAGGGCTGGCAGGTGCGGCCCGCGCCGGGCGCCGCCCCCTACGCCGCACCTGAGCTGTGTCACCTGCGCTCAGGTGAGCTCCGCCTGCGGCCCGCGCTGGACACCTGGGCCTTCGGCGTTCTGCTCTTCGCGCTCCTCACCGGTTCCTTCCCCTGGGCCTCACCTGAGCGCTCCGACCCCGCCTTCCGCCGCTTCCGCACCTGGCACGGCCGCACCTGCCCAGGTGAGGCCCCGGCCCGGCCCCCGCGCACCTGGCGGGGGTTGGGGGAGGCGGCGCTCCGGATGCTGCGGGGGCTGCTCCACCCCCGGCCCGCCAGGCGCTGCCCCCCCGGGGAGGTGCTCAGGTACCTGGGCAGGCCCTGGGCAGGTGAGGGGGGACAGGTGAACCCCACAGGTGAGGGGGGACAGGTGAGGGCTGAGGGGGGGGAGGGGGGACAGGTGAGAGTCACAGGTGAGGTGGGACAGGTGAGCCCCACAGGTGAGCGGGGACAGGTGAGCCCCACTGGTGAGTGGGGACAGGTGAGCCCCACAGGTGAGCAGGGACAGGTGAGCCCCACAGGTGAGTGGAGACAGGTGAGCCCCACAGGTGAGCGGGGACAGGTGAGCCCCACAGGTGAGCAGGGACAGGTGAGCCCCACAGGTGAGCGGGGACAGGTGAGCCCCACAGGTGAGCGGGGACAGGTGAGCCCCACAAGTGAGAGCAGCCAGGTGAGCCCCACAGGTGAGCAGGGACAGGTGAGCCCCACAGGTGAGTGGGGACAGGTGAGCCCCACAGGTGAGTGGGGACAGGTGAGCCCCACAGGTGAGTGGGGACAGGTGAGAGTCACAGGTGAGCAGGGACAGGTGAGCCCCACAGGCGAGAGGGGACAGGTGAGCCTCACAGGTGAGAGCAGCCAGGGATCCCCCTCAGGTGAGAGCAGCCAGGTGAGCTCCACAGGTGACGGGGGACAGCTGAGCCCCACAGGTGAGTGGGGACAGGTGAGCCCCACAGGTGAGAGCAGCCAGGTGAGCCCCACAGGTGAGTGGGGACAGGTGAGCCCCACAGGTGAGTGGGGACAGGTGAGCTCCACAGGTGAGTGGGGACAGGTGAGCCCCACAGGTGACTCTGGGTCCCCCAGCAGTGAGGTGGGGACACCTGGACAGGTGAGGGAAACAGGTGGAAGTTGGATAGAAACACCTGGGGGGAGATGGAAACACCTGGAGATGGGATAAAAACACCTGGAGACACCTGGGAATGGGGTGGATACACCTGGACAGGTGAGGGAAACACCTGGAGATGGGATAGAAACACCTGGACACACCTGGAGATTGGATGGACACACCTGGGCACACCTGGAGATGGGATAGAAACACCTGGACAGGTGAGGGAAACACCTGGACATGGGCTGGATACACCTGGAGATGGGGTGGAGACACCTGGAGATGGGATGGAGACACCTGGAGACACCTGGGAATGGGATAGAAACACCTGGACAGGTGAGGGAAACACCTGGAGATGGGATAGAAACACCTGGAGACACCTGGAGATGGGCTGGACACACCTGGCCAGGTGCTGGACACACCTGGGATAATTCAATAAAATTCCCGGGATTTTGCCTTTTTTTTCTTTATTTTTTGTCTTTTTGGTGTTTTTTTTCTCCCAGTTTGGGGCTGGCGGGGTGGGGGAGGGGCGGGGAAATTGGCGGGAAACGGGAAAAGAGGGAAAAAGGCGGGAAAAGAGGGGGAAAAGTGGGAAAAATGAGGAAAAGATGGGAAAAAAGGCGGGGAAAATGAGGAAAAGGTGGGAAAAAGAGGGAAAAAAGGTGGGAAAAAAATTGGGAAAAATGAGGAAAAGGTGGGAAAAATGAGGGAAAAATGTGGGAAAAGGGAGGGAAAAGTGGGAAAAAGGAGGAAAAAAGGCGGGAAATAGAGGAAAAAAAGGTGGGGAAAAGATGGAAAAGTGGGAAAAGGGAGGAAAATGATGGGAAAAAAGGGAAAAAAGTGGGAAAAATGAGGAAAAGGTGGGAAAAAAGTGGGAAAATTTGGGAGAAATGAGGAAAAGGTGGGGAAAATGAGGGGAAAGGTGGGAAAAGGGAGGAAAAAGTGGGAAAGAGAGGGAAAAAATGTGGGAAAAGGGAGGAGAAAGGGTGGAAAATGACGGAAATTGTGGAAAAGAGACGGGAAAATGGTAGGGAAAAGACAAAAAAAAAGTGGAAAATTTGGGAAAAACGGCGGGATAATGATGGGAAAAAGTGTCAGGAAAAGGTGGGAATTGCCAGAAATGGTGGGAAAAGATGGAAAAATGCGGGAATTGAGGAATTCCCGTTGGATTTGGGTTAATGATCAACCTGGGGGGGTTAAATTCCCGAGGGTTTATCCCGGGAAATGCCCAATTCCAGAAGGATTCCATGGGAATTCATTCATTCCTTGGGAATTCCTCCAAATCTCCTTGTGCAGGGTCTGATCCCGTTTTTCTTGGGATCCCCTGGGGCCGCTCGGGAATTTGGAAGGAATTTAATGGGGATTTTTAGGGGATTTTTAAGGAATTTTTAGGGAATTTTTAAAGAATTTAAAGGGAATTTAAAGGGAATTTTAAAATAATTTAAAGGGAATTTAAAGGGAATTTAAAGGAAATTTTTAAAGAATTTAAAGGGAATTTTTAAGGCATTTTTAGGGAATTTTTAAGGAATTTAAAGGGATTTTTTAAGGAATTTTTAGGGAATTTTTAAGGAATTTAAAGGGAATTTTTAAAGAATTTGAAGGGAATTTAAAGTGAATTTAAAGGGAATTTTTAAGGAATTTAAAGGGATTTTTTAAGGAATTAAAATGGAAGTTTTAAAGAATTTAAAGGGAATTTTTAAGGAATTATAATGGAATTTTAAAAGAATTTTTAGGGAATTTTAAAGGATTTTAAAGGGAATTTAAAGGGAATTTAAAGGAAATTTTTAAAGAATTTAAAGGGAATTTTTAAGGCATTTTTAGGGAATTTTTAAGGAATTTAAAGGGATTTTTTAAGGAATTTTTAGGGAATTTTTAAGGAATTTAAAGGGAATTTTTAAGGAATTTTTAGGGAATTTTTATGGAATTTAAAGGGAATTTTTATGGAATTTTAAAGGAATTTTTAAGGATTGAAAGGATCAAAATCCCAATTTTTTTTCCCACCGAATCAACACCAAAAATTCCTCATTCCCACTTTTTTGGCATCCCTAAATTCCAGAGGCCGATTTCCCACAAAAACCCCGGAAAATTCCGAGCGCTTTTCCTGGGGAAAATAAAAAAAAAAAAAAAAAATCCCGACTTTTCCCCAATCCCGGGGAATTTTTAAGGCAAATTCCACAAATCCTGGGCCCTTCCCACTTTTCTCTGCTGGGTGACCCTTGGAAAAATCCGGGAATTCCGGGTCCAAAGGTTCCCGGAGCGGGCGGCGGCTCCGGCTGGGAGCGTTTCCCTGATCCCGGTGGATTTTTGGGAATATTTCCCTGATCCCGGTGGATTTTTGGGAATATTTCCCTGTTCCCGGTGGATTTTTGGGAATATTTCCCCGGATCCCGGTGGATTTTTGGGAATATTTCCCTGATCCCGGTGGATTTTTGGGAATATTTCCCTGATCCCAGTGGATTTTTGGGAATATTTCCCTGGATCCCGGTGGATTTTTGGGAATATTTCCCTGATCCTGGTGGATTTTTGGGAATATTTCCCGGATCCCGGTGGATTTTTGGGAATATTTCCCTGGATCCCAGTGGATTTTTGGGAATATTTCCTGGATCCCAGTGGATTTTTGGGAATATTCCCTTGATCCCGGTGGATTTTTGGGAATTCCGGTGGGAATCCGGCGGGCGCCTCCCTCCCTCCCTGGAAGCCGGCTGCTTTTCCAGGGATTTCATCGGATTTGTGGGTTTGGAGTTTGGATCCGGTGGGAAATCCGGAACTTTCCTGGATCCTTCCCCTTTTCCCGTTTTTCCTTCTCCCCCTTTTCCCTTTTCCCGTTTTTCCCTTTATCTTTTCCCCTCTTTTTTCCCGTTTTTCCCCCTTTTCCCCCCTTTTTTCCCCTTTCCCATTTTCCCTCTCCCATCCCATTCCCGCTTTCCCCTCTCCCATTTCCCAACTTTTCCCGGGATTCTCCACACCCACCCCAAGCCCTTCCCAAGGAATTCCCGACCCCAATCCCTGGAATTTCTTCTTCCCCACAGGATCAGGATCGGGATCGGGATCGGATCGGGATCGGGATTGGGATCAGGATCGGATCGGGATCGGGATCAGGACCAAGATCAGGATCAGGATCGGATCGGGATCAGGATCAGGATTGGATCAGGATCAGGATCTGGATCGGGATCAGGATCAGATTCGGATCGGGATTGGATCAGGATCAGGATCAGGATCAGGATCGGGATCAGGATTGGGATCAGGATCAGGATCGGGATCAGGATCAGATCGGGATCAGGATCGGATCAGGATCAGGATCGGATCAGGATCAGGATCGGATCAGGATCAGGATCAGGATCAGGATCAGGATCAGATTCGGATCGGGATCAGGATCGGATCAGGATCGGATCAGGATCGGATCAGGATCAGGATCGGATCGGGATCAGGATCGGATCAGGATCAGGATCGGATCAGGATCAGGATCGGATCAGGATCGGGATCAGGATCAGGATCAGATCGGGATCAGGAATGGGATCAGGAATGGGATCGGGAATTCCGATCCCGCTGCTGCTCCCGGTTCTCTCCGCGCTCCATTCCCGCGGATTCCGTCCCGTGGAAGGTGAGTTTTTGGGATCGGGAATCGCTCGGATGGGAAAAGAACCCAAAAAAATCCCGGGAATGTCGGGGGAAAAAAAATCCTGGAATACGGAACCCAAAAAATTCGGGAATAACGGAGGTGTTCCCAAAGAATTCCGGGATTCCCAATGGTTTGGTAATATGGAAGCTCTGAAATTCGGGAATGTCAAATCCAAAAAAATCCTGAATATTGAACCCAAATAATCCCCAGGAATGTTAAATCCAGGAAATTCCAGGAATGTTAAATCCAGGAAATTCCAGGAATGTTAAATCCCAACAATTCCGGGATGCTGAACCCAGAAATTCTGGGATATGGAGCCCCAAAAAAATCCAGGATATTGAAAACAAATCCTGGAATATCAAACCCAAATAATTCCAGGGATATTGAAAACAAAAATTCGGGAATTTTAAACACAAACAATCCCGGGATACCGATCCCAGAAAATTCTGGGATATCAGTCCCAGAAAATTTGGGAATACCGATCCCAGTTAATTCCAGGATATCAATCCCAGAAAATTTGGGAATATCAGTCCCAGACAATTCAGGAATATCGATCCCAAACAATCCTGGGTTATCGATCCCAGATAATTCGGGAATGTCGATCCCAGACAATTCGGGAATATCAATCCCAGGCAGTTTGGGAATATCAATCCCAAATAATCCATGGGTTATCAATCCCAGAAAATTCAGGAATGTTGATCCCAGAAAATTTGGGAATATCGATCCCAAACAATCCCAGGATATCAATTCCAGACAATTCAGGAACATTGATCCCAAACAATCCTGGGTTATCGATCCCGGACAATTCGGGAATGTCGATCCCAGAAAATCTGGGAATATCAATCCCAGACAATTCGGGAATATCAATCCCAGAATACTCAGGAATATTGATCCCAAACAATCCCAGGATATCGATCCCAGACAATTCAGGAATGTCGATCCCAAACAATCCTGGGTTATCGATCCCAGATAATTCGGGAATGTCGATCCCAGACAATTCGGGAATATCAATCCCAGGCAGTTTGGGAATATCAATCCCAAACAATCCATGGGTTATCAACCCCAGACAATTCAGGAACATCAATCCCAGACAATTTGGGAATATTGATCCCAGACAATTCAGGATTATCGATCCCAAAGAATCCATGGGTTATTGATCCCAGACAATTCAGGAATATCGATCCCAAACAATCCTGGGTTATCAATCCCAGACAATTCGGGAATATCAATCCCAAACAATCCATGGGTTATTGATCCCCGAAAATTCAGGAATATCGATCCCAAACAATCCTGGGTTATTGATCCCCGAAAATTCAGGAATATCGATCCCAAACAATCCATGGGTGATCGATCCCAGACAATTCAGGAATATCGATCCCAAACAATCCATGGGTTATTGATCCCATACAATTCAGGAATATCGATCCCAAACAATCCATGGGTTATTGATCCCAGACAATTCGGGAATATCGATCCCAGAAAATTCGGGAATATCGATCCCAGGCTCTCCCAGCCGTGTCTGATCGGGAACTCCGGGATTTTCCAGGGAACCTCCACGAGCCTTTGCTGATCCTGGAGGGCCGGGACGGAGCCGGGATCCGCCTGCGCTGCCTCTCGGAGCGGAACATTCCCAACATTCGCCTGCTCTGGAGCGACGGCAACGGCCGCAACCTGTCGGGAATTCCGGAGCCTCGGGATTCCGGGAAAGGCGGCAGCTCCGTGCTGCTCCGGCCGGGAGCCGGGAACGCCGCGGCCTGTCGGATTCTGGAGCCCTGGAGCAGCTCGGACACCGAATCCGCCGTGGTCATCGCCGGTGAGAGCCTGGAACGGTGGGAATTCTCCCTCTGGAATTTTGGGAATATGGATTTTAGCGGGAAAATCTGATAGGGGTTGGGGTTTTTGGGGATTTTCTGGGTTTTTTTCTGGGGTTTCTTGTTTTTTTCCTGGGATTTCCTGTTTTTTCCTGGGATTTCCTGGTTTTTCTTGGGGTTTTCCTGAGATTTCCTGGGATTTTTTTGTTTTTTCTTGGGATTTTCTGGTTTTTTTCTGGGATTTCCTGGCAATTCTTGGTTTTTTCCTGATATTTCCTGGGATTTCCTGGTTTTTACCAAGATTTCCTTGGTTTTTCATGGATTTTCATTTTTTCCTGGGATTTCCTGGGAATTCTTGGTTTTTTCTTGGGATTTTCTGGGTTTTTTCTGGGTTTTCCTGGGGTTTTCCTGGGATTTCCTGGGAATTCTTGGGTTTTTCCTGATATTTCCTGGGATTTCCTGTGATTTTCCTGGGATTTCTTAGAATTTTCTGGGTTTCTTCTGGGATTTCCTGGGTTTTCCAGGCATTTCCTGGGTTTTCCTGGGATTTCCTGGAGTTTCCTGGGGTTTCCTGGGGTTTCCTGGCTTTTTCCTGGGATTTCTTGGCTTTTTCTTGGGGTTTCCTGGGATTTCCTGGGAATTCCTGGGTTTTCCTGTTTTTTTTCTGGGATTTTCTGGGATTTTTCCTCGGATTTCCTGGGATTTCCTGGCTTTTTCCTGGGATTTTTCTGGCTTTTCCCGGGGATTTCCTGGGTTTTCCTGGGGTTTTGAGGGGTGGGAAGATCCCAAATTGGCCGGGATGGTTTTCCGTGGGATAAGGGATCAGTCGGGATGGGAAATTCCCAGTTTGGGGATGGAATTCCGGTTTTAAAGACCAGAAATTCCCAGTTTAGGGATAGAAAATTCCCACTTTAGACATTTAAAATTCCCAGTTCGGGGCTGGAATTCCCGGTTTTTGGAGGTAATTCTCATTTAGGAGGGGGTTGGGAATTCCCAGTTCTTGGAGGTAATTCCCAGTTCTTGGAGGTAATTCCCAGTTTGGGGTTGGGAATTCCCAGTTTGGGGCTGGAATTCCCGGTTTTTGGAGGGAATTCCCAGTTTGGGGGTGGGAATTCCCAGTTTGGGGTTGGGAATTCCCAGTTTTTGGAGGGAATTCCCAGTTTGGGGCTGGAATTCCCAGTTTTTGGAGGGAATTCCCAGTTTGGGGTTGGGAATTCCCAGTTTTTGGAGGGAATTCCCAGTTTGGGGGTGGGTTGGGAATTCCCAGTTTTTGGAGGGAATTCCCAGTTTGGGGTTGGGAATTCCCAGTTTTTGGAGGGAATTCCCAGTTTTTGGAGGGAATTCCCAGTTTGGGGGGTGTTGGGAATTCCCAGTTTTTGGAGGGAATTCCCAGTTTGGGGTTGGGAATTCCCAGTTTTTGGAGGGAATTCCCAGTTTGGGGTTGGGAATTCCCAGTTTGGGGCTGGAATTCCCAGTTTTTGGAGGGAATTCCCAGTTTGGGGTTGGGAATTCCCAGTTTGGGGTTGGGAATTCCCAGTTTTTGGAGGGAATTCCCAGTTTTTGGAGGGAATTCCCAGTTTTTGGAGGGAATTCCCAGTTTGGGGTTGGGAATTCCCAGTTTGGGGCTGGAATTCCCAGTTTTTGGAGGGAATTCCCAGTTTGGGGGTGGGAATTCCCAGTTTTTGGAGGGAATTCCCAGTCTGGGGTTGGAAATTCCCAGTTTTTGGAGGGAATTCCCAATTTGGGGTTCGGAATTTCCAGTTTTTGGAGGGAATTCCCAGTTTGGGGGTGGGTTGGGAATTCCCAGTTTGGGGTTGGGAATTCCCAGTTTTTGGAGGGAATTCCCAGTTCGGGGGGTGTTGGGAATTCCCAGTTTTTGGAGGGAATTCCCAGTTTGGGGTTGGGAATTCCCAGTTTGGGGTTGGGAATTCCCAGTTTTTGGAGGGAATTCCCAGTTCGGGGGGTGTTGGGAATTCCCGGTTTCTGCAGTGAATTCCCGGGATTCCTTTTCCAGAGGAATTTTTCCCGGCCGCCTCCCCCTGGATCCCGGCCCTGGCGCTGCTCCTCACCCTGGCGCTGTTCCTGCTGCTGGCGGCCGCGCTCCGACTGCGCTGTGAGCCACAAAAATTCCCAAAACATCCCCAAAACATCCCCAAAACATCCCCAAAACATCCCCAAAACATTCCAAAAAATTTTCCCCAAAATTAAAAAAAAAAATCCCCAAAAATTCCCAAAAAAATCCCCCAAAATTCCCCCAAAAGTTCCCCAAAATTCCCCCAAAACTCCCCCCAAAATCACCCAAAATTCCCAAAAAATTGATTCCCAAAAAATTCCCAAAAACTCCCCCAAATTCCCACAAAATTCTCAAAAAATTCCCCAAAAATTAATTCCCAAAAAATTAGTTCCCAAAAAAAAATCCCCAAAAATTCCCCCCAAAAATTCCCAAAAAATTTTTAAAAAAATTCCCTAAAATTCCAAAAATACCCCAAAATTCCCCAAAATTAAAAAAAAATCCCCAAACATTCCCCAAAAATTCCAAAAAAATTCCACAAAAATTTCCTAAAAAATACACAAAAAATTACTCGAAAATTCCAAAAAAAATCCCAAAATTTCCACCCAAACTCTCTAAAAGTTCCCAAAAAATTTCCCAAAAATTCAAAAAAATTTCCCAAAAAATTTCCAAAAAATTCCCCCCAAAAATTTCCCTAAAATTCCAAAAACATTCCCCAAAACATTCCCCTAAACAATCCAAAAAAATTCCACAAAAATTTTCTAAGAAATTACCCCAAAAATCCGCAAAATTCACCCAAAACTCCACAAAAATTCCCCCAACATTCCCAAAAAATTCCACAAAAAAAATTCTCCAAAATTCCGCAAAAAATTACCCTCCAAATTCCCAAAAATCCCACCAAAAAATCCCCCAAAATTCCCCTAAAATTCCCTAAAAATTCCCCGAAAATTAAAAAAAACCCCCCCAAAATTCCCAAAAACATTCACAAAAAATTCCACAAAAATTTCCTTAAAAATTCCCCCAAAACTCCACAGAATTCCCAAAAAATTCCCAAAAAAATCCCCAAAGATTCCCCCAAAATTCCCCAAAAATTCCCAAAAATTTCCCCCCAAATTCCCAAAAAAATTCCCCCCGACCCATTCATTATCCATTCAACACCCGGTAATTACCCATTGATTACCAATTAATTACCAATTCATTAACCATCATTTACCCAAATTTTACCCATTACTAACCCATTAAAAAACGATTAATTACGCATTAATTACCCGTTAAAAACCGGCTAATTAACCATTAGTTACCCATTTATTATCCATTAATTACATAAATTATCAATAACTTCCCCATTTATTACCCGTCAATAACCTATTACCTACCGATTAATTACCCACTAATAACTCATTAATGATCCATTAATTACACATTAATACCATATAATAACCAATTAATAACGAAATAAATACTCTTTTATAACCCATTAATTGCCAATTAATTACCTTTTGATATACCCCTAATTGCTCATTAAGAGCCCATTAACAACACAGTAGTTACTCATTAATAACCCTTCAATTACACGTTAATGACGCATTAATAAGCCATTAATTGTCCATTAATTACCCATTAATTACAAATTAGTTACCCATTAACTCTATTAATAACCCATTATTGGACCATTATTGACCCCTTAATTACCCATTAATGATCCATTAATTCTCAATTAATAGCTTATAAATTACCTATTAATGTTCCATTAATTACCCATCAACTCTCTATTAATGTTCCATTAATTACCCATTAAGTCTCTATTAATTACCCATTAATTACCCATTAACTCTCTATTAATTACCCATTAATTACCCATTAATTACCCCTTCTCTCCCAGGGAACAGCCGGATCCTGGCTCAGGAGCGTGAGTGCAATTCTTTCATTCATTAATTAATTCATTACTTGAAGAAGTGCCGGTCATTAATTAAGATCCCCAATTAAGGCTTCAGCCGGGATTTGGGGAGGTTTGAGGAGGGATTTTGGCCGGAATTGGAATTATTAATTGATATGAATTTTATTATTTATAAAATTAATATTTATTTATGGATGAAATATTATTCGATATATCTTGAATTAAATATGGATATGAAATAATATTTATTTATAAAATATTATTATTCTTAAATAATATTAATGTCTTTTAAAATGTTATTATTATTGAATTATTATTACTGAATTATTTTATTATTATTATTATTATTATTATTATTATTATTAACATTATCATTATTATCATTATCATTATTATTTAAAATCAAGTAAAATAATAAAATAAATAAAATAAAATAAAATAAAATAAAATAAAATAAAATAAAATAAAATAAAATAAAGTAAAATAAAATAAAATAAAATAAAATAAACAAAGAAAAATAATGCAAAATTAAATAAACTAAAATACAATACTATTAAATAAAGTAAAATAAAAGAAAATAAAAATTAAAATCAAATATAGAAAAATCACATAAAATAAATCTTGGAATTCCAAAGAATTCCAAAGGATTTTTTGCTGCTCCTGGAATTTTTTGTAATTTCCATTTCCTGTCGTTTTTCCCAGGAAAAAACCAGCGGGAGATCCAGGAGGGTGAGCGGAGAATTTCCGTCCCTAAAATCCCCAAATCCCACCAGAATCCCTAAAAAATCCCTCGGAATTCCCAGAAATCTCCCAGAATTCCCAGAAATTACCTTAAAATTCCCAGAAATCCCCTTGAAATGCCCAGAAATTCCCTTAAAATTCCCGGAAATCCCCCGGAATTCCCAAAAATCCCTCGGAATTCCCAGAAATCTCCCAGAATTCCCAGAAATCCCCTTAAAATTCCTGGAAATCCTCTTGAAATTCCCAAAATTCCCCCGGAATTCCCAGAAATCTCCCAGAATTCCCAGAAATTACCTTAAAACACCCGGAAATCCCCTTGAAATTCCCAGAAATCCCCTTAAAATTCCCGGAAATCCCCTTGAAATTCCCGGAAATCCCCTTGAAATTCCCAGAAATTCCCTTAAAATTCCCGGAAATCCCCCGGAATTCCCAAAAATCCCCCGGAATTCCCAGAAATCTCCCAGAATTCCCAGAAATTACCTTAAAATTCCCGGAAATCCTCTTGAAATTCCCAGAAATCCCCTTAAAATTCCCAGAAATCCCCCGGAATTCCCAAAATTCCCCCGGAATTCCCAGAAATCCCGTCAGAATTCCCAAAAATCCCCCAGAATTCCCGGAAATCCCTCAGAATTCCCAAAATTCCCCCGGAATTCCCGGAAATCCCCCGGAATTCCCAAAATTCCCTCGGAATTCCCAAAAATCTCCAAGAATTCCCAGAAATCTCCCGAAATTCCCAAAATTCCCCCGGAATTCCCGGAAATCCCCCGGGGAAAGCGGGAAAAGGGGATTTCGTCACTTCCGGTTCTCATTTCCTGCAGAGATCGAGGAGCTCAAGATGGAGCTGGGTAATAATTAATGATTAATTAATTAATGATCAACCGCCAACTAATGATTAGCGTCTCATTAAATAGTTATTAGCACCTAATTAGCTATCAGACTCAAAGTATTCCTTATTAGCATCTCATTAATGATTTATGAATCTGTAATTAGTTATTAGCATCTAATTAATGATTTTTTAACTTCTAATTAGATATCAGAAGCTAATTATTTATTATTAGCATCTCATTAATGATATATAAGCCTCTAATTCATCCGTTATTAGCCGCTAATTAGCTATCAGACTATAATTATTAGTTATTAGCACCTAATGAATGATTTATTAGCCTCTAATTAATTAGTTATTAGCCTTCAACCAATTTTTTATAAGCTTTAAACTGTTAGTTTATTAGAGTGGCACTAATTATTAGAATAATTGTTTATTAGACTAATTATTCATGCTACTCAGACTGGACATTTCTTTGACTTGGATTAATTGCTTATTAAATTTTGATTAATTATTAGACACTAATGATTAGACTTGCACCAATTGTTTATTGCACTAATTATTGATTCGATTAATTTAAATATTGTTATTTGATTAATTTGAATTAGTTTAATTAGACTTGGATTAATTATTTACCAGAATTCTGGCAATTATTAGATTCAGTAAATTAATTTTTTTTTTTTATTATTATTATTATTATTATTATTATTATTATTATTACTACTACTACTACTACTACTACTACTATTACTACTATTACTACTATTACTACTATTACTACTATTACTACTATTACTACTATTACTATTATTAATACTATTATTATTATATTATTTCATGTATTTATTTTTTAATTAATTCTTTATTAGGCATAACAGAATTATCACGGGGACTAATTAATAGCCTCTAATATTTCAAATAATTCGGAGATATTTCTTTATGAGCTTGCAGCAATTAATTCTTATTATTAATAACATTTATTCTTATTAAATAAAATATTTATATTTATTAATAATTAAGTTATAAATAGTAAATAATCGTGTAATAATTAATTAATCAGGACTAATGATTTATTAGTGGTTAATGAGTGATTTTTGCTCTGTTCTTTTCCAGAGGAGGAGATTGCAAAATTGCAGAGGGGTAAAAATTCCAAATCCGCGAGATTTGGGAAAAAATTCCGGGATTTTGGAGGCAAATCCCTCAGGAATTGTTGATTCCGCTGATTAATTAAGGAGTTATTAATTCAGCAATTAATTAATTCCATATTATTGCTATTACTATTACTATTATTATAATTATTATATATTCGTTCTATTTATGGGAACAATTAATTCTATTAATGGCAGAAATATTTACTAAATAATATTAATTTATTAAGTAATAAATATCTCTTGTATTTGGTCGACTCCTTAGAAAATTATAACTCGATGATATTAGTAATAATTAATTATTTATTAGTATTAATAGGATAATTATGTTGTTATGAATCATTCTTTTAAGAAAAATATTAAAGATTAATAAAATTAGCATAATATATTATTTTATATTATAATCAACTATAAATTATTAGATTAATTATTTTCTATTAATTATTATTTATTCTTCATAATTAATTAAATCAATTAATCGTTACTATTTACCAAACAACGATTGAATAAGAATACATTCATAATCTATTAATTTATTTTTCATTACTTTATTATTTATTAATTCTATAATAATGAATTAATAATATTTAGAATAATGAATTAATAATATTTAGAATTTAGAATTTTCTATTCTAATGAATAGAATTCATTAATATTATTAATGAATTAATAATATTTAGAATTCTTATTTAGAATAAGAATATTTAGAATTAAGAATATTTAGAATTAATAATATAAATAAGTATTTCGATGAATAAATAATATAAATAAAAATATATATTTA